>NC_135751.1:32492500-32864166 GCF_041903045.1 Epinephelus lanceolatus
TTCATTTCGGTTTTGGGATGCCAAATAGTGCAAGTGAAATCAGGTTTCCGCTGCTCGTGTCTGTTTTAGTATCTATTATTACCCCTCAGCTGAACATCCCGCCTGGATAATTTTCATCTGTGGGATGTTTTAACACACTGGAGCAAAAAGAACAGAATGTGCATCCAAATCCAAGCACTATGAAAAGAATTTGAGGATAAACCACTGCAATATTTTTTTTTCATTTCTGATGCGGTGAGGTGGGTGGTGCAAAAACAAAAATCAGGACTTGAGTCACATATATTTCCTAAGTACATTCCTGTGTACCTGGAATCTAATCTGCAGGGTATTGAGAGCATAAAAATATCAAATTATAAAACTAGACTTATTCTATCTCCTCATATCTTCCCTTCGTCGTCTAGTGGTGTGGGTAGATCGTAGCTGCTGTAGACTCTGACTGACTGGCTACATCCACAGATGATTTTGTAACAGTACTGCATGATGTTTTGGAATCTTGTGTGTGTGTGTGTGTGTGTGTGTGTGTGTGTGTGCTTGTACTAGCCCATGGCAGTTGTAGCTTGGGGATGGAAATGTACAATATCTTTTGGAGGGGAATTTTGACAAGGTGTTTGAAGTTTGAGATAGATACTGTAGAAAGGTAGATAAAACAGTCAGATACATAAGCACAGACATTTCCTGAGTACATAACTGCAAAGCTGCATGTGAATATTTATTTACTTTCCTCACAAAAGACTGTCAGCTCTACGAAGGGGAGCTGATGATTCATACCCCATTCAGACAGCGGCAGTGATTTAGTGGGTCGAACATACGATGGTCTATCTGAATGGGTCAATGTGTGTCAGCCAACTCCCATCATAACCCTTGAATCTGAATATGGATCTGATGCTACCTGGCTTTGCTTTTCTATCAGGGATGGAAATTGAGTTAATGATACGTGCATCTCTAGTATGAAAAGAGTGTCTGAGTGACCATGCTCTGTCCTGCCCTGTGCGATCCCCAGGAGAGGTACAGCAATAGAATATATAGAATGATGGAATCATGTCTTTCATTAGACCTTTCCTGTTTGTTAGATAGCTTTATCGTTCAAACTCAGTGCCCCAGCGTCTGTCTATCGTCTGTGTTTGTGAAATGTGTGTCAGGATGGATGCTTCATCTTCTACTGCAAATCAAATGCGCAACCTACAGGTACAAATAAAGTACCCTGAACCCTGTTGATGGGTAACTTTGGTATTTTTTGACCATGTTTTTATGTCTAAGTAATCAGTGGTAACAACAGTTTTTGAAACTAGTCCAGTACTGAACGAGAGGGCTGCGGCAGCAAAGCAGGCTTCAACTCTAGGCATATGGAACCTCCATGTAGGTCTTCTAAAAGTGCTTTTTTGCCACTGACAGACCCTATTCAGTGTCTGGCAATCTTATGGAAAGGATCCATACAAAGATAGATGGGTTTGTTCAAGAGAAAGATCCTTTTTGCTTTGCCAGAAACATTTTTTTTTTTTGCCCAAAGCACCAGACTCTATTGAAATAAACGGTAATTTTATCCTTGTGAAACATACTTCATTCAAAGTTGACAGAAACATACTAAAACTCGCAAAAGCCATCTTGGTTTGTCTTTTCACCAATCCAACAATAACCAGCTTTGGTTTGGTGGAAATAAACCCTTAACTTGCTTAATTAGATGTGAAAATATGCTGGCTATATACACGCTAAAATCACAGTTTATTTAAATGGAGTCTGGTATGCTTCGTGAATGCGATTGCGGGGCTGTTTCTGGTTGAACAAAAAGGATCTTACTAAAAGATCTATCTCTGTAGGGATCCTTCCCATAATGTTGTCAGGCACTTAAAATAAGAATCTGAGCCTGTCAGTGGCAAAAACAAGCACTTTTAGTGGACCAACATTGAGGGTGTACATGCCCTGAGTGTTACATTGAAGCCTGTTTGGTGGCTGTCGGCTTCAGCCCTCTTGCTCAATACTAGACGAATTTCAAAATTTGTTGTTCCTGTTAGTCATTTAGACACAAATGCACTGACAAAAGGGTCCAGGTTAAAAAAAAGACTGAAGTTACCCTTAATAACACAGGTCCTCCGTCAAACATTTAAAATCCCTAATTTAAGGTAACCCTTATGACGTAATCAGAAAAGCTCCCTCTAGAGCCACGGAAAACATTATTCATCTGTTTTCGCAGATTGAAGGGAACTCTTCAGGATGCGTAAACTGATCTTTATGTGTAAAATAGTTTTGTGTGTTTTAAGGATGTACTGTTGTCCTTGGGGAAGGGCCTTGTAGTTACACACACCTTCTCAAAACTGGCGGACCTAGACCCAAACTGCCACGTCAGCCGTCAGCTACTCCATCAAGTGTCCCTGAGCAGTACAAAGTGTCTCTACCAACTCCAAGGTCTCCGTTCTGTGGCTAACACCACACTCCCAAAGGGGAATTCTACTTCTGGGGATTAATATCACAGTGTTATATCAGTCCTGCTCACTGCAGACACTAAAGAACCGAGCCATGAAAGTGAAAGACATGTCACGCTCTCTTGCAGAACAGAGGTACTTGGTGAAATTAAAATATTACACAATCTAGGGAGGCTGCCCCTGCAGTATGAGCAGTTGAGTCTAAGTTGGATAGAGAATAATTTAAAGGGGATTGAATTGGCAGACCTGCGCAGGCATTTTGGAAATCATACAAATGCACATCTTGTTGGCTGTTTTTAAATGAATACAGCATAGAGTGGCGGGGACTCTGGCCAAGTCTATTTCCTCTTATGCTGGTGCTTAAATGCGAGAGCTGAGGGCGTATTTAGATATTTCAGAGCTAGGATGCAGAATACTTACATTGCCATTTTTGAATTTATTTTCACATGATAAAAATTAATTTACAGAAATTTATAAGACAGGTAAAACCTAAAAATGATCCAACCTTATCCAGCTGGACATGTAGACTTAAACACAGGACATATAGCGTGGCAGCCTGCTGTTTGACAGATGTTAATGTTGCATTACATTATGTCTGTTTTGTTCACAGCACTGTAGCAGGGATAATGCTGCAGTGTCTGCTGAGGTAGATTACTACCATGAAGCAGATGCTCCTATGGTCAGCACATGTGCTTTTTTCCCCTGCTCGTGTCCTGATCACATTTCCGATTCCTATCTGATGGTTAAAGATGCGTTGTTGTTTGGTGACAGCGAGGACTGTTTGTACCAAGAAAGCGTGGCTAATGAATGAGCCACACACTGTCACATGCTTGGCATTGCATTATAACCACTTGTTTAAAACTGGAACCAGGTTATATCATAAGAGCTGAACTCACTGGACAACTCTCTGTGTTATATTCCTCAGTGTCAGCCAGTGTGTGGATGTGTGCGCAGGGCCCACTGTGTAAGCATTGCAGAGTTGGTGGTCCACAGTGGGCTATGTAAATATTTTTCGCAGCATAAATGCTCTGCCACTCAACCACACAAAGGTATGCACACTTTGGTCGAAGTGTGAGTCTGGAGAGGCGAGACAAAGAGATAACGAGTATTTTTTTTACAGCCATACCTCATCTTACATGCTGGACGTTAGACAAAACCCTAATCAAACTGTTTTAAACAGAATTGTAAAATATAAAACCCACATTCCTAACAAGGATCTATTCTGTATTCAGGAAGCTACTAATCACACGTGACAATAAAATCAGGTCGTAGTTGCTCGCAATTACCAGAATAGCATTTCAGCCAGCAGCATTTCTCATTCATCATGTTTATTATGCTCATCACCATTGATCAACTGACCTCCTCTCTTGTCTGCGCATAAACATCTCAGGATGTCCAGAAAAATGCATCTTAGCTCGAGCTGCAATTACAGCAGTGAGCTATTGATTTGTTTTATTTACTGCCTTGCTCTTGACTCGGCTGCCACGCAACACAGTGAAAAGATGAAACTGCAGTGGATGCTTTATTGGCTTTTACTTTAAGCAAGACACAAATTGCAGTGACCACTTTAAGTTAAGCGCGTTTTTGTGGGTCTTTGTAGTTAGGGGTTCATGTTGAGATACTTTGCTGTTGATGCGTTCAAGCTCTGGGAGTGGGGGCTGCTAAACAACAACCTTTTTTGTGCTGGAGACATATTTGCTCCTCTTCCAGGTTTGATTTTCATACATCATGGGTCCCTGGGGTTGGGGCCCTTGTGTGTGGAGTCTGCATGTTCTCCCTGTGTCAGCTTGGGTTTTCAGCTTGTCCTCCAGATTCCTCCCACAGTCCAAAGACATGCAGGTTAGGTTGATTAGGGACTCTTATTTGCCCATAGGTGTTAGTGTGAATGTGAACGGTTGTCAGCCCTGTGATAGTCTGGCAATCTGTCCAGAGTGTACCACGCCTCTCGCCCACTGTCAGCTAGGATAGGCTCCAGCCCCCAGCAATCTTGAATAGGATAAGCAAAACAGTGAATTCATTAATAAACAAATTATTAGGCATATTAATCAATAGTGAAGTAGGAGCAGCTTGGTAGCCGAATGGTTACAGCGCATGCCATATAACCACAACTTCCTGGATTCGATTTCAGCCTTAGGATCCTTGTTGCATGCGATATCCCCCCTTTCTCTCCCCCATTTCCAAAACAATGGCTGCTTGTTTGGCAGTAAAATAAAGCAACTTGGAGTCCACAAGCTAAACTGGCCATGTGTGGCTCTTAAAAGTGCTGTAGACGACATTCAGAACATTAATATATCAGCAAACAACAATTTGCTTATGTAAAGATAGAGTGGTGTAATGGTGTCCTGACCAGAGAATGAAGTCACGCTCAGTCTGTGTGTGTTGAACTCCGAGCTTCTCTGTTTTTTGTTGTGTTAGCCAATCCAGCTGTGCGTGTGTGTGAGTCCCTGTAATCGCCACTGCTTTGCACTACGCTTTACAGCGTTTACTTCTGATAATGCCTTACCGATCCACAGTGGTGGAATAATGTTGTCATGGAAGAGTAATGCCCACCCATATTAACAGCTCTGTCAGCACTGTCTCTGTTGTTAGCATTGTTTGCACTGTTAGCATCGTTAGGGCCTGTACACATGCCACTTCTTTGACCACCTGGAAAACACAAGATCGGGTGCTGGGTGCTACTCACGGAGGCAGGTTGCGTCTGAGGTTGTTAAGCGACCATAACCAGCACCGTAGCATAGCCTTCTCACCAGAAATCCTGACTGCAGAGCTCATCATCTTTCAGGCGTTGCTTTGTAAATTTGTGTTCTGACCCAGGGACAGATGTAAAGGTCTGGGTAGCCCTGCACTAAAGTGATGAACTTCTCAATATTTACCACAGACTGATATTTAGAGAAAAAAGGAAAGATATCTGCCGGCAGTGGTTGGTTGTTCCTCATGATGTGACATGCGGTGCGAGCTAATGCATTCAAACAGTTGACCTCTGTTTTCCTCAGGGCACAGCCATCACACCTTGAAAAACAGGTGCATGGGAACACTTGCATGTCACGACGGCACTGCTCTCACATTTAAGTGCGCCTTTCCTGCATCTACATTGAAAACAATGGATATGAGAGGGCAAAAAACATGGCATATGTACGGACCCTTGGTCGCTAGCTGCCGGCTCAGCCACCTCCATGTTGAGAGCCGCGTGCAGGCAATCCCAACTCAGACTCTGAATCACAGATAAACTCTGAATGTCACAAACAGCTTCTTTAAAGAGCATCCTAAGAAGCAATCCATCCAGTACATAACATAGTGCAGTCAATTACACCCGAATCGACTTTTTCGGCGCTGATACCTCCTGTGGCACTGTCACAAGACTGAATGTGAGTGGCTGATTCAATGGTGTGATGGGATAACAGGCTCATTCAGGGTGATTAGATCAGATTCTGGGGGCCAGACAAGGTTAATCCATTACAGATGAGGGGATTCATCGTGCTATCTGTCTCCATTAGTCATCCTATACTCTAAACACGATGAGAGGGCCTGTTGCACTTCCTTCATAAATGAATACAGATGAGGCTGCGCCAACACATACACACACCCACACACACCCACACACACCCACACAAAGAACAACCTGTTGTGTTGGCTTGTTCAAAGGACTTGGGGCTTGTACTTATGATATTCATCATTAGATATGGTTTTCTTAATTCTACACAACCCTTATTTAATCAGGGAAACACTGTGAGGGCCAGTGATTTGAGATAAATCAAGCGCAGGTGATTTCTCTGGTCATTCCTGGTTTTGGCAGATTGAACTAGCTGTAAAATTGGAGACAGATTTAAAGCTGCCTGACACAGGAGACAACCAATCCAAGTTAAAATCTCGAGCATGAAGACTCTCATTAAAATGTAGCCTGGATAAGTGTTCACGATGATAAGAGGCTTCACTCTTTGCTGAGTGGGGAGTCGAGCACCCTACAGAACAGCAGTGATGAAATGACCTCCTAATAAACTCTGTCCTCAGGGCAAGAAGTTTGAATCGTTCACTTCCTCTAACTCCCGCAGTGATGTCATTTCAAAGGTCCCTTTGGCTGTAGTGTGTGTGTGTGTGTGTGTGTATGTGTGTGTTTATGTCTTAAAATGACTTCATCGCTGCAGTGTGAGTGATAAGAGAGTTGGCCTTGATGTCAGCAGGTTGTCCTCCTCCGACTGTCACTCAGACAAGCATCCTGAAGTGTGTATGTCTGTGTGCGCGTTTGTATACGCACACACAGACAGGCTTCTGTGCATCTCTTCGTTTCTGCCACTCTCCGTGCTTGTCTGGCTGTATTTATATTGAGCAGTGTGCGAGAGTGTGCGTGTGTGTGTGTGTGTGTGTGTGTTTGATGACTCATTACATTTGGCCTGTGCTCATGATAACAGCAGATTGGGGGTCATGAGGTGTGTATCGCAGCAGAGACAGAGGGATCCTGCCTCTCTGACGTATGAAGTCCTGGCACACCCTGCACAGTCCTCTCAATGTGTGTGTCTTTGTAGGTGTGTGTGTAGTGAGACTAACTCTGCGTTGCATTCTGTAATGGAGGCAGACCAAAGCTCCACGGACATTATTTTAACACCTAATCACAAGGCACCAGTGATGGCATGCTGATATCACTAACAGATGAATGAAGTTCTCAAGAAAAGAAGTTACCAAAATACATTAGTTCTGTAAAATATACAACTTAAACATGCCATGGGTGTGTGACGGCATGAAATGTTACAAAATGGTCCATGCTAGCCAACATTGTTACAACTGTGCACCAGCAGAGTGAGTTGCATAGTGTCGGAGATATCGGCCGTAGAGATGTCTGCCTTCTCTCCAATATAATGGAACTAGATGTCATTCATCTTGTGGTGCTCAAAGTGCCAAAAAATACATTTTAAAAACTCAACAGCAATGTCTCTTTCCAGAAATCATGACCTGGTTACTCAAGATAATCCACAAACCTTTTCGTGAGCAGTTTTACACACTTCACCCACCAACCATATCACAGTGCAGGAGGAAGTGTGCATCTACTCATGGACGAGAGGCTTGAGCTGGGGCCAGTGCGTGATGTAAACAATAGTGGCGTCCTCCTCGTCACAGTTGTAAAAGTAGCTAGCTCAGTGGTGCTACGTGAGCTAGCAGTAGATGCAGGCTTCCTTCCAGAAGGTTGGCAGTTTTCATATGTATTTTTTTAGGCACTTTGAGCACCCACAAACTGAGTGCCATCTAGTTCCATTATTTTAAAAGGGAAGGCAGACATTTCTACGCCTGATATCTCCAACACTCTGCAACTCACACCAAAACAATCTAGACTGATGAACAGAACTACAGGTAAGAGAAAAAAATATATATTTTTGTCCCTTAAAGACAGAACAGAGTATAGCAGAGCATAAAAATACATAAACATCACTTTAGGTTGACATAGGAAAGGTAGAAAATATAACACCTTTAGTGTACCTTTCAAAATAAAAGCATTGCATAAGCCACATCTTTATAATGGCCTGTTTTTTGCAGCTGTAGCAGAGATTAATGAAAACTGTCAAGTAGCGAAAGCTGGCATTGAATGCTTCTTCAGATTCTCACTTTTATTTCCTTATGGCAGTTTTTGGATTTTAATCTTTATAGACTTTCATGTAAGAAAATGTCTCATAGAGCTGCTCCATTTGTTAAAGGAATCAAAGGATTTGTAGGAAACTTGTTTACAGTATGATTTTGGTTATTGTAAGTGATCAAAAGAGCATTGTTTTGGTGCTGAGACTCAGTTATCATATTGGCACTGTAACGGTAATATTTCAAATGATGCACAGCCCTAAGTAGATCATTATTGTTGTTGTTCAGAGATGCATTATGTAGTCAAACATAAACAAATTGCATTTCTGTGTAATGCTGTTTGTCGGCCCTCCAGGTGTTTATTAACGTCTATGTCTGTGTGTGAGTGCAAGGCAGTTTGTGCGTTACTGCGTTGGTTTGTGTGTGTGTGTGTGGCTGGGTATGTGCATGTGTGCACAGAGTGTTAAGGTGTGTGTGTGATGTGGGATTACTTCCAGTACAGTAGGATCTTTGTTTATCCCCAGGCTCATTGTTTACAGACCACTTCGCAAAATGATCTGGAACTAATAGCGCTGACTTTCATGTGTGGAAACGCAGGGGGTACACGTGGAGTGTGTGTTTGTATACTGTGTGGTACGTGTGTGTGTGTGTGTGTGTGTGTGTGTGTGTGTGTGTGTGTGTGTGTGTGTGAGTGCATTCACACACACCAGTGACCCTCCCGTGCCCCAGGCTCTGAGCGTCTTACTCCACAAAGCACCTCAAAGTGTGTGTGTATGTGTGAGTTTTTGTGTGTTTGTGCCGTCGACCAGGTGACAGCTGATATCTGGGAATTTATGGACAGAATTCACTATAGTTTGACATTTTGGGAAATGTGCTTCTTTGCTTTCTTGCTGAGAGTTAGATGAGAAGATTGATACCGCTTTTATGCCTGTACAGTAAATCTGTTGCCAGCAGCTGGTTAGCTTAGCTTAGCAAGACTGGAAGTAGAGACACATGAAAACAGCTAGCCTGGCTCCGTCTGAGAGCAACAAAATCTGCCTACCAGCACCTTTAAACCTCACTAATTAACACATTATATTTTGTTTTGTAACCATACAAACAGTGTAGTGTAAAAACAACAATTGTGGTGTTATGGGGGGTTATTTCCTCAAATATTTCTTGGCCGTGTTAAATAAAGAGTTTTAAAGGGTATTTTTGTCTCATTTTGGTACCTGTGTCCAGAGCTAGACTAGTTATTTCCCTTTGGTTCTATTTTTAATTTCTAAATTACGCTAACCACCAGCTATGCTTTATTTATCATAGACGTGACAGTAGTTTTTATGTAGCTCCTGGCCAAACAATTTTCCCCCAAACTATTACAATGAATGCATGTACATAGACATAAATAGTGTCCTGCTTATGTGTTTGAGCATGTAAACACAGTATTCCATCAATGAGAAACCGGAATATGCCAGCTGGAGTACTCCAAAAGAAACCACAATGTATATATGAAAATGAATAACCCAGTTATTTGTCTTTATGTAAACACCATATCCCGAATATGATCGTAACCAGGAAAAGCCTCATAAACAGGTTTTTCATGTCCATGTAATCACATTTATTGAGGGTGAAGTGAGTGCGTTTGCAGGGACATGAATAACCTGTTTATGAGAGGTATCATGGTTATGATCATATTCGGGATATGGTGTTTACATGAAGACATGAGACATGAGAAATGGGGTTATTCATACTCCTCGTATACATGAAAATTACTAGTGCCCCGGCTACTGATTACTGCATTCTACTTGCGCAGGTGCCTGAGATGTTTACAAAAACACACCAGCAATTTGAGATGAGAGCATCAGGAATATTAAACATCACACTGACTGTACATTTACGACCACTTGACAACTTGACAGCTGTATTTGGTTTCTGTGAACGGGTGTTTACATGCTCAAACGCATAAACAGGATACTTCAAAATCCCAATTATAACTGGGTTACTCCAGGGTGTCTGCAGGTCCTTAAGATGTCTTAAATTCGCTTTTTAGTTCATGAAATGGTCTTAAAGTTAAATTTGTGAGGTCTTAATTGCCACAAACATTTTATCTAGTTGAATTTGTTCCTCTTTTAATGTCTTTTTTTAAAATTAAATAAACCATTATGCTTTAAAATCTACATTTCTGATGTTACAAATCTTTAAACCTACCCGTGAACTTACTTACACTCTCCTGTTGGCAAAAGTAGACGAACCCAACTCACTCTAATAACCATATTCCTACATGAAACCTACCTCTGCACAGAACCGCACACTACTAACCTGCCAAAATCCAAAAATCAGTATTAATTATTATCTGTACTCGCTCTAAAAACACGAGAAAAGTCATTAATTTAAGTTTAAAACACCTGCGCCTGATTGCCGCAATTTATGTTACAAGTTTGCACTTGTACTCGGAGTGATAACTCAGTCAAATCTGAACACAAAGACGTATATGATAATTGTATTTCTAAATTCAGTGTGACTTACACTTTTTTTTTTTTTTTTTTTTTAAAGATTTTTTTTTTTGGACATTTTTAAGCCTTTAATCGATAGGACAGATGAGCGTGAAGGGGGGAGAGAGAGAGGGAGTGACATGCAGCAAAGGGGCACAGGCTGGAGTCGAATCCGGGCCGCTGCGGCAACAGCCTTGTACATGGGGCGCCTGCTCTACCACTAAGCCACCGACGCCCCGACTTACACTTTCTAAAGATATAATTATCTCTGAGCTATATCATTAAAAAATGTCTATAAATCTGCTTAGAAATCATAAAAAAGATGCCCTATTACTGCAGAATTTGCCTGAGAATCAACACGTTTTTACATTTTCTTGCAGTTACCTGTTGGCAAAGTGTATGTTAACTTAACCCTAAAAATAACCCTAAATAAAAAAAATCTGTTAAGGAACACACTGTTGAGTTCTTGAACATCCCCCTGCTGTTTCAAAACGGTAAAACAGGTAATTTCTGTCCTGTGTTTGAATATGTTTTAAATACCCACCAATTACACACATTTTAATGTATTTTCCTCTACGTTCTGAGCGTCTAATTCCCTACGCGCTCCAGGCTTTGTCAGTGCTAAGTGCACAGTTGGCCTGGGGAGAGCTGCAGACAGACATGTGTCACCTCTGTGACACATGGTGCTGCCAGACACCTCTTTTCACCTGCCAGTGTCCTGATCCTGACAATCCAGGAATAGCTGGTTAGCCTTTTCATTGTATATTTGCTTCATTTTGAAAGAGAAAAGCGGTAAAAAGCTGTGAAAGCAGGCAGGAGCTGATTGGATGACAGCGAATGAGTGTTATAGTTCCCTGCTGTAGATATAGATGAGAGGATACAAACAGTATCTCAGCTCTGTCTGCCCAGTGTGTCTTTTCCCTCAGAGAGCTGTCAGTCAAGTTCCCTGTAGTGGCAGTGCCACACTGATTGGCGCTCCTTTCCTGTGGGAGGGCTTTTTCGGCAGCTGTTGCCATGGCTACGCATCGCGTTGATAACGGTCTAGAAGTGTAGTCTGTGTTTCCACGGATCAACCCACCACCCAAAACCTGCTCTGTCACTCTCATCATGGAAATCCATACAGATTATGTGTTGCAGTTTTCTCTGAGTCAGACTCACATTGGATTCTGAATAATGACGGGAAATGAGTGTGTGTGAGTGAGTGCAGCAGGTGGTAGGTAGGTGTCAGGCAAAGCTGACACAAGGCAAAGAATTTAGGAGAGAAGAAAGAGAGACAAGGATGGATGGGTGATACTTTGGGGAAAAAATGAAGGAAAAGAGGAAGCAAATGAAGTCTGGGATAGAAAACAGACGGGCGAGGTTAGAAGAGAAAGGACAGGAAGTGGATGAGCAGGATGTTGTAAAATGTTGGGAGTTAAAAGTCAAGACAAGAACAAGGAGAAGTGGAAAGGATGAAAGGGATAAAGAGGATAAAGAGGAGAATCAGGGCACAGAGAGCGGGGATGATGAAAGAGCGGAGCTGCACAAGACGAACAAGAACACGGCGAGAAGTGAAAAGGACAGAAATTGGTCATTTAAATCCAATCTATTCCGCAGGCCGTGTGTGTACTTTACCTCCGCGCTCTTGTCTGACAATTGGACACGGCGTTTACAGCCAATCACAAGTGTGAGCGATGAGCACATACCTCTCTGCTCCCTCCTGCTCTATTGTGCTTTTCATTGTCTTTCTGTGATGGTTGCTGCAGTGAAGATGCAGACGCTCTCTCATCCTCAAGACACAACTACAAACCAAGCCCCCACCCCCCCCCCACCCCCCCGTTCTCTCTCTCTCTCCAAAAAAGCTGCTGCCAAACAGTGTGTGCTCTTTCTTTCTTACTCCACTCTTTCCTTTGTCTTTTCCTGCTGCTACAATGTTTGTGTGAGTGCACTTGTAGAATATTTTTCTCTACTTTAGTGTTTAAAAATATGTGGCTCTATTTTTTTCAGTGTGCTGCAGTATGAAACATGCATCCTCATGCACACACACTCACGCTAGGCAAAGGGTTCTTTTTGATCATGAGACCACCTGCTGAAATAGATTGTCAGGGTGTTTCTTTCTCTCTCATCATTCCTCTCAGTGTCTCAGCATTTGACGTGGACAGACTCCCAGGCCGTATTGATTTACAGGCATGAGTGTGTGTATGCTGGTGTGTGATGCTCAGGGGTTGATCTGGAGGGGAATGGAGTTCAGTAAAAGTGGATTTATCCTGGCTGACGGTGATAAAATAGGTGGAAAAAACAGCGAGTCAGCAGGTGTAATTGAAAGACTGAGCGGCCACAGATTGAGAGGGACCTCATTTCCAAACACCACACTGACTCCCTCATACACACTCAATAGGATCTGCAAGATGTGAGAAATAACCTGAAAAGGCGATAATGTATTTCTTCTTCTGGAGGAGGAGCTGGGAGGGTGAGGTCAGCACAGGGCTCCTCAGGGACCCTGCATTGTGCCGGGGTTGGGATAGTCAGCGGACACCTCACGGTCGGCTGGAGCTCCTGCTCTTCATCCCATCTTCGGCGGGGTGCTTAGTATTCAGTTATGTTTTTAGGTCATATTGCCTTGTTGTGTTTGCTGTTTAGTAACAGCACTGCTGTTCCTAATGAGCTTTTTTTTGTTGTTGTTGTTGGCGTGTGTGTGTGTGTGTGTGTGTCTGTGTGTGTGTGTGTGTTCCTGCTGTTCTGAGCCGTTTCCCCACAGTCAAGCTCCACATGAATAACACAGCAGCGCTCGCCTTGCTGCTGATCATATTACTGTCTGAAAGATGGTTGGAATGACAGAAAGTCTCATGCAGAAACAGAGCGGGGGGGGGGGGGGGGGGGGGGGGGCGACCATTTATAACGGCCTACTTTGTAGGGACAGCTTCTCATTTCCCGCAACAATGTTTTGAAGACAACAAAAAACGTTCGCCCCCGAATCTGCATAAACACAGGCACGCGTTCTTTTCTACACAGATACAGATTTCTTCTGTCATACAAGCTGATGATCAAACCAGCTTGTAAATGAGAGCTTATGTATGTCAAGGCAGCAGGTGGGAGTGCATGCATGGGTGCGCTCACGCGTAAGGATGCACATCTGTGTATGTGTGTCGTAGTATGAAAGAGTAATGTGGAGATGGATGGATAAATAAAAGATCTGGGAAACCCATCAGCATCTCGCACTAGGTTGTCATGGCAATGCGGACAGCAAAGCACAGTGTGTGTGTGTGTGTGTGTGTGAGAGAGAGAGATACAGATCATATCACTGCAATGTTTTACCATGTGTATGTAAGTTTGTTTCAGCCCAGGCCTCCTGTAATACTAACAAAGAGCAGCCATTTTTCTTTCGGCTTCCGTCTCTGCTGCACATGCTGTCGTCTGAATACAAAGAAAGAGAATAGCAAATAGCGGTTTTACACTCACAAAGAAAGCAGTTGGCATTACAGAGGTTAATATGTACACGTTGTAGGCTCTTTAATTCGTTTATAAAGTACTTTATAGTTAGTTGTTTTCGCAATTAATTATAAAGAGCTCCTTGTTTGTTTTAAGGCTGCCTCTTGTGGCAATTGTGTGGCTCCATCTTTGTGTGTGTATGTGTGTAAGTGTAAGAGATGCTTTTACAGCAGCAGTGTATAATGGATATAGCGTGATAGTTAACTGTATCTCCGTAGAGACCTGAAAACTGCAGCCTCTTCTCTCTGGTTCTCTTTCTCTCTCTGCTCTGCAGCACGTGCCTCTGCTTTGTCTACAAAATGGGCCTGTATGCGCAGGAGTGTGTGTGTGTGTGTGTGTGTGTGTGTGTGTGTGTGTGTGTGTGTGAGTGAGAGAGAGAGAGAGACAGTGCGCCTAGGTGTGTAGATAAGTGTAGTACGAAGAATAAGAGTCACAGCAACCCAGTTTTATGGCATAGTGGTGATTGAAGGTTGATGGTGAAGAAAAGTGCCGGATGAATTTAAAGTGCATGTGCGGAGTTTAATGAAAGCGACTTCAAACGGCACAAATGCATGTCGCGATTTGAGTGTGTGTGTGTGTGTGTGTTTGTGTGTGTGTGTGAGGTAGAGAGAGAGTGGGCGAGAGAGGTAGAGGGAGAAGTCTAGGACAGTGGGATTCTCTTGGCGAAGAGGCTCTTACTAGAAACTCTACCTGGTTACTAGGCAACAGAATGGCACTGCTGCACATTGGAGCATTGGGGAGGGGGGGGTGTCGATCTACTGTGTGTGTGTGTGTGTGAGTGTCCATGTTTGAGTGCTGAGTCAATAAGTATATTATTTATGAGTATTTTATAGGAAGAGTGTGTGTGGGGTGAGACAGAACCAGGGGGAGGGGGATCGAAGGGTAAATTAAGGTTGTGTTTCAGTGTGTGTGTGTGTGTGTGTGTGTGTGTGTTTTACTATCACTGGGTAAAGGTAGCATTTAAAATGACATAGCAGTGTTTACAGTGGCTGGAAAGGCACTAAGATGTTTATTGCATGACGGAGGAGCTGACCGGGTCATTTTCATCGGCTGACGCTGAACCCACTTTGAAATAGTCGCTGTAGGAGATGGTGCTGAACTAATGCAACACCCACCCGACCACATAAAACAAAGAAAAGGAGAGATGGAGTGAAAAAAGACAGACAAAGTTGACCTAGCGGACATGCCTGACATTGAATTGCTGCTCATATCAGATTCTTTTGGGTGACTTCATATCTGTTGGAGGATGTTACCCACACCAAATTGAACTGACAGTGAACTCACAAAGAGACGTGCAGAGTCAGAGGAGACGTCACATCTGCTTGTTTTGTCGCTTGATTGAATTCAGGCATCCACGCAAAGGCACGTAAAGTCTGCAATTCTTGTTTCTTTTACTCTAGTCTCTTCTGTTAGTCTGTTGAATTATCCCAAACTTCTATGCCTGATGCATGTTCATGCAATAGCCTTCCTGTCTTAAGAAACATTTTACGCTGCACAGGGACACTTGTTAGCTTTGTAGCTGCAGTGTGAACAAAGTCACTTGAGGAGAGAGTATAAAAGGGTAAGATATTAAAATGTGTCAATTTAAAATATTTCCTTCAGTCACAGCTTCAGTTAGGTCGTTACAGCTCACTACCTTCAGTGTCAAAGTTGTAGACGCTGACTCAAATACAAATCAGATGCCAAATGGGGGAGCAACACTGCTGGTGTCACAGTGCACGCCTAAAAATTATATCCTTTTCATTAGGGAACGCAAGTATGACGGGATATATATATATATATATATATATATATATGTATAAATTTACTGTAATTTCTGAATGTTTGGAAAACATGTTGCATATCAGCTTGATGTAATTATAAGCTGGAATCAAATGAATTTTAACATAGATAAGTATGGACATTCAGCAGCTGATATTTTCAGTTAGTTTGTCAAAGTTTGGAATAATGTTAATAATCATGGATTAACTGATTCATAAAATCATAGAATTGTAAAACTATGAATCAGAGAATCAAGTAAGATTTTAAAGAGTTGCAGCAGCGTGAAGCATAAAAAGAGTGTCAGACCTGTATCAGGAAGTCAGAGCTATTTAAAGGCTAAAGTGAACAGATACATTTTTAGCTTTCTTTTAAAAATATTTAGCGAGCTAGCTTCTCTGATATCAATAGGTAGTGTGTTCCACAGCTTTGGGGCGTAACTGACAAAGGCTGCATCCTCGATCTTCTTCCCACTGTTGCTGGGAACCTCCAATAAACCAGCAGCAGATGATCACAGTGTTCTTGGAGGCAGAGTTAACAAGGGAGTTAGCAATGTGGCTCAGTCTGAGCCCATGTAGGGCTTTGTATACAAGGAGGAGGAGCTTAAAATCAATTCCAAATGTAACAGGAGGTCAGTGCAGAGCAGCTCAGACTGGCCTGATGTGCTCTCTCCTCTTGGTTCTGGTTAATAGCTGAGCTGCAGAGTTTTGAATGAGCTGTAGTCTCTCAGTGCTTCTCAGTGTATGTGGGTTCATTTTGTGGACAAGGAAACACATAAATATATTTACCTATTTCTCCTGCATTGTCCGCTCTTGTACATGTGTCTTGTGACAGTTGGTCTTTATGGTATTTGTCCCAACCCCTCGCACAGTGATTGGACAGTAGGGTAAAAAGTGACCGTGAGGAGTCCAGACTTTTAACCTAAAGCTTAACATTTTTTAACTCTTAGTGACCAGAAAAGAAAGCACTAAACATGCAGCATTCAGTGCAGAATGGATGCTCCAATGCCTCGTCATGGTGCTGGTGCTTGGAGCATAGTGCACTATGACACTCCCATAGCAAAGAATTTTAAAAAATACGCAGGCCTCAGAAAAGAAATGCTTTGGTGGACACGGCCCCTAACAGGAACATGTAGTGACCCAACAGACCTTTTCTATAAATGTGTCCGAAATCATTCCCTGGTTCACTCAGTCACTGGTCCCTATTGACTGGACCCTCAATAGTTCACTCAGTGGTGAGCAGTAAATTGACATTTTGGGCACTAATCATCATCATCATCATTTTGCATCGTCACCGAGCCTCGAAAAGGTAATGTGGAAATTTAGGGCACTGTGTTGTGGATACGTTTTTACACTTAGAATTTGGGCACTCAAATAAAATGGCATTACATTACATGAAATTGTACATGTGATGCACTATGTAGTAAAAAGGGAGCAATTTGGGACACAGCCTTGATCCCAGCCTCTGTTTGATGATGTTTACACTTGATTTTAGTGTCACTGCAGGTTGTTGTCAGTTACAGTACCACATTTCTGTTGGAAAGCAAGGCTTGCATGTGGATGTATTTAAGCACACATCTGCTCTTAGGTTAATCCATGTCGTGATGCAGCTATTGAAGTGCTGATGGGAAAAAGGCGGAGCTGAGGTACAGTGCATTGTAAGGCAGTGGTGTAAATGTTGGCTCTGTTGCAAAGCCAGGAACTAGACTCCTCCACATCAGTATGATTAAACCAAAAACCAATGCACTGTCCTCCCTGCGAATGATCCATTGTTCTCCGTATCGAACTTGCCATTGTTTGTCTCAACTCACAAAGGTTACACACACTCACACACACACACAAACACACACAGTGGGTCAATGCAGATGGATTAATCTTCCTCAGACAGCTCACATGATCATTAATTGTCTCTTGGAGGAAAGGCAGCTTTCTCAGAAGCATTTCTTATTGGCTGCCGTGCGTGTGTGTGTGTTTGTGCGCACGTATATGTGAGACTGCTTTTTAATGTCCATTAGGCTGTAATGAAGGAACGCTGCTCTCGCTGGCCCCCTGTCTGCTTTCTAATGGACCTCTATTATCACAGTTCAAAACACACACGGAACCTGCACCGCACACACTGCATATATCTCCACACATACCCACACTGCTTCTGTGTGAGATGAAAGGGCATCATGAAGGAATTGACCCAGCTGAAGTGCAGGTCTGGTGTGTGTTAAACAGCCTGATTATAGCTGAAGCAGCTATATAATGCTGCAGTTACATACTTGTCTGGAGAGGAAAGAGCCACACGTCGCAGAACAAAATATTGTTAACACTCCATCAGCGGGCCCTCATGATGCTGCAATTACGATTACAAGCATTGGAAGTTAAGAAACAACACAGCACAAGAGTTAAATACAACATTCCAGGTGTATGCAGCATGCCTAATGACGTTCTGGTAAATTTAAATGTGGTTAAACTAAGACATCTCACTTTTCATAAAGCAGACAGGCTTCAATTTTATTTCTGTGAGAAGAAACATTGATTGTGGCGGCTTTGTCATCCTTTTATCTCTGTGCAAGAATTTACATACCGATTCATGTTTACACAGTTTGACTGCAGAATGCCTATGAATATAATTGTCACACTTGGCGACACTTTAATTGAGCAGAGAAAAAACATAATAAAGGAAACATGGTTTCTAAATCGAATTCTGTGCAGAATATCAAAGGTTGGCAACACATCACTAAAAGCATAATGCTGGAAATCTGCATCGATTTAGTTTAACGGGGATGTAAAAATACCTGTGTGGATGAGAATTTTTGTTGCATCTGCACTCTGCATGTGTAGATTATGCAGTGCTGTGGCAGTGTAATCATTTTTGTATTCACCGCCACCTCTCTATTCTGTGATAAATGTGCAGGTCAGAGGTCACTGACAAAAAAAATGGCATCAGCTATGAAAACACAGCAGGAACGGGAAATTAACCTGTCACACAAAGAGCCTGACGTGCTCTGTAATGTGTTTTAGTACCCATTATCTTTATTCACATGCACAGCTCTTTCTCTGTCCATGTAATGACATAATTCCCTGCTGGGGACCAATAACGTTAAGGTTATTGTATCATTTGTATTCTGTTACAACTTTAGTGAGGTTTAAAATCTCATGCAAGTGGTGAACAGAGATTTTACTGAGAAGTCTTCATCTATGATTGATGCTCTGGAGTGTGTATGAGAGAAAACCCACAGGATTCAGAGCTGGGGACATGTCTCAAAGGGCAATGAGAAAGGCTCAATCCTAAAACACTCCTTACCCCTACCACTTAGCCTTTAGCCCTCAGATTTGCATGTTCATGTCTCAGGGCAGTCCCCATTAACATTGGGATAGGGGGTAAGATGAAGTGTGAGGGCTACATGGCCTTTCAGAGGCACTCCAAACCAAGTGTTATGAGAAAACATCGGCTGCACAAGCAGCAAGAGAAACCCACAAATGTATTTTCTTCTTTAATAAAGATTTTAAAATCATTATAACTATCATATTATCTTCGTTTGATGTTATTTCAATGTATCATGGTCCTTTTCTTTAAAACATGCATAACAAAAAAAGTGCTAGTGGTATGCTGATGTCTCGGTAGCTAATTAGCTAGCTACAGTAGCAAACGTTACATTGTCATTGCTGATTTGTGCATGACCACCAAATCACCAGTTTCATCATGAGACAATATTATATCGATTCTTTGGACTACGATATGATATTTTTCGATATTACAAAGTCTGCAACGATATGATTACGATTCAATACGATTCTGGCTGAAAATCCTGAAGTCAAACTTCTCCAAACAGTCATAACACACAGATTAACAACAAGATCATTAAACAAAAGTATCAAATTCAGCTCAGTAATAACTGTCAAGGTTCATGAACAAAAAATAGTTTGTTGCTAATCACCCATTATTAGCTTCAGCATGTATACATTGCATAAATTAGCCTAGCGGCTAGCGGACAGTTTTCCTCTACTCACAGCTTAACAAATTACATTCAGCGTTATTATTTTTCTTACTCACCGGTGGTTTAAGTCACTGCATATTTCCCGACAGAACAGCTCAGTTGAATTTCAGCCTGCATGCACAGTTTTTCAGCTGAACTTTGTCAAAACAGAGCAGCTAATGTTGCTAAAGCAAGAATGTTAGCAGAGTAAGACGCTCGTCCAGGCAGGTAACGCTGTGTAGTGTGCTCTGCCTATTTCCACTCTTCATCTCTCTCTTGGCTGCTTGCCATCTGCCTGCCGCTGTTTGACAGTGAGACAGACTTTCGAAATAAAAACCTATCCTAAAGGTGTAGATCGATGTTTTTACTTTGCATTGGATTGTTAATCATTAAATCGATATATCGATGGATCGTTACACCCCTAACATTTTGACATATTTCCATGCTACTGTACACTCCCCCTTTGACGGCATGTGATGCCCTAAATTTTCCTTAAGTCCAGCAGCGAAGTTGCAGCACTTGTTACCACTCCTTTAATATCAGTGCAGGCTGGCAGGGTAGGAGCGGGTTGCTAAAGTTAGCTTACAGAGCACCTCTAGTTGCCTCAAAATGAGGCAGTGCTCTGTTTTGTTTGATGACTTGTTTGATCAGTTGATAGCATAAAATTCAAGTTGTAAATGAATCATAAGCGTCCATGCTTTTCTATTTCCATCAGATAAAAGGCAAATGTCACTGTTATAAAACCATTATGACCATAGTTGCGTCTGCTTACGTAAACACCACGGATGACAATGATGATACTGAAGATGTCAGGGTCTTGGAGGGTTTTCCCTTTTCATAACGGAAAATTTCATCCACTGTCCCTTTGTAACTCTGTTCTAAGAGGGCAAAGCGGTGCTTGAAAACAAGGGGTAGGGATAAAAATAAGAAATGGGATTGGGCCAAACTCTGACTTTGAATTAGTGCAGATGTAAAGCACCCCGTGTATCCAGAAAGTGCTTTGCTCAACAGTGTAGAGCAGTGGGAGCTAAGAGAATGAATGAATGAATGAATGTGCTGCAAGTTTCATGAGGTTAGTTTGCATTTCTCAAGTTAAAAACTCTCACAGTGTGAAGCAGAAAGCAGAGACACTAGACCTCCAGTGGTAAATGTCTACAGCTTGCAGACAGCTAATTGGGGAATAGCATCATCTGTTTCCCACCAGCCATTTAGAGGCGCATTGGATGGACTGAAATGCCAAACTTTCTGGTGCAACATCGCTCAGACAGTTTAACCTGCAATTAACCCAGCGAGGAGAACGATTCTGTGTTTCACCTTTATAAAAAGACAAATTGCAATTAAGAGGCATCAGTCGTTCCTCTTTGTTGTTATACTGTGTGTACATGTGCATGTTGTAGTGCATGTCTGTGAGTGTTCATGCATAATGCAGCAGGAGGACAGTTGTCACGAGCCTGCACGGCAGTGTCCCAATGTGTGTCATCGTGTGTCTGTGTATGTCAGTGTGTGTGTCTAAAAGCTAGGAGTTTCAGTGGTGTATGTGTGTGTGTGCCATAGCGCACTGCAGGCAGAGGAGTGCTAACATGTGTGTGTGTGTGCGACAGACCTCCCACGCACTGAGCTCTGATCTGGTTTGTTCCGGTTGGTGGCCTTGTGTCGGCATGGCGATGGACGCTGGACAGGCCCTCCTTTGACTAGCTGAGAGCCAGAGACTTAACGAGATGCTGTGCTAACGAACAGATCAGAGAGCAGCAGACTGAGCGGCTGTGTGTGTGTGTGTGTGTGTGTGTGTGTGTGTGTGTGTGTGTGTGTGTGTGGAATGTGTGAAAAAGAGGGAGGATGTGTGCCGGTGCTGGTATGTGTGTCTGATAGGCGCGTCATCTGTCAGCCCGGCTCAGGACAGCGAAACTGAAGTCCATATTGGGCTGTTATCCTCCACTACATCAGCTGCTGATGCAGAGAAAAATCTTTAAAAGCCTGATCTCTAATTGAAAAATAAACAAAATGTAGACCCAACAAAATATATCATCCTCAGCGTCCTGAAAAACACACCCATCTCTGTGAAAAAAAACTTGGTGACACGCCCGTCAGTGATGTTAGGGGCAGTGAAATCAATTGGAGGAAATCAGTGTTTGTTGCCTTGGAGATGATTAAAGGAACACCATGTCAGAAATATAAAAAGTCACAATTTTTCATGCCGTATTGATTTCTCAAAGAGAGTTTTGTCTTTTTGCTACCAGCTACAGATCAGCAGCCTTGCAGCTGATGGGCAACACAGTCTCTAGTTCTAGTTTCTAGTTTGGTAAACAGGCCAGAAGTGTTTTCACTCATGTGTAAGGGGATCTCCTGGTGATGATGGACTTTATGTAACTGTCAATATCAGGACAGATTATTATTTTTTTATTATAGAGTAATTCTGCAATGTGGGTCATTGTTAGCTGGACTGCAGTATGCAAGGTTAGCCCCATAAACACAAACGCCTGTCCTTCAGTGAGTGATGAAGTTACACCATTGGTCAGAGTGATTGATGATGGGAGTGTTGGTATTCAACCATCGGCTATTGCTCTTTCAAAACAAACACAGGCGCTGACAGTCCTGTATTAAGTCCTCAAGGTGGGCTTGTGTTTACAGCCCTTCTGTTGATGGCCGCAGTTCAATTTTTCAGAATCTGTTGCAAGCTATGACAGTGGCTGATGGCTGCACAGTCTCTACCAGTGACACGGGGACTGTAGCACACCTCTCCAGGATTGTAACTACACGTCAGTTGTTTTGACGGTAAACTTGTGAGTCATCGTGGAGCTGAACTTTGTTAAATGTTGCTGTTGTTCCTGGTTTCATACGAGGAGAGGAAAAGTCTGCTAGCTTCTAGGCTTATTTATGCAATGTAAAATGTCATAGGCTTATGCTAATAAGGTTAGCATGTTTGTGGGGAAATGTGTCCAGCAAAAGACAGTTGACCCTTTGCTAAGCCCCGCCCCTTTGTGATGGTCTGACAAGCTGTCAGAGTAAGTAAATGAAAAAGTGATTCCAGAGAGAAGCAGACAGAGGGGTCTACAGTCTGTGTTTGAAGGATATATCCAGGATGTCAAACTGACTCAGCAGCAACAACAGGTTAAAAAGACAAAGATATTTAGAAGCTAAAGCCGAACTATAGGCTACAGATCACAGTGTAAAAGTGAACCACCACATCACTGCTGATCGCCACACAAGACAATGAATATAAAGGGAAACTTTGCTGATACTGAACCAGCTGTGTGGCATCGTAGTGTGTGCAGATGAACGGTGTTTGGCTTCACCCCGTGCTGCTGCCAGCACCCTGACCTCTGCCACCAGACAAGCAATGACACAGAGCTGGTTGAATATCATCAAAGTTTCCCCGCTTCCCTACGCTGGTTCCTGGCTGGTTTACTGGCCTGAGCGGAAGCAGGGAGGGTTGTGTTAAATCAAGCAAAAGGGAGGTTAATCAGCAGGTCACTTCTGGTGTATGTGTGTGTATTGTTCTCTATATTAGTGTGTATTTACATGAATGTTTTGGCTTGACTGCATCAGTGGGGCCAGAGCTGTAAGAGTTAGTCTGTAACTGAGACAATGCAGCTGCTTCCTGTTTCAAATTAAAAGCCATTGTTTTATGCACAGTCCAGGCATACACTAGGTTATGACCTAGTCTTGTTTTAAATGAGCTGTACTGAACTGTCAAGTTAAGTCCCCATGCTTATGCAGGTGGGGTCGGGTTATAATAGCTGATTCCACTTTGTATCTGGTTACAGGGTGGCGGAGAGGAGAGGCTAACAGATCTTTTATCAACTCTTTTATCTCTGCTCCCTCTTTTTAATCAGCGAAGGGAAATGTAGAGAACATTCAAGCAGCAGGCCTTTTATTTTTTAGTGTGCCCCGATCGTCACTTTTGCTGGTTACAATGACAAACGCAGCAGATTAGCTCGAGATCTGCTGTAGCTACTTATCGTTAGTTCTGTAACAGGATAAAATGAAACTTTTGGCAGCTGTCTGTTTAATATGCTCTCTGTAAGCTCAGCCAAAGATCGTTTGTGAGGGGGAAAAAACTTCACACTCTTACACCAGAGTACCACTACGAGTGAGCAGTGTTTTTGTAGTTAGTTACTGCACTAACGCTGAACACCTGCTGTAAATACCACAGTGAAACTTGGGACAGCATCTAATGTAAATACAAATTTTCTCCATGAGACTTCCTCCTAGATTACATCTTTGTTACACCTGGGGACCCCAGGTATTAGTAGTTTAGTCTGTCTAAGCTTGGAAAACAGTCGTGTCTGATCCTATCATTAAACACTGATGTATCAGTATTAGTGCTACACGTGCACAGGAACATGCTTCTGCTGCACGGTATGAATATGACTTTGTATGTGCATACACATAGACAGGAGCTACAGGAAAACAGTTCAGACATACTTAGATTGGTGGTTCCATCAGCCGTTAGTCCAATGAATGTGTGCTCCCTCGCCTCAGAGAAAGTTTCTCTCTGGACTGAGTGTGCCAAAATTTCTAATATGTAATTTTGAAATATGTTGGACATCCAGTTGTCTCTTTGCTGAAGCCACTCAAGTCCCCTTAGCATATCATATGTCCATTCGTCATCAGCTCCATCAGCAGGCATATGGCAGCTTTTTCTTAATATTGCTAGTAGTTGTGTGACAGATTAAAATATCAACAGCCAAAATGTCCAGCAGGAAAAATGCCAGATAGATAAATAAATAAATTCAGTACAAGCATATCAAATAGCTAATATTGTGTGACCTATTAGGTTTGTTGCCAAGACAACTTAAGTGTAAACTGGTATAATGCAGACCAGATATTAGGATTTTGGTAACAGAGTCATCTATTGATTCACCAAAGCCGTACGGAGTGCGTCCCTGCCTCCGCAGAGCATATGCTACATCCATGGCAGTTGGTGTGGCCTGATGCAGGTGACAGCATCACGAATCAAGTTCTACGGGAAGGCTTTTAGCACACCGTGAGTCTACTCGTACAACAGATTAGAGTTTGGCTTCACCACAGCGAGCCAGACAGTGGATAGGGGGCTTGGTGGTTCCTTGGATGTTGTCACAGAGGACTTCACGGTGACACTTGGTACCTCCTTGCCCAAGTCCTTTTCCTTCTTTGCATCCACCACTCATCTTCTCTGATTAGTCACTCTGTTCAGTAGGATGCTTCTTCATTCTTATTTTAAAGTCGGCTTTGAATGAAAAGAGGATCATAGCGTTTGTGTTTCATTGCTGTTGAAATGTTATATGGCTATTTAAAACATATGTCCGGTAGTTATTCTACATGGCTGTAATTCTGGAATATTCACAGCCATATCAGCAATGTCATCCTGACGTGATGACATTGTCATACAGATTGGAGGAATTATTCAAACTTGCACATTTTAAACATCAGACACCAAATTTTAAAACAAATGTTCAGATAGCCCATTAGTTGTGGTAAAACAGCCAGCTATTTACACACTGTCTTGTTCCGCCACTTGTCAATAGGGGGTGATGCAGCATCCTCAGCACCAACCTTTCCGCGCTCATGGTGCTACACTTCCTAAACTGGACAGAGCCACAATATAAAACAAGATATCCAGACTGCAGTTGACTGATAAATAGCTGTATCAGATTTAACAGTTAACTAGATATGTCCGGTATCCTGGAGGCATCAACCACCTGTATGTGTGTCTCTATGTGTGTGTGTTTCCCGACAGAGCAGCACATGATGTTTGTGCGACCTTGCATATTATTTCCTAATTTGGTAACTGACATGGTGAGCTATGTGTATGCGTGTATGTGTGTGTGAGAGAGAGACAGAGTGTGTGTGTGTGTTTGCTAACAAGCTTTTAATGTTTTTCTGAATGATTACTATTAGGAGTAAATCTTGGGAGTGAGAGTGTGTGTGTGCTAACACATTTGAGAGTGTTATTGTTTAGAGGCACCCCTGCTTCCTGTGTTATAGCATAGAGAGAGAGGTGAGGCAAAAAGAAAGCATAAAGCCATTTGAGTGTGGGAGAAAAATCCGGCCGTAAAGATATCACCAGGGAGGAGAGAAAAATGCCTCACACAATATGCATGTTTTACTTTTAAAACAAAGCCGTGTGCAGCGAGCGGTGATATAACTTGAGTGTGCTGGGATTTTTGTGCTAGTATAAAATGACCTCCACCTCAAAATGTGTCTGCCTTTGTTCAAGCATTTGATACTAACCCATTGAGATGGGTAAAACAATGTTGGCCGTGGGAGGAGGGATGTGGCATTAACAGCCCAGCGTGGATAGCTGCTAATTTTACACTCATCCTGGCCTACCTAGCTTCGTGTCTGTACTTATTTGAAGTGCACACTTATCTGAAGAGGACGCTGTCATCCAGGGCTTGGACTAGAAAGACAGGATGGATGGACTGATACGGATGCATGCAGGGACAGATAGAACTTTTACACAAAAATCATCTAGAAAATGTGGTTGGTGATGAAGTTTTTGTAGCACATCATTTGATATCATTTCCAGGAAACAGAATTAGCATAGTATGCACTTGACAGGCCATACACGCATCTTAGCGGAGTACTGCACTGGGTCAGGTAACCCACAAAATAGTTGCGTAACCCTCAAAGAAAATATTTGTATAAAGGCACGGGTATGGGCATGGGTTACAATGGACAAAAATAGTGTTTGAGCTGATTGTGTGGACGCTCAGTAGCTGCCTGATCCGACAACTGTGTCACATGACCCAAACATCTTATTAATGGGGCAGTCACTATGAAAATGTGGATTGATGATTACCGCAAAATTGGTTATCTATGTGTTACTTTGCATTGCATCAACAATAAGTGGGAAGTGACTGAGCGAGGACTTTGCGCATCTGAATGGGACGGTACATTACGCAAAATGGCCTAACAGTAAAATAGGTTTGGTCTTGGGACGTATATCAACAGGTTGGGGCTTTTTGTAGTTTACTGGGTGATAAATTTGGGTAATGGGTCAGTTCTGGTACTGAGTTTTGCACTCTGTGTCAAAGTTAAACTGTATTGCTCAGGAGTAAAATTTAGATCATGTGTTAACACTGTGTAGTTGAAGCTTAATGTATCCTAACCTCCATATGAGACAAGCTAATGTCCGTGTTTTAACTTTTTGTACACTTCTTTCCTGGAATGTCAAGAACTCAGACTTTGTTGTGTGAGTCTTGAAACCTGTATAACGCCCAGAGTGTTGTGCAGTATGTCTGACCTCAGCTAACATATTTTTAATGCAAAGCTTGCATGCAACAACTTAGCCACGCTAGCTGCGTGGCACTAAGGGCTCATATATTCCCTTTACATACAAAAATAAATCTGTTCATGTCAAATGTCATGAATGCCACTTCCCTCATACTTCCATGTGTCCTTTATGTTGGCACTGGTACATCCCAAGATCGCGCTAGAGGGCGGAGTCAAAAGTTTCTAATAGCAATAAACATGGTAATGTTGAGGAAGCGTGTAATAATGAAGCTTTAAACAGGCCAAATTGTAGACAATCAGTACGTTTACATGACACTTGAAAAAAACGAATTATTGCCTTAATCCGACTATAACTGGACAACTGAAGTACATGTAAATGCGTTACTCCGACTAATATCGGAGTTCTCCAACTCCGATTAAGACACCCAGATAATGCAATTGGAATTCGATTTTCTCCGGCATGTATACGCCGTAATCGGAGTTAAACTAGACAATGCATGTGCGCATGCTCCACACCCCCCGCGCTGGCGTATGACCCCGGAACAGACAAGACATGCTATTGTTGTAGCCCTCCAACAGCATACTGCCTCTCGAAATCACCATGACCACGAGGGATAGCGTGCACCTTATCTGCACAATCAGTAACGCGTACATTATGTATGAGATGAACAAAGCTGTACGATTATCCATCTTGCTGTTGTTCAAAAATGCCGGTCTCCCGCCTGACTCCAGTTGTTTATTATTAAGTGACGTAATAGGTCAACCGGAAAGGGGGCCGTATTAACCCGCTGAAATGACACATATCGCCACCTAGTGTTGAGGAGGAGGACACGTTCCCGTCAGTAATTCGATTTTCTCAGTTGCTTGTAAACTGGGACAAGGACAGAAGTCCGATTAGACACCAAAATCGAATTTTGAGCATAGCTCGATTAAGCTGTGTATGTAAATGTATTAATTGGTGGTTTGTGAGAATTCTTTTCACTCTTTTATCATCATGCCATTTTTGAAATGTCTTTGTTGTGTCCTATGGTTGTATCTCGCTTGAAATATGCTACACTTCCCCCCCACAGTCTCTGGTGGTACTGCTCCATTTGGTCTGTATCTGTAAGCTTTCCAAAAACGTGCATGAACGGAAGGCTTTGTGTGTGTCCCTATACACATCTAACACTGAGCATAAATGAGGCTGAAAGATGGCAATGTTGGTCTACTGGTCAGTTGGTCCACTACTTTGTCCAGATTGGAATATCTCAACAACTATTGGATTGATTGCTATGAAATCAATAGCAGTCAATTGATTTCATAGCACTAAGAGGTTGTGGTTTTGAGTGAAATGTCTCGGCAGCTATTGCATCGATAACCATTTACTATTGTACTCAAATTCAGAACCAATGACATGCAAATCAGCCTCGATTTGTGCTACTTAGTAAATGTTGGCATGTTACACATTGCATCAGCTTAATGGCATTGTCATTGTGAGCATGTTAGCACGCTTACATTAGCATTTAACTCAAGCACAGCCTCAGAGAGCTGCTAGCATGATAGACCCTCAGTCTAGTTCTGTCATCATCCATCCTGAAGCTAAAGAGCCATCAAATGGAGCCATCTTTGAAATTTTAATTAGAATACCTTCAACAAGACCTCAGTGGGAAGACTCTTAAAAAGACCACCAGTGGCAAAGTGCACTTGTAAATGATGCAGCAGTAGAAGAGAGTCATGTGCTCTCTGAAAGAAACCACTTTGAAACATGTTCTGAAAATAGAAAGTAACATGAATAAGAGTTACGCTGTGAATTTTCACCTGTTAGACATAAAAAACCTAATGAAATCAATCCAGTCTCACGCTGGACAATTTCACTTTGATTGGGATCGTTAAACGAGTCATTCCTGTTCTAATTGGGCCGTAATTCTGATTGTTAATGGGATCCAGGCTCCATGTAAACACAGCTAATAAGAGCAGAGCAGAAGGTGATGCGCAGTTGAGAGGAGCCAGAGAAGTGTTGAGAAATCAAGAGAGGGAAAGTGAGGAGAGGAAAGAACTTCAAACATTACAGGACTTCAGAGTAAACAGCGCATACACAGAGGGAGAGAGAAGAAAGAGAATAAAGAAGAAGTGAGGAAATAGCAGAAGCGGTAACAAAAGAGAGGAGAAGACAGGCAGAGAATGGAGACAGAAGGAGAGAAGCAGTGACGACTAAAAACAGATAAAGTGAGAAGAGTAAAGAGGGCAGGAGGAGGAGGACAGGATGTAAGGATGGGTGAAAGTTGAGTTTCCTGCAGTAGAGAAAGACTGCAGTACAACACAAAGCCAAGAGATGTTTCACTCTGTGGTTTTAACTGCGTATAGCTGTGACACTACATTTTAAAAATAACTATGTCTCTCTGCGTGTGTGTCTCAGCTGTGATGCACCAACAAACATTGAAACATACTTTTTTGCATCAGGTGTGTGAGCACCAGAGGGGGATTTATCAAGAGTTTCCCCCCCCCCCCCCTGTCGTTGTATTATGACTGTGACTGTGGTTCCTTGTTTGCGTGTTTGAGTGTGCGTGTTCGGTCACTTAGGTGATTTGCAAAGCCTCTAGAAGTGAACAGCGTCTCCCGCTTGGTTTGTTCAGCTGCTAATTGAATTGGAGAGAATAATGAGAGGGTCAGGGAGATTGTTCATTGTTTTAAGGCCATCTGGAGCCTTGCCTTGGGGGGAAACACACACACACACACACACACACACACACACACAGACCCATACACACATTTCTTATGCAGTTATGTGCTCACAGATATACAGAAGTGCCCAGGCATGCAGAAACATAAAAATGCCAACAGCTAATGCAACGCAGGCACAGAAAACACACACACGGGTGACAGAAAGCGAGGGATGGAAAGGGCGGGGCCAGGCCAGGCAGTGACAGCCGAGCATGACATTAAAAGATGGATAACTCCAGATGATTGGCTAATATCTCCTTGGAGATCTTCTAGATAAAGAATTAGACTGCTGAGGAGAATATAAAAACAGCTCAGGCTCTACAGTGGGTCACACAGGAGAGGACGTACAGTGGAATTCAAAAATAGGTGTTCAGTTTTATCCCTGTGTTGCTGGCGCACCGCAGGACTGAAGCCATATGTTATAATGACAAACACCATCTGCTTTTTTTAATGCTTAGATATGTTTGTGTTTTAGGCAAAAAGGTGCAACTTCTGCAGCAGCAGATGCTCGGCAGGTTAAGACGTTCGCGCCTGCAGCATCCTTTTTTGGTCTGCTCTTGTGAGAGCTTGATTAGGAACAGTTTGCTAATTGTTTCTGAAGTTTAGGGTTCGGTTCCGAACTTGTTGCATTCACCTGTGGGGTATACATAAAGGTGAAGGAAGAGTGAGTCATGCATGTCACTCAAAACTTGACACGCCACGTGGCTGCATTGCATTCTGGTCTCTTAAGGCTACTGTCAGTTCTTATCTGCCTCTCCTGCTGTGGATTTCTGTATGTTGAGTCATCAAGTGTCATCAAAGCTGTGAGTCAAGGAAAACTTTCTTGCTATTTTTGAAGAGCGCTTACGTCTTAACCTCCAATGATCCGCAGGTGGATCACACACTCCTGTCGTGCAGCTAAAGAGTTCATACTGACAGAAAGTTATTTTAAATTCTTGTTGAGAGCCCGACGTTTCTGAAGATACCAAATATGTCACACAGCATTTGGGGAAATGTGAATAAAATGGTGCATGAGACATTTAATATAGTACAATATTTCTGTTTGATGGAGGGGTGCAGCCAGAAAAATTGAGTTGGAGTGTGTCACTCAGAATAGGCATCACATAGCTCAAATTTGGAGCTGGAACAAGTTGTTACAGAATATATGAGCATGTCAGACAGTGCAGAATAAGATGATTTCTCCCAACTTTTAGGCTGCTTCAGAGGAAATAACACAGGGAAGTTAAGGAGTCAGGCCCTGATCAGACAGAGTGCATTTTTTGTTGAAGCCTGTCCGGATCACAGAGAGCGCTTTTTGCAGCTTGCTGCATCTTTTTTTAAAGTTGTTGCTAGGCAACCACTGTATCGCATGTTCTTAGTTTAACCGCTATTTTGCTGGGAAGCAAGCTCACAGATACTTTAAAATCTGAATAAAAATGCACAGATAGAGGGTCAAAGGCTGTTCCCTCAGGAAGAGGAGAAATCACAGGGAGTACCACCAGCTGGTCCAGGAGCTTCACTTGAATCATGGTCAGTACAAGGCTTATTTTAGGACATGTCAGGGGAAGTTGTGCTGTCAGTCATCAGGTTTAATTATGGTTGGTAAAACGTATGAGACGACAAAGACTACAATTTGTTCAGATGTGTTTTGCAGTTTGCCTGGATCAAAGCTGAAAGTGAGCTAAAGTTAGCTTGATACAAACCATGTACTGTGCTCTGATAACTTGCCTATAAATGAATGAATGGATGAATGAATCATTTTTATTTTGGTTACATATATCTTGACAAGGATTATTTCTCACAGTCAGTAACTGAAAAGAAGCCCAACGCTTATTTTTGCCTTTACTGGTCAATCAGAGAGGCAGCATGGTGATGTAGTGGTTAGCATTGTCGTCTCACCGCAAGAGGGTTCCTGGTTTGGATCCCAGGGTGGAGGAAGTTCTCCCTGTGTCAGTGTGGGTTTTCTCCGGGTACTCCAGCTTCCTCCCACAGACCAAAGACATGCAGGTTAATTGGTGACTCTAAATTGTCCGTAGGTGTGAATGTGAGTGTGAATGGTTGTCTGTCTCTATGTGTCAGCCCTGTGATAGTCTGGTGACATGTCCAGGGTGTACCCCGCCTCTCGCCCATTGTCAGCTGGGATAGGCTCCCAGGATAGACCCTCAACAGGATAAGCAGTACAGAAAATGAGTGAATGAATGAATATATCGATCAAAGGATAGCCCAGAATATCAGCAATACCATAGAAAGAAAAAAAGTCCATTCACCTAGACATTGGGAAGTAATGCAGATGATGTCAGGTGCTTTTACTCACTCTGAGTTGTAACTTATTTCAACTCGAGGGCAGAAAAACGCGAGGCACTCATCAACACAAAAGCAGCAAGCAATCATGTTACTCTCATTGAAAACCGTTCCAAAAAGCCGCCCCAGGCTGCTAAAACACGCCTGATCAAGGGCCTCAAAATCATTTTTTGTTAGATTTCGTGGTGGCTATCACCTTTTTCTACTGTGATGTTTGTGTTTGTGTGTACATGCAGTGTCTCTCTGTCTTCTGACCTCATGTGGAAGAGTTCAGCATCATCCATCACTGACAGCAGATCTGTGCATTATGTGTGTGTTTGTATATGTTCCAGAGGGGGAACGATGCTGATGAGGTTAATGGAATACCAGGCCTCATGCAGCTCCCCTCGTTAGGAGTAATGGAGGCCCTTTGTAAGTGACTCCTGACACAAACATGCACATGAGGGGAGAGTGAAAGTGGGCAGAGTTGGATCTGACATTTGATGGAAGAAAGATAAAGACGGAGAGTATAAGCAGAAATAAGGGTTTAGAAATACTGCAGGAGAGAAGATGTTTAAGACAGAGAGTATGGAGGAGAGTCGAGAATAAGCCAATATTTGTAGACTCATTTAAGAGTCTTCCAGCTGGCCTTTAAATCTGTCAGTGTGAGCTGCAATACTGTCAGTATAGGTTGTAAATTTGGCTCTCTGTGCTGCTATTTCCACACACCTACTGGTATATTATTTTGGCTGATAATTAGCCTTTTAATAAAAATTGATTTATGGCCAGTCAGTGACATCTGCTCTGATATAATGGCTATGATACATGTTGCATGATTGCATATCCTTTATCAGAACTGATTAAAATGTACTTCTTTAATTAAATTCAACAGATATATGCCAGTGTTTGTCTTCACCCTCCTAGGTGCAGTCAACAGTTTTCATTTCTTTTATGGTGTAATGGCTTTTCCACAGACTTCTACAAGGTGGAAATCATAAAAAATCCAAGCTGGCATCTTAGTGGTAGCTGAAATCTTTTTGTCTTTAAGAGGTTCAGTGTTCAACCTTCAGAAGCAGGTCAGTGAGTTCCTGTGTGCTACAAGGAGAGAGTGCAGATAAGAGTGTTTCCCTCTTGGAGTCAACTAAAGTATCACAAAATATAAACTTAGAAAACAGAATTTACATCTGAAAGGGCTGTGTCAGTGTTGCATGTTTAATCCCACACACAATCTGTACTTCATTACACTGATGACCATTTTTCAAAGCGTGTTTTAGTATTTTTTGAACGTGCAGGCTAGAGATGGGAAGATATGATTTTATCTCGGATCACGATAAAAAACCCCATTAACATCCATTATTGGGATAATCTTGATCATTGTATCCAGACATTAACACTTGCCCAGAGAAAGTAAACTGCAGCTATCTGATTGGGGAAGTGAAAAATGTGATTTACAATGCAACATTATCTGAAAATAAACTGTGCAGTGTTATTGTATTGCTGAAGCAGAGCTTTTCCAGCTGAGCTGCATGCACAAGTCTGTCTCACCACCAAGTGTTTGAGCAGGACTCATGAGAAAAGCTGACACTATAACAGTTAACGCTGGGGTCAAGCGTGTCGTACACAACATAATGTTGCTATTGTTAAATATCCCAGGAGTGCTGCATACTTTTGCCCAGACACTAACGTTAACCAACGCGCAGTTCCAACAAATGCCTCCCGTGTCTTCATATATTTATTTCAGAAACATCCATGATGATAAATCCAACACTGTATGTTTTCTGTTATTATTTATCCGTTTTTTCTGTGTTGAAAACAGTTATTGTTGTTGTTAGTAGTTCAGCAGCCATCCATGATGAGTCTGCTGACCAATCAAGGGCTGTGTTTCTGACTGTATGGCAGCTGCGCAGTGTAAAACGTGCAGCTGTCTCAGCTAAAACAGCCTGCAAAAGAAGGCTGGTTATGCACCAACCCTAAAAGAAAGAACAATTGAAATCATTCATCGGCATATTTCACATTGAAAAACACAAGGCCATTCAAATAGTTAAAAAGCCTGGCTTTTTGAGATAGTTTGCTTGCTTTCCACAAAAAGGACGCTCTTAAAACAAGGTGTGTTCTATCTTAGACGCAATAAAAATATTTGTTTCTTAATGATTATATTGGTCAGGATAATCGTGACATGAAATCACCATAATTCCAAGTCACTGCAAAGCTGATTCTATCTTTAATTTACTTATGTTTAGTGCCAAATTACATACTTAAATGTGTTCAAGGACATTTTCAAGGAATTAAGGACCCATGAAATAAAGTAATAACACTGAAAACACCATTATACTTTGAAAAATTGTTCAAGATTACGATTAATAGCAATTAGGGACGGGTATAACGTTCAAAAGCAGCGTTAGGACCATTTTTAATAACTTTTCATTTCAGGCAAAAGGAGCAAAGGAAGGAGAAATTAAGGTGGAAATGCACGATAAGAGAGCAACATGATGGAAAATAGAATAAGGAGAGAGAAGTGGGGGAGATAAGATGGAAGAGTCACGATTTTAAGGAGGAAAGGGAAACTATAAAAGATGACAGAGACAAAGGGAAAGAAATAGAAGAAGGGAGAAGCAATGCAGTCTGGGTAAATAGAGCAGAGGGAGTGAAGTCAGGTTAATTACATTAAGAAGGAGTTGAGGTTGGGTGAGGAGGATGAGGGAGAGACGCTGAAGGAAGGGATGGAGATGGAGCGGAGAACTAATGGGTTTTGAAGGTTGAACAAGCGCCATCAGGAGAGAGCACCAATCTGTGCCGCATCTCTTTGTGACCATAAACTACATGCCACGGGCCAGCGCATGTCCAAATACACACCCATGTACACAGGTTTAATGTAGTGTGGAAGCAGCATGCATTATTCAGTCCAAACCACATTAAATCCTGCATGTGCACATCCCTCGCTGTCTGTCGCTACCCATATTGTCTCCTTCCTCCCTCTCTTCAACCCTTTTAATGCGTATTCACTCTTCGGGGGGGGAGACCACATACTGCTGTGGCCCTACCGGCTGAGTGTGTTACATTCAAACGATTCCCGAGCACTATCTGCAACACTCATTCTAACTTTTAAAGTAATGGGCATGGCGATAATCTTTGGCGCCATAAAATGCAGTGTGTCCTTTATTCACTCTGCAGGGAGAGAGAGATCAACACAGGGAGAGGAGGAGGAGAGGGAGCGAAAAAGCAATCCAGTTTATTCAGCAATAAGTGCCTGTGACAGAGAAGATAAATGTGACATTAAAACTCCTTTGTACAGCTACAGCTTTAAACAACCGGCTCTGTGTGTGTGTGTGTGTGTGTGTGTGTGTGTGTGTACCTGTGAGCCAGGAGGGTTATGGCGAATGACTCCCTTAATCATGTTCAGTGCAATGCTTCCTGTTTTCATGCAACTCTACAGTGAATGCCACTCCGGTCAGGGGGTCTCAGTGTGTGTGTGTGTGTGTGTGTGTGTGTGTGTGTGTGTGTGTGTGTGTGTGTGCGCGCTGGTTTAGTAAAAAGATGTTCCCACACTGATGTGATGGGAGCTGATTTATCTCCAAGGCAGAGACAGGTCTGACCTTTAACTTCACTGGGAGGAGAGGAGAAGGGAGGGAAATCGTGAGGAGAGAAAAGGAGGGAGGAGATAAGGAAGGAAGGAGGGAGGAGAGGAGGGTGAAGAGAGGAGGATGATAGTAGGAGGAAGAAAGAAATACTGATTTTTTTTGTCTATCACTTGTGGTGAATATTGGTGTTAACGACGACATACCAGTTTGCTGTCTTTTTAGTCTTTACAAGTTGCGTTTACTGTCTCTGTAAAACACAACACTTCCTGTGAAAGTCGCTTACATGTGCTGGGCTGGAAAACCCTTTTTTGTGTGTAGATGCACTGGTGCATGTAATTTTAAAAGTTACATGCACCAAAATGTTTCTACCCACCATTTAGTCTATTTGTCCCCCTCTCTGAGCACTTCCGCCATGCCCGCAACCGGATCCTACATCTGAGAAATCCAACATTGACCTCTGAGACTTTTTTTATGACAAATATGTGGAAATCGTCCATGTCTTATTAGAGTGCTATTTGAGATGACTTTCCCATTAAGCTTCTCAAAAACTGTATGGTAAAATGTCTTTAAATTTTATATGGTCATAGTCAGGGTTAAATTAAAAATTCAGCAAAACTCTAAAGGAAAACATTTATTAATTGAATATATGAGAATTAAAAAGTGAAGCCTTTTTTAGTGTGTTACAATATACTTTATTAGGTACACCGTTCAACTACTTGTTAACGCAAATGGCTAATTAGCCAATCACATGGCAGCAACTCAATGCATTTAGGCATGTAGACAATAAACACATCATGTCTTAAAATGGAAATTATATGTTAAAAAACTGGGGGTTTGATTTTGTTTGAAGACTAGACAAATATGTATTGACAGCAGTTGATAATCCTTTTGACAGACAGTGTTGCATTGTGGGTTGTTTGTGGCATTAATGTTGCTAGTTTTGTCCATTTTAGGGATAATCAGCTGTAAGTGTTTGAAGCTCATTTTGAGGACTCGTGTTATGTTAAATTCGCTTGCGTTAAGTGAAGCAAAAATGAATTGAAAGTGTCTTCAGACATCTTTACTGCAGAGTATGAGCTACACAATCTATGTTTTATTGGAAATTTTTCATGTTTTACAAAAGGACACGTCTTCAAGGACAAGACGGATCTTATCCTTAGTCTCAAGCCCCGTTTCCACCAAACACTTTCGGTATAGTACCTTTGGAACCAAAAGTAACCCTTCAGATATGGTACCTAGACCCTAGCATTTCCACCACAAACAGTACATGGTCAAGACGACCTGCTGAAGTTCAAACTGAGCATCAGAATGGAGAGGAAAGGTGATTTAAGTGACTTTGAACGTGGCATGGTTGTTGGTGCCAGACGGGCTGGTGTGAGTATTTACTGGGATTTTCACACACAACCATCTCTAGGGTTTACAGAGGATGGTCCCAAAAAGAGAAAATATCCAGTGAGCCAAAATGCCTTGTTGATGCCAGAGGTCAGAGGAGAATGGCCAGACTGGTTCAAGATGATAGAAAGGCAACAGTAACTCAAATAACCACTGGTTACAACCGAGGTCTGCAGAAGACCATCTCTGAAGCAACAACACCTTGTCCAACCTTGAAGCAGATGGGCTACAGCAGCAGAAGACCACACCAGGTGCCACTCCTGTCAGCTAACAACAGGAAACTGAGGCTACAGTTCACACAGGCTCACCAAAACTGGACAATAGAAGATTGGAAAAACGTTGCCTGGTCTGATGAGTCTGGATTTCTGCTGCCACATTCAGATGGTAGGGTCAGAATTTGGCGTCATGGATCCATCCTGCCTTGTATCAACGGTTCAGGCTGCTGCTGGTGGTGTAATGGTGTGGGGGAGATTTTCTTAGTACCAACTGAGCATGGTTTAAACACCACAGCCTACCTGACTATTGTTGCTGACCGTGTCCATCCCTTTATGACCACAGTGTACCCATCTTCTGATGGCTACTTCCAGCAGGATAACGCACCATGTCACAAAGCTCACATCATCTCAAACTGGTTTCTTGAACATGACAATGAGTTCACTGTACTCCAATGGCCTCCACAGTCACCAGATCTCAGTCCAATAGAGCACCTTTGGGATGTGGTGGAACAGGAGATTCACATGTGTGATGTCATCATGTCAATATGGACCAAAATCTCTGAGGAGAAAAGTTTCCAGCACCTTGTTGAATCTATGCCACCAAGAATTAAGGCAGCTCTAAAGGCAAAATGGATACAACTTGGTACAAGCATGGTGTACCTAATAAAGTGGGCGGTGAGTGTAATTTGAGCTGATTTTCCCCGTGCAGTAGTGTGCAGTGAAACTACATCAAATTGTATTTGGTCATAGGAGCATTTGGAGCAGAAATCCATCGGGCTTCTCTGCAAACTGAATATGAAAAGGTTTATTATCATATTGGGACTCCTTTGGTGACATCACATAATAAACAAGACTTATTGTTGTAATAATAATACAGTTAAATGCAGATCAGATTTAAGGTGCACTACAATGCATATGCAGGTGGCATTAGGTATAGAAAGTGGCATAAATATGTATTTATCTTTTTAAACTTTATTATCATGTCGAAGGAAATTTCGTTTGCTGAGTCACTGAAATGCACTGATGACAATGAACATAAACAATCAATAGACATGTAAAATACTGTATATAGATAAGAAATAAATCATAATTTAAATAGTTAGTGTACATAAGAGGCACTAATTTGGTAAATGAAGTCACAGTGAAGTGTTTCTACTGTGTGCGACAGCCTGGTGCTGTTGGAACAGAACTCAGTCAGGTAACCACAGTGGATGTGGCACGCTTGGTCGCACATTGACAATGTGCGCCACTCAAATTGGAAGCTACAGATGGAGCACGTACCTGCCGCCTTCAGATGGCTGTAAAGGGAGTTAATCAGCTGAAAGAGAGGGCCTTAATACATGCAAGCTGTTGTGGAAGACAGAAGGTGCAAAGAATCAGACATTAATCTCCGCAACCTGCCTTCTTGGCATCGCTGCCATAAAACTTTGTTTGAAGAATGCATAATGAGAGTTACATAAACAATGCAAACATAAACACATCATGTCTTAAAATGGAAATTATATGTTAAAAAACTGGGGGTTTGATTTTGTTTGAAGACTAGACAAATATGTATTGACAGCAGTTGATAATCCTTTTGACAGACAGTGTTGCATTGTGGGTTGTTTGTGGCATTAATGTTGCTAGTTTCGTCCATTTTAGGGATAATCAGCTGTAAGTGTTTGAAGCTCATTTTGAGGACTTGTGTTATGTTAAATTCGCTTGCGTTAAGTGAAGCAAAAATGAATTGAAAGTGTCTTCAGACATCTTTACTGCAGAGTATGAGCTACACAATCTATGTTTTATTGGAAATTTTTCATGTTTTACAAAAGGACACGTGGAAACGGGGCTTGAGACTAAGGATAAGATCCGTCTTGTCCTTGAAGACGTGTTCTTTTGTAAAACATGAAAAATTTCCAATAAAACATAGATTGTCTAGGTACCATATCTGAAGGGTTACTTTTGGTTCCAAAGGTACTATACCCTAGCATTTCCACCACAAACAGTACCCTTAAATGTGGGCGGGGTTGTTGTCACTCACTGCTCCGCCCAGCACTCGCTGTATTTCCTTATTATTAGTGATACAAAGGAAAGTCTGCACCTTGTTTATCGTCTACAGAGCGAGGCTGCACGCCGACATTTTCAGAACAAACTGAAACAGGCTGCAGTGAAAATCTCTCTCCATGAGATATTTAAAAATAGCAGGTTAGTTAGGTTAGTCCTTTTCAGGCAAGCTCAGGGATTTAGTGTTGCAGTAGCCCACAGGAACAACACTGTATGACGCCACCCAGCCAAAATTGATATATAAAAACGCTTGAAGATCCACTCATTACTAAAAGTGTATGTCACATAAAAACTAAATTAATGGTCAAAGTTGTTAAAATGAAATTTAAGGTGTGTTGATTGATTCACATCGTCAACTCATGCATTGACTAACATTACAAGTTAACGTTCCACCTTGAAAGTCGTCGGCAGTCGGCCCAGTGAATTAAGTTATTTTTTTCTCCGACTCCAGCTGCTGTGAGAGGCAGCAAAACATCCTTTCATTTTATAGTTACAGTTTACCAATAAAACTCTCCACGGTATGAACAGTGGTTACATGAGCCTCAAAACCAGCCACAACTCAGCCCTGAGCAGAGTGACCGTCCTCTATTGACCAATCAGACTGCAGTGTTCACAGCTCCACCTTTTAGTACCAGATCTGTGTGCTAGGTACCCCAACAGAGGGGGGACCAAACATGGGGACAGTACAGAACGGTTCCATTGGTACCATCCACAACTTTTCACAGTGGAACCTACCCAATGGAACTGAACCGTACTGCTTGGTGGAAACAGGGCTTAACAGTATCTCATTGAAAAACAGCAGAAGTCTTTCAGTGTTATTTATCATCTTATAATCAGGTTCTTATTATATTTGAGCCAGTGTGTGATAAATGCAGGCAAAGAAAAACTGCGCCTCCGTAAAAATGTGACTCCTGCATTAAACACAAAGCCGGAGCAATACTGTTCTGCACGCTGATCTGACTCCTTCAGTGCAGGTTAAATAAAAGAGACTAATTATGTGGATGATGAGTGTTTCAGTTTTTCGGCTAAGTGTGTGAGCGAGAGCAAGCGAGGGAGAGAGTGTGAGGAACAAAGTGAGTGTCTGTGTGTATAAAGGCTTTAGGCTAATCCTGTTGTATTCAACTGGATCAAAGTTGGTTTTTAAGCTCTATTTGTAAAAAGTGTGATCCAGCTAATGGACTAATGTCTCCACACGCAGTCTGCAACCGGAAACACACACATACCTAGAACATCTGTGCTCTAAATGTTTGTGTTTACCTCCTAACACACTGTGTTTATGTGTGTGTTTCTGCAGGTCTTTGTATTCCCATATGACCAGAAATGACATAAAGGAATTATCCAGCCTGTGTTGAGAGTGGGGTGATTGTGTACTGACATGCTCCACTGCACACACACCACCAATAATCTCTCTTTACATACACACAGCAAACACACACACATCTATGCACATATACACACATGTAGCAGGAGGCTGTCAAGAAGGGCCGCAGCATTCTGTTCGGTTTTCTCAAGCATGTGACATCTCCCAGACAGGAGGCGAGAGATAAGGAGGGATGGGAGAAGGGAGATGGTGGAGAGCTAGTGGATGCAGAGGAAGGCAGCCTGGGAGCAGAATAAATGAGAAGAGCCACAGAAAGGCAGAAACGGGGGTAAAGAAGCAGAAGAGGAGGAGAAAATCTGAGTTAGGGGGTGGAAGAAGTGCAGAGATAGAGTTTGTGTTGTGTTGGCTCCAACACAATGGACTGGAAATGAAACATTAACTGGGAGGTGTAAGTGCTGACTTTCAGCCATAATGGTGAGAGTGTTAACATCCAGAGCAGGATTCCTCTTTTATATACAGTCGTTCAATTGTAGGGCAATTTGACACCTCAGTCAAAAGGAGCATGCGTTCACTCACTGAAGACCAGACTGAAAGCACAAAGAGCATGAAACAAGCAAAAAAGTGAAGCTGGCCTGGCAGAGCGTCACCAGGGAAAACACAGTGTCAGCGAGTCAGCTCATGTTTGTCGGCTGAACCGGGCATCAAAACTCAATACTCCTCTGGTACCAGGCAAAATGTGTCCAGACTAGAGCAGGCACAGAAAATTAATTTTGAAAAGACATCTTTATTATAATATTTGTCTGTAGTGACACTCTTGTATCAGTACGAGAACCTCTCAAACAAGCCAAAACGAGACCCAGCCCTGATTGATTTGCAACAAAATATTAAATAGTGATTTAACCAGAAAAGTGCACTCAGTAGAGAGTAGAGAGCAGAACTCCGCCAGGCGGCCTCTTGAGCTGATCACAGCCTCTCTAGGCAACTCTTGTGACAGAAGCTAAAAAAACAGAATTCCTCGTCTATTCTTTTTTTTTTTTTTTTTACACATGTTTTCCTTTATTTGGTTTCACTCAGTAACAACAGTCACATAGTCATCTTAGGTAGATACTTTTACAATTGTTTCATTTTTTTACAAAGTAGAAATAAAAGACAACTAACAGAACTTGGGATGTTTTGCATTTGAGATAAATGAATAAAAATAAAAAAAGCTGAATAAACAAATTCAAACAAAAGAAGGGTGTTTTGGGGAAATATACATTTTCCACTTCTCCCGAATGTACTCAAATTGAATTTCCTGAAGCATCATTGAAAACATAATCCTTTCCATTACAAAGATTTCAAAAATTATATCATAGCAGTCTCTGGATGGTAGCCCTCACCGATACACCCTTCCTACCCAAGGGGTGGCACTAACTGAGGCATATTAAATGCCGCCACATGCAATTAGATAGCATGATAGCCAATCAGAGCAAAAAACAAGGTTACATATTCATTGCACTAAGCCCCATTTGTTTGCTGAACAGTGGGGCTAACTGATATATTATGCTTTTGCCATATCTTGTCAGTAAAACGGCAAAAACGTCCTTCCTGGAAGCGAAGGCTTCTAGGGCAGTCTTCTGTTCTTCTCTCAAGGAAAAAGATAAGTGTAGTTGGCTTAGTGTTTCTTCCAATTGAATGGACGCGGTCCTTCGGCAGCTGCCAGCTTGGCTGTTTACTTTCCGACTCCTACGGCGGAGCGCTGTCCTCATCATGTTACGCCCACCTAGAGCCCGCCTCTGTCAGATAGACTGATCTGATTGGTCCTATAGGCGATTTAGTGGGCTCTGCTTGTCAGGGCCAGATCCCCATGCAGAGCAAATTCGAATTTGCTAGGGGCGGGGCATCTGGATTTCCAGGTTCTCTGGATGGGGCTTCTGGTCATTTATTTGACGGAGCTGCAACACTGCACAGAGCAGATGCTAACAGGTGCTGTATGTGAAATATAGATACAATGCAACTGTGAGGATGAATGTATTTTTATTAACTGAAACACAGTCACAAATCTTTGATCCATGTTGATCATAACTGGGCTTTAAATAGTATTAACTTTGTCTTTAGGTTACAGCACAACAACATAACAGCAATAAACACAACTGAAATAGACAGAAAAAGAAACCATTTAACTGCTTAGTCTGCTTTCTTACTTAATAGCTGATGTTAGAAGGACAAATATCAAGGGAAAAACAACCTAATCCACAAAATGTGCAAGTCTACAAAATTGGGCAGTCAAAACACTGCGCTTTGGAAACACAGTGTGGTATGCAGCATGAAGAGGAGAGAACAAAATTGGGTCTCAAGTGGACTGATAAGAGCTGCACCCATTGGAATTGTCTCTTCTGGCTCCCTTACAGTCAAGATGGCGGCCTACGTAGCAAAAAAAATTGCCATTTAGTCATCTTGTATGGTGCCTAACTTTAGTAGATCATAACAAATGATGCTCCGCTTCAAAATAAAATCCAACTTTCCTATGTATGTCAGGCTTTAACCACAACAAAGGCTAAAACTAACTTGCCCTCGGTTAAGAGGAGCGAGCAGTCAGCAATCAGTGACGGTATAAAATAGTCAGACAACCAGCTTTTTCAACATTTGCGAATAACTGCAACCACGAGAGATCCTTGCATATGTGATCCCAAATGTGCACACAAAATAGTAGGCTGATGGGTCCAGTGGTTTGCCAATTACCTACAGACAGACTGATGCACACACTCTCATGAACACACACACACACAACCAAATGCATGATCCCCTCTAGGCTTATGCCTGGCGGTGATAATTAAAGTTTGGTAATTTGTCTGATAGCTTTGGTGCACTAAAATTATGGGACTATGAATAAAAAAACAGCTACAGTTCCTGCATACAGTGTTCTTATGTAGATGTGAGCACCCAATTAAAGCTGAAAGTTGCGCTTTAACCTCGGGGTCATGATATTAATTCACATCTAATGTGCCAGAGTGCATGGCTAAAACTAGAGAAATACATGACAAAGGAATGTTAGAGAGACGAGAGACATGCACTGTGGGATATTTTGAGATTATCTCAAATGGGTCTTGTGTGTGTGTGTGTGTTTGAGTGTGTACCTTTGCTTGAGTGAAAGCCAAGAATAAAGTTTGAGTGAGGACAGTGAAGCAAAGCAGCGTCATTTGCTCCGGCATTCGTTTTCTTGGGTTTGAGGACGAGATACGGGACTAAATCAGGACTGGCTAAATGTTATTGGGGTTAATGTTAAAGACTGGGCTCTAAATCTTGATAACATAGACGGGATGCAGCAGAGAGTCATCACAAGTCCAATAAGATAAACAGAAGGTGTATGCGTCTGTAAACATCAGGATGACAGGAGAGTGAATCAGTGTTTGAAAAATCATGTCTGCCCACACACTCCCTGCTGAGCACATCGCAGCACACAGGTCAAAGACTAATTCAAGTCCTCCGGTCAACACAACCTTAGTCAAGGGGAAGCTTTTATGGTCAATTAGCTTCCCCGAGGGCTGAAATATCTTGCGCTGCACCGGGCTGCATAAATCTCTACATTGACACCAATGTAATAGCACTGTATCGAAGAGCAGGGTGGTTTGAATCTGTGCCAACACACTGGTGTCTGGAAGAATTCAGCACTTCACACCAGCAGTGTGTTTTCTTTGGCTAAAACTGGAGCAGAAAAGTTTACTTTATTGCATTTTGCAGCGGGTTTATTTAGGCTCACGCTGCCAAGCTACAAGCAAACCAAGCCTCTAAAACAGAATTCACATGGACTCACAAGTAGCTAGTTTTCTGGAAGACTTGTCATCATGGAGATTTGAATTTAGCTTAGAAATAGATTTAAAAATAAGATGCTACCAATCAAGAATACATGATGAAATAAGACAACTTACAGCATCACTTCAGTTTGCCCTCATTTCTTTGTCATGATTCCAAACTTGAGAGTAATTGCCGGCTGTCCACAGAGTTTCTCGGGAACAGGACCAAGATGTGATTTATTGATTAAAATGGTGGAGTTGTATCTGTTTTGCACCGCCACTGTCCGTTGAAGACTTTTCTCTGTTTACAGAGTTAGTGGAGATGCACATAAACTTTCTACAGGCAGCGAGAAATGCCTTTCACTTGAGTGCATTCATACTTTGATTTCATCCGTACAAAGTGGATCTCTGAATGTTCCTAAATAATTAATAACCACTTAAAGAAGCATCTTAAACCAGTGGAAGTTAATACTATATAGACACTGCTGTTGATTCCCAATGCTTCTTTAATTAATCTTTGATAATAATAAACAATTTAATTGAGAAGTAGGCAATTTATTATGTTGTGTATCTCCTGGCGGTGACAGGAAATTACCTCAAGCAGCAGTGTAATGGTTATGGGAAGCTTTTCTATCTCCTGGCCCACAGTTAGAGTTCATTAGTGAAGCAACTGCCACAAATTATTACTGAACCAGAGACATGGACATTTAGTCTAAGTCAAAGAATATGGCTGGTTTTATTTTACCTATTTTTATTACCATAGAAAGACCAAGACCGACAATAACTTGATTTTACTAACAAGTATTGAGTGTGTAGTCATAGCTTTATAATATCCTGATATATCCTGTTTCATGCATTCTTAGCAGACCAGATAATACAAGCGCTGTGGTTGTGTCTTCCTGTTGCTGTTGTCTTACATCCACATGCAAAGAAAGTATTTTGATAGAAGATTTAAAATGGAGTTTTATAAAGTTTATAAAGATTATATCAATTCTTGACTAACTATACAATATTTGCTGATATCACAAAGTGTGCCATGATTGATTTTGATTTGATGCAGTTCAGGGGCTTGTGAAGGATAGGAGACAATAGCCGATGCCCATACAACACAAACAGCTTCTTCGGGTACAGAAAAAGCTGCCACCAGGCCATTGACACATAAATAATTGTAAGTGGTTAAGGGCAGTAGCAGACTGTTCCCATATACTTTTCCTTACTTACCATTGGTTTAAGTCACTGCATTTCCTGAGGGAACAGAGCGGTTGAATTTCAGCCTGTATGCTTGATTTTTCAGCCCGACATTGTTGAAACAGAGCAGCTAATGTTGCCATAGCATGAGCAACAGATTGTAGCCAGAGATGCCTGGCCAGGTTTGACGTGTTTCTCAAGTGTTTTATCTGGTAACAGCAATGTTTGCATACGGCATGTGGTGTGTCTGTTGACCTGTCAGTTCTCCAAAATCCAAAATATGTCCACACTGCTGATTTATTCCTAAGAGGGGAGTATATTTCCTCATCCTCTTTTGCTTGGGTGCTCGCCATTATCTGCATGCCGCTGTTAGACGATGACACAGACGTGCCAGTGAAATTTCAAAATAAAAGCGTATCTTAAAGATGATGATATGGATCGATGAGTGTTAATCACTGAAATGATACATTGATCCAGTTTGATGGATTGTTACACAGCTAATAGTAACAGTAAAACCCTCAGTGAATGGCTGTGTTAGATAACTCTGTGGAATTGCTCTTTCAGTATATTTGCCTCCGTGGAAAAGTACAAATTCGTCAGGTAAAAAAAACATTTCTGTTTCCAATCATGAAATAGAAAAACATGCTGAGCGTAAACAGTGAAGGCCGCCTATCTGCAGCTTTAGTACAATTATGTTTCCTTGGGAAGAAGCAGTTCCTGTCGTCTGAAAGCAGCAATATGCAGACAGAGCTCTGTGCTACGCTGTGAAAAGACTCCTGCAGTTGGTGCCTGTCCACCCACACCAGTTAGAGTATTATGGTATGGCTCATTCACGAGAGGCTACTGTACATACTTTAACTGTTTCTATGGAAACTGCAACTGGAGACGCAGTCAGCTACGAAATCAGTGACATTTACCTGCCTCTTAGTCAATCTTTCCTCATCAACCAGACGGCATGTATGTGTGGTACATGACATGTACATGCGTGGACCCCAACACACCTGTCAGTGTAGTTTACTGAGTGCTAGATAGATTTGGTGCAGCAGTGCAGTCTGGTGTTGTCTCATCTCAGAGGCAGAGCCATCAACAGTGTTTAAGCAACCTACTTTGCATTTCGGACGTTATTTTGCTGGAATTAGAGAGTTAAAAACTGCCCTAAAATTGAAAGCTGTGGTTGACTCTCCAGGATTATATAGTGGAACAAAACAGGAGTGGTGGAAACAAAGGGGTTTTTATTTCAGTTGGTCACCAGGTCACTTCCAACTGACAGCTGAACTGAGCAGAAAAGCCATTTCGTCTTTTGGGAAAATTGCATTGCTTTTAAAATTCATTTGCACATATTTTGTTATGCAAATAGCTCCGTCACTCAGTAGCACTTCAGCAGTGCAAAAATCAGTGCTTGCATAACTGGGGAATTAAGTATAAAGCAGAGTCAGGCTTATTTTTTGGGTCAAAAGTTACATTTATGAATAAAATGTATGACTATGCTGTGCGTAGACTGTATGATGTGTGCTAATGTTGATTGTGAACCTGACGACACTGAGGCTGCGAAGACATTAGCACCTACGAAACAGGCAGACATTGATTTGGCTCTGCACTCACAGCTACTAGTGCAACAAAATAACATTTGGCGAAGTACACCAATCTGTGTCTGCGTTTGATTGTCCATTTGTTCCCACGTAGAAGGCTGTCTGTTTATTTTTCTGTACTTGCTTGATAGATTGTATGTATAGGTATTTGTGTGCTGTCGAGGATTGGTCTAAAGTGATTTGGAAACCTGGCGAAATGGTCCACATTTCAGTGTCGCCTTTGATGAAAGAGCTTGTTCACAGTATGTTCGAGAGGTGGACTGTGTGTGTGTGTGTGTGTGTGTGTGTGTGTGAGTGGAGGAGCCGGAGTGAGAGGAAGGAAGAGTGTAGGCATAAGTAATGAATGTATTGTCACTTTCTATTTGCCATACCAAAGCTTCACTGCACTCCTCTCCCATGGGAGGAAACACTACCTGCCCTGTTTAGCTTTGATGTTGGAGTGCAGGAACGCTGGAAAGAGGGAGCAAAGAGTGAGGTGATGGAAAAACGGTATAAAGCACTGAAGAAATAGAAGAGAGGAGTAATAAAGGAAAGGGAAGGAGGCACAAAGGGTTGACAGACGGATGGAGAAAGAAAAACAGAAGAGCAGCAAATCTCTTCTGACTTATTTCTTGTAATTGCAGTTTATGTCTTTGTATTTCTTTGTGTGTGCAAACAATTTAGGATTTAACAATCACCACTGCTGTTTTTGACCTTTTTTTAACAATCAATGGCTGTTAATGAAGCGTGTGTGTGATGCACCATGCAGTGTGGTGGAGAATTGCTCTGCTGCAGGAGATGATAACTTGTACCTTGTAGCAGTTTCCATGGAAATTATTTATGTTTGGGCTAATATTTGATCATGGGTGCTGTGTGTGTCCACCGATGATCAGTTGCTTTACTCTGCTGTGGACAAATCATGTTTACACTGCTAATCCATCAGCTCAGGGACTATTAAACACGCATGAATGCACATGTGTGTTCATGACGTACTGTATGGCCTTCTTCATACGCATCTATGATGGGGGGGGGGGGACAAACACTGCAGACACCTTCTCAACGATAACACGTTTCTGCTCCTGTAATGAAGGAGAATAGATCTTTTTTTTAATTAAGTACACCCCATTAGAAGAGAAAGGTAAATAGTAGAGCTTAAACAACTTTGATTTAATGCAAACCAGCTGAACTGGCATTTGTCATTTTGACGACACTGGCACATTAAAAGTAGTCTACGTCAGCACAACAGTGTCCGGGAACAAAACTTATAATTTATTAGTAATGAGCAATGACAACATGATTGACACAATAGTATGTTTGTTTTTAAATGGACTAACAGAGCCACGAGCACTGGTGGTGGGAGGGGAAGAGTGGCGCACATTGTGATTGTTTACCAGGAAGTTCATGTGTTTTTTGGGATTACAGGACAATTTAGAGTCACCAATTAACCTGCATGTCTTTGGACTGTGGGAGGAAGCTGGAGTACCCGGGAGTACATGGAGAGAACACGCAAACTCCACACAGAAGGGCTCCCCCAACCCAGATTTGAACCAGGAACCCTGCCACTAACAGCTATATCAGGATTCACATACAAAAATGTACGTACACAGCTGCATTATGACTTATTCTTTAATTTCTTGAGGTACAGACTACAAACAGGAGCATGTATCCCACTTCCATGGGGAATTTCATACACATGTATCTTTGGAATAAGCAAGAAGGAACAATTTTAGACCCTGATACTAACGTGTCTTTTCCTCCTTTCTGTTCATTCTTGCGCTCCATGCAAGCTCTGTTTCCATGGTAATTGTGGGCTTACAGTCAGTTTGTTAACATGCAATATATTGTGGTGTTTGTGATGTGGATGTAAAGATGCATTTAAATTGCTCACTCTAAATATGAATTCACACAGCACGCCGGGTAACTCGCTCAGTAACACATGGACACTTTCTCTGCCTGTGTAGCATATTTACACTGGTTAATATTAACCCCTGTACTTCCTGTGAAAACCGGTGCGTCACTTGTTGCCATGGCGACAGTACATACAGTTTTACTATTGTTTACTGATGACTGTGGGCCAGTGAGCCATAAGTGATGGTGAGATATGAAAAGCATTTATTTTTCCTGACCCTGGAAAACGTTGAGTCACTGCGCAGAGTAAGATCCTTCTGAAGCGGTGATGGTCGGGGTCAGCGTGGGATACATGACTATTTTAGAGACGGAGATCAGGGGCTTGTTCACCTTTTTATATAACAGGATGTTTTACTCGGTGAAACATTAGCTGTCACCCAACAATGTGATACAATCCATGTTTTGGAGCAGGTACAGATTAAGATATTCTTTCCCTTCTGTGTTTACATTCACTGTTGTTTTAATGCTGCGAGGAGAGTTTGCGTATAAAGCTTCCCTTTCTTTGGATCCGATCCCACCAAAGCCAGTCTCCCGTGTCTCCCGCTGTCTCAGCTAATAATAAAACACAGTGAAATATCCTGCCCACTCTCCTGTGGCTGGGCTGGAAAAAGGTTGAGGACCTCTGGTCGGGCGTGCAGTCAGCCATGCATAGCTCCGCATCTCCTCCTCTGTTAAATTCAGTTGAATGTTGGAGGTTACCCTGACAGGTTACAGAGGAGGGCACAGGCAGTGCCCACAGGTTCACTCTCGCTCATAAATGAAATATATCAGAGTACTTCAACTCATGTCAACTCATTTTTCTTTTACGTTCTGAGTTACTTTGTCTCCAAAGTCCAGGGAATATATGAATAGATTAAATATGCACTTCGGGTGTAACGGTCTGCAGAAGTCAAGGTTCAGTGTAAGTTTGGTGCAACGAAAATCTAAAAGCACAAGGATACTTCTTTTTTAATTTATTTTGAGTAGACCGTAGTTCAAGTGTCACAGACAAAATTGTCTGGCTGGGGACTGAGAGCATTTTGCCTGCTGACAACTTGAAAACTGAAAAGTGTGTATGTATTTAGTCAGAATATTCAAAATAGTTTGAAACTCTCTTGCGTCACTCACACTATGAACAGCAGAAATCTTAATAATCTACTGGTCAGCTCTTTGAAGATGAAAAGTCTGCATTTTTTTTCCTTGCAGTGACAGTGACTCACACGTACACACCACTGCCCACGTGGAGAAACGCTTCTCTCACTTGCAGTGCTGCTCTTTCTTTTGCTAAAGTGATGCCTAGATTTGCATTTGAGACAGGCGAATAAAAGGTGGGAAATGACAATTATCATCATGTAACTGGCAAGAAAGAATGCGAAGGTATGCGCTATGTGAGATGGAGGCGTCACCTTTGAGGAATGCGCTCTGTTACTTCCCCACCAAAGTGTATGCACTCAGTCCACAAATGAGATAGTTTGCAATATTCAGGTAGGCGAGTGGAGGTCCTGCAAGGTCATATGGATCTGTGCTGTTTATCGTGATTAGATTGTCAAAATACCTTTGCTTGACCACCATAGCAGACCGGTAACACAGTGCAGTCCTAACAAGATGGTGCCCCCATCCGAAACATTTAACAGGGCATGAGGTCAACTTCACATTCTCTAAACTTAATTGTTTTTTTGCAGTCATGTTCTTTTAATTCCACTGTTCTTACAGTCTAATTCATTTTATTGTGCTTGTTGAATTTGTGACATACGAGTTTATGTTTAAATTAGTGCCCTCAAGCAATTAAAAAAGAAAATCTAATAAATTAAATGCTTTGTGATTTATTAATCTACATTAGTCTCATACATACATTTTTGATGCTAAAGTATTTAAAAAACAAATAATAATAATTCAAATGAATTTGCAGATGTGTCATAGTAAAGGTGCTGGATTTCGGACACAATCGTCCCCCTGTCCTCTACCACCGAAACTTGGCTGCAGCCCATTGTAATCCGTTTTGCAAAGGAGTTAGTACGTCGGTCACAGGTGGACTTAATCAGTTTTCGTCTGAACACCTGGTCGAGTGTGGCTTGACGAGGCTAACTGTTAGCGATAGCATCAGAGGCTGTGCTAGCTCGGACCTTTGGGTTGCTGCTAAATGCTTTGTGTTGAGGTTATATTTCAGGCTTTAAGTGTTCCGAAGGTACGAAAATTCCTTAAGTGCACACAACACAAATGCATCAAAACGCCTGCCTCCATTATATTCTATAAACAAACCCACACCGGCGCCGGCCGATGCGCCGCGCCGCTCTGCTTCAGCCCACTGCTCTATTTCCAGCGCAGCTGACGCTGCAAGAAAAGCCTTTTATGTACGTCTCGGCCGCCGTAGTATCAACTCCGGTTGCTAAGAGAGACGATATTTGGCACCACCTACCATTTCTGTTGTTGTTTGTTTTTGGACAGTAGTAATTGGTATAGTAATGGATGAGGAAAAAATAATCACTGAGATGGAGAAATACCCGGAATTATATGATTCACAATCTCAACATTATAAAGATAATACAAAAAAAGATAATGCCTGGAGAGCAATACACTTTAGTGTTGACGGTGCCGCTGCGCGCCGCTGCCAATGTGTGTTGGGGGAGAAATTGCAGCGCTCTTATCAGCAGTTCCACCTGGGCATTTTTTGAACGTAAATGTTCCAATCAAAGGGCCAAGCAGCGTTGTCTCGCCTGCCTCCATCATGTGACAAAGCCACTGTGACCTTCAGTGATGCTCCCCCCTTGGGCATCAAATGTTGTGGATCATAGACATTAGCTGTATTTCATTGAAGTTGCATACTGGACCCAAATTGGCTTCCAAACCAGTTGTGATGTCACAAAGTCAGCACAAACAACTCACCTTAAACTCAGATTTAAGATGAGCTCAGAGAGACTTTTCAGCAGATGGGTGTGAATGCAGCCCCCATAGCATGTGCAAACATCCAAGTAAAGTAGCAATAAGCAAAACACATTTTTGGGGTGGAAGCGGACCCAGTATCTTGTTAACTTTGCTGCTTCCTTTCGCAAAGATGATGATGAAAGAGTTTTTCTGCTTTGCTCCAGAGAAAAAAGAAAATCGTAGTTGGTAAAAATTAGTTTACAACATTTGTTTTACAACGCAAATAAATGAAGGCACAGTATTATACACCACTACATCCTGCACTTCAGCCTGTAGACCAGTGCTCCCAGAGGACAGGTCATTGTAGATCAAAATCAGCGAGGAGTGGAGCCCAGGGGGAAACTGGAGCACGCTCTTCCTTTAATTGCATTAATTGCACCTAATAAATTACAATTACAGGATAAGCCGTGTGCTCCACTTTCCTCCTCCACTTCCTGCTGACTGTGATCACCATTTTGGTGTAATCTAACACCCCCTGGATTGGGGGAGCAAAACCTTGGACTCTGCAGATAAAAACAAAAAAGAAGAAAGAGAGTGTGTGCGGATGTGCTACAGGGAAATGTGGTTCCTATGGTAACCCGAACTGAAAATATGGAAACAAATTCAATTACTCTTTCTCTCGATTTCTTGCCCTTCGCCGTTTCTGATCTCCATTTTGTGTTTGTGTGTGTGTGTGTCTCTTTCTCTCTGTCTCTCCGTCGCTCTTCCTCCCTCTCTCTGTCTGGCACTCGTTAATTGAGGTGATTTGGAGCAGACTCTTGATGTAGGTAGGAAGTTGCGTCTAAGTGCGGCAGATTTCGGCTTTAAATGGAAGAAAGCGGGGAAACGACACATTCACCAATCTGTCAGATGTCAGATTTTGGCGGTCTGTGTGTGTGTGTAGGTGTGTGTGTTTGTTTGTTTATGTTTGGGTATGGTTGGCTGTGCTGGGGATGAGTGCAGTGAGGAGGAGTTATTTTACAGCTCTGAGGCAATAAGCAGAAAATTTTGTAGAGCGCGCCAAATCATGGTCAGTGTGTGTGTGTGTGTGTGTGTGTGTGTGTGTGTGAGACGAGGCATTACGGTGTTAGCTTTGGAAACATTGGAAGCTTTAAAACACAGTCTTGGGTTGCACAATTCTTTCTCTCCTTTTTTACAATTTCCTTTCACATATTTTATTTCTCTGCAGTATCCTCTGCTTTTCTGTCAGTCTTTCTATTAATCCACCTTTCACTCTCTGTCTCTTTGTCTTTCTCCCCCTCTGGGTCCTCCAGTCCCTCTGCAGAAGCGATGCTCTCTGTTCCCAAAATGAAAAACGAGAAGCATGACAGAGAAGTTTTATGGAGGGAAGACAAATGTCATCATTTAGTGTCCCCAAGTTTTTCTTCTGCTGGAATAATCCTTTCAATGTGCTCATGATAAAAGGGACCTCATTAAGCCTGAGGAGTATCTTCTTTATTTTAAAGGAGAGGTGAAGGTGGAGGTGCGGCGCACGAAGCCCACACACATACACGCGCACAGACGGTTGCATATTGTTTCACCGGTCTGACACACAGTCGTGTCAAACTGAGTGTAGGATATTTTCAGTTATGACTCAGCTGCAGTCCGCTGAGCAAATGACTATGTGAACTAAATATACAGTTCGTGACCGGCATTGTGCTTTTACTGGCCAGAACAGAGTGAAGTTTATTGTCGTACTCAGCGTTTTCGTTTTAATGGCTATAAAGCATTTGCCAGGACTCCATACTGCACTGTTGAATTGCGGCACTATTTAAAAGCCTCTTGTAATTTTTTATTTACTTTCTTTAACTAAATTTGCGTTTCTCATCGATTTTAGCCAAATGTATACTCAGGATTGGATTTGGTTTTTCACACCATCAGCTTATTGTTCAGTGCTTATTTCAGTGATTATACTGTTCCTAAACACGAGTCAGTTTAAGAAGTATCTCACTGCTGGTGAAACTGGGCTGTCTATGCAGAGGAAAGAGGCAAATACTTTTGAAACTGGTGCTACATGACCAGAGAAAACAGAAAAAGTGCTGAGGCATTTGCTTTTGCTCAAGAGGTAGAAAACCTACAACTACCAGAATGCACTGTGCCGCACTGGACCAATGCACGCTCCTGCTGGTGGGTGATGTAATGCAAACCTGGCTGTTTTGACACAGGAAACAATATGGTGACTGGCTGGTAACAAAAACCTTGAATTATGTTGTCCTGACCTGCTCCATTTTCGACAAGTCACAGTTCATGTCTTGCTCAAACGCTCGCTAATTTAGCTACGTCATCACAGGCGTGTGTGCATGATACTTGCCACAAAGCACCTCAACTGATTGCCATCTTAAGTTTGTATTTGGTCAAAAAATATCTATGCTTTTTATCAGTGTCTGAGCCTCATTTTAACAACACAATTTACTGCCCTATTGCACTGCAGAAAGCTAGCATAGTGTCAGCTTTCTAAAGAAATAGCACAGTTGCACAGTTAGAAACACAAACATATAGGTGGTTGACACTTTATCATGTCATTGGAGCACTGAAAAAAGCTGAATCCAACTCAGCTTTTATTCATAGTCATTATTGGTCGTCAATTTGTAGCGACATGTACCGGCTAACACTAAAAATAACTTGTAGCCTGTTGCTGTGTCGCCCGTAGTCTGAACACAGCATTGTAGTTCAACAGTAAGCTGCATATGTTTCCGAAGATATTTAGGGCAAGAAATAGGCAACACAATAACAAAATCTTGCTTAACACTGCTTAATTTTACTGTTTGATCTCAGTTCTTTTAGCCTCCATTTTGATAATACAGGAAACAGTATGGTGTCCACTTCCTGTTCAAGGACTTATAGCCAAACAGTGCATTGAAATGTTTTAGGTGAGAAATAGTTAATTCAGTAACAGAATCTTGGTTTATATTTAATGAGCACTGCCTAGTTTTCCCATTTGATACGAGTTTGAGTTCGTCAGTAGTGGTGGGCATACAAGTATGTGCAAGTACAATCTGTAATGTGAAAAAAATCAGCTGATGACAAGAAACATGTCATTCAACCAGTGGCGTAAGGTAGTTACAACGGGCCCCAGTGCACACTATCATGATGGGCCCCAGCGCATGCTCGTCCACATATTGTCTCTTCATATGGTCAGAGACTTGACACTGGGTAACATCCAGGTACGTATTACCCAGCAATCATCTTTGCATATCTGTAAATAACAAAAAATACCAAGGAAAATAAGATATTAAGAATTCATTAAATTTAACAATTTTAATTGTTGATTTACAGTTATAGAATAAGCAAATCATTTTGTCATAGATGCTACTGACTATTTTACAAAAAAAGAAAAAAATAAACATGACGGAAATGGGTTTGCCTTTTTCAAGGGCACATATAACAAATGGCACTGTTTTTAATTTAATGAAAGTTCTTCTGCAAATACAGACATATTATCAAGGTGTCAATCACTCATATGGGCCCATTCTCCACCCAATAAATTGTTGGAGGGCCCACTCTCTTTGGGCCCCCCAATCACTTTTGGGCCCAAGTGCAACCGCACTGCCTGCACTGTCTATATTTAAGCATTCTGCATATTTGAGCTGCGACATAAGCAGGGAGATCTGGGCGCTGGTAAGATGGCAGGAAGTTTACTACAGTTTATTTACACAGACTGCCCAAAAAAGCTGGTTGAAAATGGACATAGTGTGTAAACTCTTGCATCAGGAGTGAAAATAGCAACCCACTCTGTTTTTTAGTCATTGAAACCTGGTGACTTGTTTCTGAAATGCATTACAACCAGTGCTTTAACTGGAATAAAGACAATGCTGATACACAAAACTGCAGCCTTAATAGCACATGCAGCCCTTGGGGCATCTGAAAATGAATACTTTGAGGATACAAATTGCAGCACTAATTCATAATCCACAGTACTAACACCCACCTGTCAGGGTCTGAACAGGCCATTTAGCAAAAACGCAAACATGAATTCTTTTATTCAGCAGCTTTTTGGCTGAGGTCGACCACGTGTTGGACCCCGTACAGCTGCATGTTGCCTCCTTTTGTGACTTCATCTTGAGTGTATATGTTCATTAGAAAGTGAGAGTGCTGGGTAATGAAGTTCTCGTCCAAAAAGTGGAACTCTGTCCAGACGTTTGGAAGGTTGATTCCTACACTTGCTGAAGAGGGAAAGTGAGTTTCTTGCTGTTGGACTGTACACTGTGCTCCCTTCATTATCCATCAGATCTCTGTTGACAAAAGTCTTTTCAGTTAATTAAATAAAAATATACTCTACATATTATCAATCCCAGTCAAGACATCTTTTTCAGCATGGCGGTTTCTCAGTATCTTGCACACAACATCGGCTTCCTGCTGTCTTGATCGCTGTTGCTGTCTGGTTTAACTGTAAATTAACTGTATACATCAGTGAGTGTCCGTAAAATAATAATACGTGGCTCTGCAGTCAAAGAAGTGAGAAGATTTTGTTTGAAAAGATTATTGTGTGAAAAATAAAAGAGAAATGGCTGGAGACAAAGTCAGCTCGAGCACCACACTGGACTTCCTGCTCTTTTCTTTTTAAGTCACTTTACATAAAAGCATTGGCTAAATGCCAAACATGTAGCCAACACTAATTTGCTGTATAATGCTCCACGGCGATTATCCTCTAATGCAGCAGAGAGGCGAGATAAAAACCTGGAAGGAAGGCTTATATAATAGTTACCCGTGAAGGTAATGTGCCTGGCCATTCGAGGCTGTAGCCTGCTAGTGAATCAGGTGAGCTCATAGAGAGAGCTGCCAAGATCCAACGCTCACACATGGCTACACACTCATACGCCTGGCCACCCACACACACTCGTAGACACACAGGTTCATGCGGAGGGCTCGCTTAGATATACACCAGACGTGAACACATAGAAGTGTGCACACTTTATGAATACATACACATTTTTACACAGATTGTCAGACGACACTGGATGTTGTGTAAAGGTGTGTGTTTTGTGTGGCTTGGATATCTGCTATGTTTGTTTGTCTTTACTAATAGGTCCATATGTTGTGCATTAGTGTACGTGAGAGGTGCATGATTACAGATGTTAAAACGCCTTAATATGCATGTTCATTTACATATACATGTGTGGGCATATGTATGTGTGTGTGGGCATGTGTGTGTGTCCGCAGCTCATGTCTTGGTTTGTGTCCAGATGTCCATATGCTGCCAGGCAGGGCAGGGCATATGGCCATCTGGTGGAAGATAGAAATACAACCAATAGGCTTTGACCTTTTGATTTGGATTCTGTAATGGGGCCGACACGCATGATCTGATGCCTCGCCTCACATCACTGAGGAAGTTTCTGTTTGTTATCTGCATGTCATCCCGCTGCTCCTTCTTAAGGAGAAAATGTTATTTGTCTCCTTTTCAGATGTGTGATATTGTGAAGGATTACATACAAATGGTATGGTTTCAGTTCTAAAATAGCTGAGACTGCATTTAATCCAGGACAGATGCATGATGGGAGAGTTGTGTAATCCAGTGATGTGTAGTACTGTAAACTTCGGGACAGAGCAACATGATAAAAGTCAGAAAGCACCTCTGGCCTTGCTCTCTCATGTCAGTCTCTTAAAGCCAGTTTGACATCCTGCTCTTTGGCATGGCTTTTTCACTGAATGCAGCATATCCTGCACAACTATAGAAAACCCTACCACACATATTTGGCTGGGCAGTAGAAGACTAGATATTGTCTTAGATTTTGGATATCGTATTATCCCAAGTGTTTTCCTGTTTTAAAGGCTGCGTTACAGTAAAGTGATGTCATTTTCTGATCTTACCAGACTGCTCTAGCTGTTCTATCATTTCTTTATTAGAAATCTCACTGTGTAAATATTTCAGGAATGTACCAGTAGTCAATGCAACAATCATCAAAATATCTAAGTGACGGTATTTGGTCAAAAATATCGAGCTATTTGACACACACACACACACACACATTTCACATAATCTGCCTTACACATATTTTTTCATTCACCTTGTGATATGTCTCCTCTCTCTCTTTGGATCACATGATTCATTTCATTCACTCTCTTTCTCATTATTATCCCTCAATTGTTGGTGTTAAACACAGTGTGTCTGTAGATCCTTAAAAATGTCTTAAATTCAATTTTATGAAATACTAACCCTTAAAAATGTTTTAATAGTCTTCATTTTGAATTTGTGAAGTCTTAAATGCCACAAGCATTGTCTCTTATTTCATTTATCCATCTTTCAATTTATCTTTTTCAAAACGTGTGAAGCTCTTTTGCATGGAAGTCCACATTTCGGATGTTACAAATCTTAAATGAATATTGTATTTTCACTTCATACTTGCACTTACCTGGTGACAAAAACTAGATTAACCTAAGTCACTGTGAGAACCATATTCCTACAAACCTCTGCACTGGAGTGGACTACATAAAATACTACTTAACTGCAATGCCTAAATAACAAAAATCTGTCTTAAATTTGGTTGAAAATAATCTTGAAAAGTTCTTAAAAAGCAATAACTTAAAGTGTCTGTTAAATACAGACACCCTGTGAATGCGGCTCATCCTGCAGAATGATAGAAAACCCTGCTGCCATGCACTTGCACTGACCCATGCAACCATTGCCATTTATTCCTTTTTGTACAGTGTAGTAGTACGAGCATGATTACAGTAGTTTACTGTTCCATTTGTTTGCAGTTAATTAAAAAAAATAAGTTTGTGCTATCCATATAAACATTTCCTACAAGAGACCACATATGTCACATATTCTGCTTTAGAAAATATTTTTCATTTACCATCTGATAATACTCTTCTCTGTCCTTGGATTATATAATTCATTTTGTTCAGCTTGTTCCTTGTTATTATCCCTTAGTCATTGGTGTTTAAAGAATTCATACTTCCCGAATAATAGTAATATAATGGTGTAGTACAGTGGTTCCCAACTGGTGGGTCGCGGGTCCATTCTGAATGGACTGCAAGTGACTCAATGTCAAGTTTGTAAAAAACACAATTTATTTTTAAGTATAGTGAATTTCTGGATCAGAGCTTTTATTTTGAAGTGCTGTTTCCTGCGATAGAGTGAGTGACAAATGGACAGCTACTGAACAGAGACAGCAAACTAGCAAGACAACATGGCCGGACCTGGGCCTGGACCAGTTGGGAACCACTGTTCCTTCATATTTCTAATATTCCCCATGCAGTAACTCCTCCCATTCTTGTTAGATATCTTTCCATTTGCTGTAAAAGCAGAGCTTTGTTGACATGACAGTCGATTAGGGCGGCACAATATGGAACAAGTGCACATTGCAATTATTTTGACAGATGTAGCGACAGCAATATGAGGTGATTTGGTAAAGGTAATGGTAATTTAAATGACATAAAAATGATAATAATGTGATTTTTGATGGGGCCTGTACTAAACAAATATGTTCCTGTACATATGGAATATGATTTGTAGCCCGTGGCATCTCTGTACCATTTATAATGGTATGTTGTGTCACATTTTAACTTTATCAAAAAATTGCAGCTCCTGCAATTTGGATATTGCAGTTGGTCATATCGTGATTTCAATAATATTTTGATTAATTGTGCAGCCCTACTGTTGAGGAAATTGTCTTCAGTTTAAGAAAGCTACATCCCCACTATCACTGGGTTGCTATGGAGCTTAATATCCAATCATAAATAATATCCGCAGGTACAGTAGTGCTCTTTGTCTACTTCTCCTGCTCTCTCTTACCCACTGGCTCCTGTCTCTACCACACATTTGTCTGTGAAACCCAGCAAACAGTGAGGCAGTCAGCAGGACTGATCTATAAAACACACTAAAGCTGTTAGAATGATACTGTGGGGTCAGCACTACGATCCTCCGAGGAGACATAGACCTCCAAAACAAACACCAGAGCGCTGAAAAACTGCCCCACATTAACTGGACAATCTCAGGAGCTTGTTTCCAATGTATTAAGAACTGACCAGCTTTTGTGTAATTTGTTACGGGATAAATGATCCTTGGGAAGTTTAACGTAGCACTTTTAACAGGATTAATGGATGAATAAATTTGGAGAGAGGCTTATTATGTTTTCATGTGTGTATGCGAGGAGAAAGCTCATATGTAATGGATTATACTTGGATTATATGACATGTTATAGTGATGTGTGTTTGGCATGCAGAGGCGGCTGGAGGAGAGAAAAAGGAGGAAAGAGATGGGAAATGAGAGGGAGGTGATTTTTTTTTTTTATCCCCTCTCCCTTGACAATATGGAGCGTGAGACTAGATGAAGGAGAGCAGGAGGAGGAGGAGGAGGAGGAGGAGAGAGACGATGGGAAGGAGGAAAGACTATGAAAATACGGAGGAAACAATCAAAGAAAAATGTAAACACTGTGGCCAAAATGCGGATAAAAGACACAAAACACTCCACCTTCCTGTCCTTAACTCTTCTCTCTGTTTTTCTCTGCGGACACTTCTCTGGAATCCTCGGACTGCGGTTGGTTACTAAGCAACCAGAATCCTTGTTGAAACTGTGTCAGAGACTGAGAGAGAGAGAGAATACCATGTATGATAAAAGTGGCCCTCCTAATCTGTATAATCAGTCAGGATGTTTATGTCTGACAGTCTTTCATGGCACGCCTGTTGTCAGCATTGAGATACACCAACAATACAATGTACACATGCCTACACAGTGATTGTGTAACAGAGTCCTTATATGACAGGATAAGCCTGCTGTTATGCTGCAATTTTCTTACTGTCAGAAGTTCTAAGAAATACTTAAACCAGCCATTCGACTCTGTCTCTCAAGACTTTGTGACTTCCCTATCCTGTCTGTGGCACTCAGCTCTAAACCTGTTAGTTGTAACTGGAGATGTAAACCTTTTGAAGTGCGGGTGCATGAGGTACTTATCCATATTCAGTGTATTTCCTACAGTAGATGTCAGTTGGTACACTCTAAGTTTGGAGAAGCAGACACGAGTACTGCCACAGAAGCTAAGCAATGTACTGCTGTGAATGGGGGCAGCAGAAAAACACCTAAAAAAAAAAGTCCAAAAAACGTCCTAAAAAGTGCAAGAAAGCTGCTCTTGATTAATCAGAATTTCCATGTGGGAAAAATCCAGGAAGTAAAGCACGTTGAAGAAGAGTACACTTTGGTGCTCATCGTGGACTATATTGCTGTCATTGTTCATTTTACTCAAACCATACAGTTTGAAAACAAGGCGCGGCTCCAACTAGAAAACAATGTTTTGATGCATTGGATGTGCTGAATGTGCATATTAAGGCAGTACAGGAGGAGGTGCACATTAATAATCCTCCAGGACTGTAACATGCTCATGTTTAACCCAAACAGTGTGTCATGTGAATGCAGTTGGGTCGGATCGACGTCGGAACATGTTCTCTTTGGTGCACACCCGAGTGTGATTGCTGTGTCCACACCTGCCAAAACTAACTGCACTTAGGGGGCAAACGAACTTGAGTCTGATTGAACCGAACCAAAGAGGGCAGGTGTGAAAGCACCCTTACATTGACAGTATTTTCACCACTTTACCTTGCTGAATACAGCCTCTTTCAGCAAGGAATTAAAGCCGTTATATCGCGGTTTTCAAAGCAAGGCTTGCTCGACAAAAACAGTAATTTAACATCAATGAACACAGGAGCTGCTGGTGTTACCTGCCTCGTTCAGTTAGTATGTATTTGCATGACTTGAACATTCAAAAGGGTTAGTTCAGGTTCACCAAAGTCACAGAGAAATACAAACTAACAGAGAGGCAGCAGTAGACCAGCAGCTCCTGTGTTCAGCTACCTAAAATAACTGTCTTTGTCAATGGAGTCTAGTGGCTTTGACAAGAGCATAAATGGAGAACTGAAGCTGTTAACGTCTTCCCCATCTTTAGGGGCTGTTTGAATCAAGGCAAAGTGGTGACAATATTCTCCATATAGCTTACACTTAAACTGATATTGAAGTTTTTAGGTTGCTAAAACTCATTTTGCTGCTACTCTGTCATTGCTTAGCTTTTGTGGTGGACTCCTGCCTTCTTGTCCAAACTCAAGGCATACCAGCTGACATCTGCTGTATCTAATGCACTGACCATGAATAAGTACCTCATTAAACCTCACCTCAAAAGACCCGAGCTATCCCTTTATGCCCAAAGTAACAGTCAAAACATCTCAGCTTCTGCTGCTTCAAGTTCGACCATTCAGTTTGTTTAATCCGTCTTTGTTAAATCCCCCAACTTTACGAGGTACAAAAGTAAATTGCTTGAGTATCTCTCTAAATATATTCCTAAAACAGCTGGGTGCCGTACTTTTTAAAAATAAACTACAGTGACCGCGTTTATTGAAATGGAAGTGCATATCACCCCCATGAAACTGTGGCTCGTTGATGTGTTTTTAATAGTTCTGGTGCAAAAGTGGAGCTGCATAGCACAGGGGAATTAGTCATCAGGTCTTGGCTTCACATTACTCATTAGGAGTGTCAAATATTGTTAGTTTTGGTCTTCGGTTTATGATAAGAAAACTGCATCATATTTAAGCAAGAGCTGAAGTTGCCAGTGTCTGTGTGGTCGCTGTAATACATGAGAAGGAGTAAATACCTCAAGGTCGAGCTGAGCGGTTGAACCATTTCAGGCAAGTTAGGTAACCCCCCCGGAGTGTGTGTGTGTGTGTATGTGTGTGTGTGTGTGTGTGTGTGTGTGTGTGTGTGTGTGTGAGAGCGAGAGACGCTGTACGGGTTTAAGGCCAGGCCCCACCAGATGCAGCTGCTCTATATAGGGCTCTCTGTAGCTCTCTCTTTCCCTCATCCCTTTTTCCTCTTTGACACACAAACACACGCTGTACATGCTCATGATATGATGGATGCAGGAGAAGGATATCACCTTGGGATGTCTTGTTTTCAGGTGTGTTGTATGTCAGCAGTGTTTCAGTCCGCTACATCATCTGCACAAGAACAAACCTGTTTTGTCGCACTGGGCTGAAAAAGACTATCCGAACTCACGGATATTTTTGACTGTTTATAAATAGACCTTGGCGAGAAACCGAACAGAATTTAATGTAATGGATGCTGGCAGTTGATGCAAAGTTGCTCAGGAAACATTTCACCATGGAAAAAAAAAAAAAAGAAGTGCCATCAACAGAAGATTAAAAAGGCAGTGGAATTAAGTGGGAGATGAAAGCGCTCGCAGCAGAGAGACTGTAACGGAAAGACAGAGGGAATCCTGGTGTAACTGCGTCACTGCTGCCTCAGCCTCCTCTCAGGGGTGATGGAGGAGGAGGGACGGAGGGATGCAGGGATGGAGAGATGAAAGCGGGGAACGAGGAGGAGCGAGTTCAGGGACAGGCTGATTTATGAGTTTCCGTTTCTGAATCGTGCTATCTTCAGGGACCTCGCTGCGATGAGCCAATCTGGAGTTCGCACATACAGACACGCACACACACACACACACACTGCGCGCTGTGTGACACATGCGGCAACTAGTCATTCTGTTGGCAAAGTCCTTAAAGTAGTGATCACAGCAGGAGGGAGTTTTTTTATGTTTGAGGTAATGGTAGAGAGTGTGCGTGTGTTTTCTGTGGCAGATGGTGAAATAAATGAACAATCATCCCAATCAAACACGGCTTGGAATCTGGATTGGAAAGACTCCACTGCCACATCAACAGAGACAGATCACTAGGAGGCGAAGAGGAGGAGAAACGGAGATGGAGTGTACAGAGAGAGACGAGAGAGAGAAGGGAAGGGAAGGGAAGGGAAGACAAACATGACAGGGAAGAAGAACAGATTTTGTTAGGAGCAGAGAGCCACAACAAAGTTTTGAGATGAGCAGTAGAGGGTATAAAGGAAGAAAGGACAGCAGAGGGGGAACAGAGCTCATTAACTGTGAATGGAGTGATGAAGGAAGGAGGACAAACAGCCTGGGATGGTCTGTAGGGTGATGCCAGCAGTTGGAGGAGCTCTGAACCCAGCAGTACTCTCCATGGCTGACGCTTGGTTGAAGCAAAAATTAGTTCCTCTGAGATTTGCTCACCAACGAGTCTGTGAAAGATGTTTGAATAGTAATTAATAGTGATGAAATTGATGAAAACACATTTGAATTATTGGCAAATAAGGATATTTTATGCATGAAATCAAGATTTTACAAATTATTTGAAGATTCTTCTGAAATGAAATATATTGGAGAGACATTAAAGGGACAGTTCAGCCAATATCACCTATTGTTCCCCTTACCTGTTGTGCTATTTATCAACTCAGATTGTTTTGGTGAGAGTTGCAGAGTGTTGGAGATATCAGCCGTAGAGATGTTTGTCTTCTCTCAAATATAATTGACCTAGATGGCACTTGGCTTGTGGTGCTCAAAGCGCTGTTTTCTTCCTACCCAGCTACACCTGCCAACCGAATCACTGTGCTGAAGGAAGTGTGCATCTACTCATGGACGAGAGGCTTGCGCTCATGACAGCGAGAGATATAAACATTAATGGCATCCTCCTCAGCTGACGTGCAACATTAGCTAGCTCAGTGGTGCTAGGTGAGCTAGCAGTAGATGCACTCTTCCTTCTGCACAATGATAAGGTTGCAGGGTGTAGTTTGGAAGAGAGAAAATAGTTCCTACATGAAACTGCTCACAACAAGGTCTGTGGATTATCTTGAGTAACCGGGTCATGATTTCTAAAAAGAGACATTGCTGTTGAGTTTTTCAAACATTGGCACTTTGAGCACCACAAGCTGAGTGCCATCTAGTTCCATTTCACTGGAATAAAGGCAGACATCTCCATGGTCAATATCTTCAACACTCGGTGACTGACACCAAAACAATGTAGACTGATAGATTGCACCACAGGTAAGAGGGAAATATGTATCTTTGATTTTGGGGCGAACTCACCCTTTAACCCTCACCCTTTCTCATAGTATCAGAGCATAAAATATAGCAATACATATGCAAAATAATGTGAGAGATGTGAGAAAATGATGATGCAGTCTACCTAATTTTGGCATTTTATTTCCAATTTTTTGCTTATTTACCAAAAAAGCTCCCAGTATTGATGAGGCAGTGGAGACAGTAACAGTTAACATTAGCTACGTAGCTACATTTTAGTGCCTGTGTACCAACTCACATATCAACAAACTAAAAATAAAATGTCAGGATACACAAAATCAGTGACTTCCCATTCAGAATCGTCCTGCTGCAGTCGCAGAGTTTGAATTCGAACATTAGAGCCCGCTGCCAGCCCAGAAGGCCTTGGTCAAGCCACATCCTCTTTCAGAGAGGGGTGTGTTCAGACACAGCTCATTTGCATTTAAAGCTACAGACACAGAAACAGCCTTATCTAAGCAGGGCTGAAACAGAGGGGTTTATAGGCGGTTTAGGGGCTTTTAGCAGGGAACTTCAAAGACATTTTTTTGATGAGCAAATCTAGAAAATATATTGAACTCACCTGCATACAGTTCACTGCCAAATACAGAATTTATCCCCAAAAACAAAAGTTAACCCCACAATATCCTTATTAAAGTTAGGGAAAGATCATGGATAAATATTGAACAGGTCAGTGCTGATTTGTAACAGGAGACAGGACATGTTTGTTGATTCTTCTCTTGTTTAAGAAAAAGAAGCACAGTCTTTTCCTAACCTTTACCAAGTGTTTAAACCTGACAAGCAGGGCATAAACCTCTGTCTCTGTTGTTAAAGTCCAGTGCTTTGCACATCAACCAACCTCCTCCCCAGGACTGCAGTATATCAGCCTTTTGGCAAGGTATATTACACTGTCAGGTGGGCTTTATAACACCAGCTGGTACAAATAATAATATATAAAGCAGACACAGAAAGGACAAAGGATGCTGCAACTTAAATGGGTATGCTCATCATAACAAGCAACACAAATACACACACACGCACTTGTTTTCATACTGATTCTGCGCGCACACACACACACACACACTGCTGCTCTGCTGATCGACCCTGAGTAGAGAGTGTGATTAGGTTATTACATCTGATGGGATTGAGTTTGCTCTCCTCTAATGAAAGAGGGATGGACTGGAGCATGAGAAACAGGGAGGGGGTTGGAGAGAAATGGATTGCAAAAGTGGATGGAAGAAGGTAAAGAGAGGGAGGTGAAAGGCTAAGAGGAGAGATAGAGGGGGGATAATGCAGAGAAATGAAATGGCAGCAGTGGGAAAATAGAGCGATATCGGGTCAAGGTGAGGGTCAAGGAACTGAGGATGGAGGGAGAGATGGAAAGGGTGTTGACGAGGGGGATAGAGGGATAAAAAACAAGTATGGTTGCGGATAATATTCCTGCACTGTTTTTAGATTTGAACTTCTGCAGCTTGTATACTCAAAAATGAAATGAACTATACACATTAAAGTGATTATAAGTAACCTCCTCTAACAGATATCTAGACATAAACAGGCAAGGGACAAAGTTGTTGTAAGTCTGGCAGAGTTGCACTGATGAATCATTGTTTAATACGTGTGGGTCTTATGAGAATGTGTGCAAGTAAACTGTCTGTGTGCAGAGCAAACAAGGACAGAATTGATCAAATAATTTAACTTTTGTACCTAAAACTCTGGCAGAAAGTATACAGTAGATGTTTGTGTTGGGAGAGCAACGTACAAGGTTTTATACAAGCTTATGTAACGAGACTGTCACACACTCTCTGTGATAAACTCCCTGAAGAGCCATTTATATCCAAATATGTCATTGCTACTTTCTCACATATTCCCACATATAGTTGAGTGTCACCTCATTCCTTCTTCTTCTCTGTTTTCCCACTTTCTCCTCTTCAATTTGTCAGCAGTGCCACTCTGAGAGCTCCATTAACCCCCAAACCACTTTAAGAATGCACATCAGTGTTGCAGACAAGTCTGTTTCCGTCTCCATCTCTCCATTTTTGGTGTGTATGGATGGATAGATTTGCTTCCGCCCAAGCCATCTGTCTCCATGGCAGAGATGAGTGCTGCGTGACTGGTCACTGATGTGAGCCCCTTATATTCACACTAATTACCTCTCCTTTCGCTCCAAAGTCAGCAGAATGAGGCAGACAAAGCAAAACAGACGGGTTGAAATTCATCCGCTTGGCTGGAGAATTTCACCTGACACAGGAGAGCGACAGCCAATGAGCTTCGGGCTGGAGCCACGAAGCTGTGTAAATTGCGACTGCTAACTGTGATAGAGGCATCTGCACCGAACATTTTTAACGCTAGCTTCTCTCCAGAGAAGATGCTGGCACTAGATGTACAAAAATGAAATAAAGGAATGGTGCAAAAGTGCAAAGTGATGCCATTTAATGTCATTCCATGCCAACAGTTTATTTGAGTGCTCACTCTTCAAATCTATCTTGTATTGCTGTGGGAACAGACAGAAAAGTTTTCCTCATGCTGAAGCAAAAGGAACTTTGAGAGCTGCTAACCAGTCGGGACAGGCTAAATTTGTAGTTTATAGCAGAACAAAGAGCGCTGAGCCGTGGAGCAGATAGGGATAAGTTCTGCTTGTGCGCTGAGACTTAGCACTGTAGCTCCTCTTTAACACATATGGACAGAAAGAGAGCCCTGGGAGGATGGAGGAGGGAAGATGGAAGGAGGAAGAAAGAGGAGAGGGAGGAAATCATAACACGGGAAGAAAGAGAAGGAAACAGATAGAGACAGCTGATAATGCGCTCTTAATTTAATGAAATTAAAGTGTGTTTTTGTCACGCACAGCACTGCCCTGACTGCTCTGATGGGAAACAACTGGACAATTCTTTGTCTGTGGTGCCTCGGTGCTCCCTTGTTGTTTACTGCGCCCTTCTCTCTCCCCTCTGCTCTCTATCTCTGTGCACCGGCACCGACCTGACAGCTCAACTGGAGTGGGCTTGACGCTGTGTATGCGTTGTGGAGTGGGCTTGACATGGTGTGTGTGCTGTGAGACCTCTCCAGCGTATTCGTGCTTGTGTGCATCCATGTATGCCGAAGAGGTTGTGTAGGGGAATTGTTGTCGTCATGCATCAGCAACCATATGTGTCTGAAATATGCACACGCACTATTGTGCTAAAGCCCTTTTGACCATGTAAAGGTGCAGTGCTGCTTCTTTGCTTTTTATGTCCTGTTGCAAAAAAAAAAAAAAAAAGAAATGGCAAAACGCGACCTGCAAACTATGCCTCACCCTGAGTGTACTCATGCATACAAGCGCTATGCATTTGTGTGTGTGTGTATGTTCACCCGGTGAATGTGTGTAAGTGTTATCACAGTCGCTGTAGGTGTGAGACTTTGACAGAGTGTGGTACAAATTTAACAGGCTCTTACAAATGCTTAATATTGCATTGTGATATTTGTGTCTTGTTTACCTTGGAAGGCTTGTATTGTTGCATATTTGCACAGCAGATGCTGAAGATAAACACTGAGTCATCCGGCGCCCATTATACAGGCACAAAATGAATGATGCTCCATATATCTGTCTTTTTTTGCAAGCTGTCAATCATCAACTTTGTTTCTCCTATTTCTTTCTCAACAGTTTTGCAAGTGCATTTCTGTCGTTAGAATTCAGTTTAAAGTAGAGCGATTTCATGCCCACTGTTAGAGCACTATGGTTATACTGGTGGACTTCAGTCAATAAAAAGTATAGAATGTTGGTACTCTGGTCAGGTTGACGGATGCATTTATTTGTTGGCAAAAGGAATTGATAAATGAAAAGTCAATCTCTTCCTATTCACTTAAATCTTTGACAAATAAATGAGGCTGAACTTCCTGCATCTGCCTCACAATTAAAGCCAAGTCCCAGTATAAGTTAATAAAGCCCCTTTCCCACTGCACAAAAAAACCCACTAACACCTGCTGATATCTGGCTTTTTAATGTAATATGGAGAGATTACAAACGGCATTCCCACCCGGGTCAGATGACTCCACAGTAGTCATGGCTGTTTATCGGCTCTGGCTCTGATTGGCATTGATGGAAACACAACACTCACCCCTTTACCAGCGAGATCCAATGACGTGCCACCACAAAATAGCATCTGTGTCTGCCCAAGCACTGCTCAGACGTCGTTCCATGTTAGTCTGCACTGAGTTTTAAAAAGGGAGACTGAATAAGTAAGAGATATATAAAAGAAAGAGACCACTTTAAAGTTTTCGCAGGGCTCTTTGCTGCTTTTTACTATTTACTATCCTGTTTTCCAGCCTGTCTGTGACAACGAAAGTGACAAACAGAATAAAGAAACCCATACACAGAAAGGCATACTCGTCTGCTGCAGAGCCATGTACACAGCTCTGGTCTACTGGCAATGGGAAAGGAGTGTAAAGCCTGTTTTTAGCGGGTTTACCAGTGTTTAAAAAACCTGCACACACATGCTAACTTTAGTCGAAAAAGGGTATAAGTAAGTCCAAGTTCCTCTGTGCCAAGAATATCTGTTTCCAAGAAGACAGTCAACATTTTTAATGCTCTAAAATGTCTCTTTCTTTATGAATTATTACTGATAATGCCAATTTAAATTGAATGTCTAGATTTGGACTACTGGCCCAAAGGTGGTCATACTCAAAATGTTAGTACACACTAAAACTCCCCGGTCATATTACACCCAAATTTAGTCAGTATAGCACCTAGCAGTTGGGTTAAAGGGGACTTATTATGCTTTTCCATATTTTGTGTCCATTATAAAATGTGGCCAAAGTTTTGAATATTGAGGTAAACGTATGTTGAAGTAATCCCTGTTAACAAAAAAACTTGAGGTTTCCTACTGTTCCAATTACTCTATTTCCAGCTTTTATTTTCTGCTATGGCTACAGTATGACATCATAGTGTGCTAGACTTCTTTATATGGACATCTGCTCCAGGCACACTACTGCAAGTGTGTACATTACGTAGTCTACTCTGCTACATGAAGCTACATACTAACGTCAAGGAAACATGTAATTTTGGTTTATGTTGTTTATGTTTGGTTTAAGTTTTTCCCAGATTTCAGATCATATCCCTACTGGAACATGTCCGCTTGTGTTTTTACTGGTGATTTTTCACGTTTGCAAGTGCTGCTATTCTTCATGACAGTCATTCCCCAGCTGCAGGTACACTGCTTATACACATAGCTACATGCTAACATCAGGGAGACAAGTTATTTTGGTTGCTTTTGTTGTTAATTCCTCCCAAATTTCAGATTATTCCCAAGCTGGAACATGTCCGGTTGTGTTTGGAAGCTTTTATTGGGGATTTTTCATCATAGAAAAAGACGCGTTTTACCATTACGGTCTTTCCGTGGATGCATTGACGATGCAGAGATGCCTGACGACTCAGACACGCTGACCAACCAGAGCAGACTGGGCTTTTTCAGGAGGGGTTCTTAAAGAGACAGGCACTAAACAGTGTGTTTCAGACTGAGGACAAACACATGTGTTCCAGCTGAGACAGTATAAGGAAGATAAAGTATTTTGACCATTAAAGTACGTAAACATGTTTCAGTAGAAACCTTAAATATGAGTATGAACCTGAAAATGACTTTACCCTATACCCATGGTTATAAAGCATCCAAGACAATGAGTTGTTTTGACCTAATATTAGTGTTAATTTCGATGTTACTGTTGAGTTATTTACCCAAACTTTAACATGGTATAATTGCAAACTGTTGTATTCTACTGTAGCTCTTTTTCAACTTTACATGTCACTGCTTGCTCCTGATTTACCCCCTATGCAACTAACAAAACCTGTTTTACACTGGGTCAAAATAACCATATTATAGTGAGGGTAAACATTAACATAAAAAGAACGGCATCACCACTGGGTCAGAACAACCCATTTGTTGTAGGTTAAGTTAATCCAGGACTGCATTGGAGCTTTATTGCGTCAGAGGAGATTTTAAGTGCGTATGGGGCCCCGTTATACGGACAGGTAATAAATAGAAATATTAAACTTGCCCAGCGCTAGACATATGAATACCCACATCCCTCATGTCCAGTGTGACACGACACAGACCTCATTTGATTTGCTCAGAGAGTGCTGAGGCATAAATCGACCTTAACAAGTAAGACCAGGAGCATTGTGTGCAAGGCCTGGATTTGTCACTGCTGGAGGAGGGAATCAACCAATGTACACTGTATTTGATCTAGCTTATGGTAACATAGGGAAAACATAACTGTACTGTGAATTTGAGGTGTGTGTGTGTGTATGTGTGTGTGTGTGAGGCCGAAGCCAAACAAAATTTGAAAAAACAACAGGATCTTTGTTGTTTTCTGTTTACTACAAATCAGTGCGTACGCTGAGCTCGTTTTGCAGAGACAGCCTGGCTTGACTTTGAAGACTAACGCATTAATGCTTGTGTGTTTCCACGCATGCACACATGCATCTGTGTGTGTGTTTGATGTGTGTGTGTGTGTGTGTGTGTGTGTGTGTGCGTGTGCGTGTGTGTGTGTGTGTGTGGGAGAGCTGAAGACAGAAGGGGGCTCAGGAGGTGTTGACTGTGGAGATTAAAGAGGAATTAGAGAAAGCAGAGCACAGGAGGGCACAGAGCAACATGAGAGAGAGAGCAAGACAGATTCTCTGAATATTCAAATCTCTCATTTTAATTCTGCCGCAGATTATTGAATCTTTCATCTCTGTAGGAAGGATCGACCTTACGTCGCTTGACTTACTGTGTGTGGGTGTGTGTGTGTGTGTGTTTGTGTTTGTATTGTGACAGACTGCCCCAAGGCATTTTCCATGTGATTGAAGATGTGTTTTTCTCTTTGTATTAATACTCACAACAGCCCAATTGCAACTTAACACAATGTTATCGACAGTGTTTCATTGCTGCTCCCCCGGGGGTGACTACAATACATGTTGTACACTGCCGTAATGGCTAAGCGCACATCTAACTCATTTGTAGACTGGGTACATACAATACAAGCAGCAGCCGTAGTGCCTCAGAGCTGTTGGTGCTTCCACAGATTACTGAATAAACCGTAACACTCCCTGTGTGAACACGGCCTCTGAACTGCCCCTTCAACATAGCACTCATATCTGGCTGCCACAAGCCCCCTGTTTTACATACTGTGCCCTCTGAGATGTAAACTACTCAGATGCCCCTTGTTTATTTCTCCCTCTCATTCTTTTTAAATGTGTCTCCAGAGGATAAGCAGCAGCGTTTGCATTTTTCCTGCCTCCCACAGTAGCACTGCTTCTGTTAACTTGACTATCCAGCTGCTGCATACCATAGCAGTGGGAGCTTGGCGCATTGGCAGAGACCGTCTTTTCCAAAAATATAGCAGACCCTGTTCCCCTCAGCATCACAATATTAGCGCAACAAATTGTGAGAAACAAGAGACATACATGTAAGCAGCGTGACTGTGTGAGATTATGAGAGTTTCACGCTCAGCTGGGCATCGCAGCTCTGGATCGACACGGTGCGCTTCTAAAGTAACATCATATGGTCAAACTTCAATTGATTGGCATATCTCCTGTTTGAGGAGATTCATATCTTTCCTCACAGCTGACAGAGGGAAGGCTTTGTCAGCAGAGGGAATAAAGACGTGACATTTTGGCAGAGCTCATTGCACACTTGTCAGGTTTGGTTAATTAAGCGGTCTGACAGAGGTGAGTGGTGGCAGCCAGGGCTCAGGAAATCCTCTGTCAGACGTGCAAATGGGCCGTCGTACAGATGTGTGTTGGAGGGAGCAGAACAAACAGAATATGCTATTTTTATATCACATATTTGTTCAAAAATGCAAAACGCATATTTAGGAAATTGCTTGCGGATTGCCACTGCAATCTGATCGAGATGTTCAACCAATCAATTTTCAAAGGGCTCCCTGCCACTGTTTTTTTCCCCAGTTAACAAGGACATAAACAATTGATGATGGGCACTCTAGTTGATAAAATTAACCCTCTCAGTCCATATCCTGATGGTTGTATCAACATTGCTGTTTAACCCAGCCTTATGAATGTATTCAGATATGAGTGCTCTTTGATAGTCTTTGTGCTACTGTATGACCCCTTAGAATTGCACATGAGCCTTCATGACCCTAAAAAATTGGGTGTTCGATACTTATTTAGACCCTTTTACTGTCAGTAAACAGTATGACGTTCCGTTTTTAATCTATATAGAAATATAACATTTGATTTCTTTGACCAACAGGACACTCATTTTCCTGTGGAGCATCAGACTGAATTTACAAATGCACCATGTCATGTCACTCACTCTGTGGGACCACAAATGCTACTTGAATAAATAAACACTGACCTAACATTAGCTAATGTGCTAAAAAGTTAGCATTACGGAGAAATTCAATATTCCTCTTAATACCTCCCCAGTTTCTGATGAGGTGGACATGATGACCCTTAATACACATAACGTTATTCATCCCTACAACAGGAAATACTTTTTCCCTGACCTGATATGAAGTGTGCGCTGCACATGTGAGCATTTTTGTTAATCAACTTCTGTCTAGTCCTTTGGTCTTATTGCATTTAACCATAGTTGTCTTTGTTTTGAGCCATGACTCCTTCTGTTCTGGCTCCCAACAACACAAGAGGACGACATTTTAAGCTAAGCTAACAAACTGCCATCATTGTGACGTTGGCTCTAAAAGGGTCTTTACTTTAAGCAGTGTTTGTTTTATATGTATTCAGTCCTGATTGCCTAATTGCTTTTTGAATTGTTTTTTAATCACATCTTGTGATGTCTGAAGTCACAAACCAACTGTTCCACAACTAACACTACATATACTGACAAAGTCAAGATGCGTTTACCCTACTTAATCTTTCCATCTGATTATACCAAATTGTAAACGTAAAGGGGAAACAGACAACTTTCAATCATCCCAAGTGTTTTTACTGTTGGCACCACTGTTGTAAAGACGCCCTGATCACTTTCCGTTTGCCTCAGAGCCTAGCAACCAACAACACAGGACATGCCGCATTTTGTTTTCCACAGTTACTTCAGTTGTTTTACCATCCGCCATCTCCGCTGCTGGGGGTAACTGCAAAGAACTTACACTGATACTCTTTGTATGCTTTAACTGGGGATAATTACCAGTAGCTGTCCTCTTCCTGTTTTGGTTGCGCAGTCTTTGGCACAGTTCCTTTGAGCCTTCATTTTCCCAGGAGATCGTACATTGGCAGTCAAGATGTACTTCATAATGATGAGCAAAAAAACTTAAAGAAGGACTTTTTTATATAACATGTTGAATTGCATGTTCAATGTGTTGTTGTATGACATTGTACAAATGATTCATTGACTACAAGGAGGTAAATTGTCTCGAGAAGCAATCTGTCATGGAATCCTCATGTTTTTCTTGTGCAGTCTAAAATGTTCAGTACTAATACTGTGCACTATTATCGCCTTGTGACGTCTAACCAGAGAGTTTAACACATGAGACTGGCTAAATTAAAGGTTATATCCATGGCTATAGAAGACCACAGTTACCTCTTACACTAACAGCCGCTGGAGGAAAAGAAAAGTTTTAGGTCTGACTTTTTCGCTGATACAAACTTCTGTCTCGGTCCCTGCTCACAGACAGCAGCGAGTCCCAATTGTCCTTGTGTGTGTGCGTTTGTGCGACATAAACTTAATTTGGCTGCAATGTATATATGCCTGCATTTGTGTGTATTTTGTGAGTGTGTGTGAGCAATGTAGAAGACAGTAGTCACCATTTGTTTCCTGCTTTTACTCCCTTTCTAATTAGAACAGTACTTCACCCTGGGAATACTTCAATACTGCAACTCGGTGCACACACCAGATCGCTGCATGTGTGTGTTTCTGGGACAAAAGCCAAACTTAAGTAGATAAACAGCAGCATCGGTGGCTTTTTTCAACTTGAAGAGACATGATTTAAAGCTGCTTCCCGCTCTTTGTCACTTTCCCCCCCTCCAGCCTCTCACTCACGCTTTCTTGGTACTCTGATTATTGTTTTTTCTCAGTGTGATAAAGGCGCATCTTCTAACTGTATTGCAGCTGCAGAAGCACTGTGATGAACTGGCCATGTATGTATTTTATTAGTCGACCTGTGTTTTTATAGACTGGTTTGATTTATGGTGCCGCATCATGTTGTGCTGCTACGACGGATTAATGAATCTGCCAGCAGAGAGTGTGACTACACTGATCTATTCTATATGGTCGTCCATGTTTGTTCTCATGTCTCACTTTATCTCTTGTAATGAAAATTGAAAAGGCAAAGACTATGGCTTTTCAGATTTGTCATCTTTCATTTAGTCGACACAAAGGTGCAGTTTTAGTTGCCGTCCATGTTGCAGCGCTCAAAGCACATCAGAGGAACTCTTAAGCAAACCCAGACAGATTACAACTCTCCATCAAATGTCTGCCGATACAGTGAGGCACCAATGTGGCCACTCTGTTAAGACTCCATCCCTCGTAGATGGATTACATTTGAAGCTCTTACAACTTGAACAGGAACTGAAATACAGGAAAGAAAAATCCACTGTTGACTGTGCCCTCTGTAACTTACTGCTTTGTCCTAAATAGATAATCTTACAGTGAGTCCTTAAAGGATAAAGAAAGGATAACACAAGCAAAAGGAAATCAACAAAAGATTACTCACAAGTGCTATTTCAGTCAGGTCAGGAGGTGACATCTGACATTTGTTATACCCTCGAGATTGTGCTTTGTCCTTGTGGCAAGAAAGTATGACTCCCAAAACAAAACTTAAGACCCATCAAAGAGTTGCACGAATAATTATTGTCGCACTAGATCTTGGAATTATGTGTCACAGGATTATAAAATCCCCATCCCTAGTTGTGATAGACATCTTTTCCCTGGGATTTGCTTCATGTCATTAATTTATATTTACAAATGATGCAACAGGATGTACAGTAGACATGGACCCATTAAAAAGTTTGTTTGTGAAACAGTGAATAGTCTTGTAAACAGATTAACAGCCAGGCCCACTGGGTCATCATTAGACCCATTATGTGCATTAGACTCGCACAAAACTTCCTTGGCATCCGGTTCCAGTGTGTTGGCGGGGTGTTTGTTTACACACATGCTCTTATACTGAATCATGTTTGGTCTTTTTCTGGGATTTTAGTACTTTTAACATATGCTCATATACTGTATTTCATATCTGTCATTGTTGTTTATGAGCTGAGTGTCATGGCTTCTCCCACCATGCAACAGGTCAGCAGGGTTGTTTGGATCATGTTGCTCCTGTGTGTGGCTTGCACCTGATCATGCCTGGCCTGGATGCACCTGTGGTCAACACTGGAGGCAGTGTTACAGAGAAAGCTGCCCACAGCCTTATTGATGCAACCTTAACATTATTTAAAAGGAGACTGATAACATTTTTGTTTGCATTTTCTTACTGCTTTAGCTCTTGCTTTTCTGTGAAGTTTCTGTGAAGTATGTGTTTTGGCCTTAACCTCTTCCTGCACATGGTTCGAGCATGTGTCCATGCTTGTGATCCTGCTCAACTGCGTGACTCTGGGGATGTTCCAGCCCTGTGAAGATGTCAGCTGCCAGTCAGAGTGGTGCCGCATCCTACAGGTCAGTGTAACTGCCTCATCCTTATGATAACTGGGCCCATGAAGACATTATGACATGGCATGTTTTGTGTGTTCTCTTTGCATAGAAACACCTGACATAACATTCTCACTGTCTACCTCAGTGCTGCCTGTAACAGCAGATTTATATAAGATAGAAATGGCCTTGGGAAAAGGTGTTGCTTACTTTGGTGACATATTTGATGTTCTATCTCACACAAGCTCCACCCTCTACTGGACTAAATGTAATTCTGTCATCCAGTCACGAGCACTTGTTCCCCCACTGAAATTTGCATAAATGTAATCAGCTAATCAGCCTGAATACAAGTGGGCCCCACAGTATATATGGCAGCACACAATGCCGTCCACTATCCTTTTTCTTTTTCAGTAACAACAATTTGCCCACTGGACAACACAGGGCAGGTGAAAAGGGTGGGGTGCGTGTCAGCTGTGTTGCACCTGCCTCCCTTCTGGGCATGATACACCTACATGTTCCTATGCTCCTTCATGACCTGGGGAATGTGGTGTGCAGTGCGTCTACTGCTTGTCTGTTGACCCCTGCAAGCTTCGGCCATGGGTCCACCCAGTTTGGTTGCATACTACCTGTGTTGACTGGGTCTTCCTACTTCTCCACTGCAGCAGCCTAGGTTATAAAGAAGTAGGCGGGCTGCGACGACTAACCTTTAACCACTCAGGATCAGTGTAGCTGGGTCAGTGTTCTGTCCAAATAGTGCGTTCAGTCATCAAGCTCCTCCCACTGTACCCATACAGTTAAGCAAAGGGTGGAGCCTGTGTGAGATGGAACAAAGCTTATGATATTTTAAATTTGTTCTGTAAGCTAAGGCTGATCCTTCTACCTAGTGGCCCTGTTGCTCCTATGCTGCTCGCTGAAGAGGGTGTAGGATGGCGGCAGCATCGTGTGCAGCCTTATATGTGGTGGGGTCCACATGTATTTGGGTAGGCACATCCTGATTGGCAGGCTATGTTTATGCAAATTTCAATGGGCAAATGCATGCTCATGGGGAGAGTATTACCCACAGTATCCAGTAGAGGGCTCCACCTCTGCTAATAGAGGCCTGCAGGGATGACATTTATTTGTAGGCTAGTCTCTATATACAGACTCTACATTCAGTGAATGTAGAGTCTGTATATATTATAAAAACATTAGTCTCTATATACAGATTCTACATTCAGTGAATGTAGAGTCTGTAGGCAAACCCCGGAGATCTTGCCTCCGGAAGAAGAGCGGAAGAGCCCTGGTTTCCGGTTGTAGGCTGTTTGTAGTCTGCGTGATATTGACCAATCACGTTTGAGCCGGCTGCAGTTGTTGCCAGGTTAAATGGTCTGTGCGGTGAACTAACGAGGCGGAACATAATTGGTGTCACTGCAAACTCTGAATCCATCGCAATGGTTCAGCATATTTACTTATATATAAACAGAAGTTGGAAACGGAAATTCACCTCCTCCGCCCAAATCAAACCGGAGTGCCAAAAAATCGTGGTTCTGCCCTCAGAGGCTGTGCCGATGGGTTCTGAGAATGTTTGTAGGCCAACATGGAAGTTAGCATAGCCTCCACAAAATTATACCACTTTTATGATGTTTGAAGCATAAATGCAATCGCCAGAAGTGAAAAGCTAATGTTAGGCTATGAACCAAGTACACTATGGTCACATGAACATCACCCTCGCAGCGAGGCTGTAAAGCCGTGTTTGGTGTGATGAAGTTCTTTAGTCTCAGTAAGCCACTTGTTAGCAACTGTCTTTTTTCAGTTAGGCAAAGGCCTCCAAATGTACAAGTAGAGTATTTACTGGCGTATTTTATGTCGCAGAACAAAATGTGAAAATCTCTGAAGCTTGTGCTAACCACAGACCTTATTTCAGGTATCTAACCAAAAAAACATTTACTTAGAGACTAGGGAACTGGGAGTGCTGAAGTGCTAACTCATTTTTTGGTTTTAGGACTCATTCCTGCACCACTCCATAGAACTAGGGTTAGAATATTGTAACCTTCGTTCTTCTACATAAGCATCTCTCGCTGTAAAGTCATGTGCCTTGTTTGGATTTTTATTTCACCAGCTAAGTCATTACTTTAGTGAACATTGTGTATAATTCACCATCACTAATGTTAAGAGCATTTAGGAAAATGAAATGTTTCTTTTGCAACAGGCATTGCTTTCATGTTCGGCTCTATATTGCTGTGAAATGACAGGAAGAGCAATAACAATAATAGGCTCAATTTGTAAACAAATGGTAATGAAAACTTATTTCATTCGTTTCCTTGTCTCACTTGTCTGGTTTGCTTCAACATGCTCTCGCGCTGCAGAGTAATGTTGATTCTTGGTGCACTGAGATGTGCTCATTATATTCAAAAACAGACATTCTTTTTGCTGTGGTAGATGTCTAATTAATTGAGACACAGCCATAACCATACTAAGCCAGAGATATTCCCTGCTGGGATAAAACTAACTAATGGAGACAAGAATTTATTTTCAGACAACCTCCACTGGCACTTTCAAAGCTACAGTCCAAATGGGGGTCCATATTGACGAGGACACTTAACAAGACTTGACCTTTTTCTGTCAGCAAGAAGTCAATTTCCTCTTGTTGTTGTTAAACATTCATTCTGTCTGTGTGTTTGTTTTTCTCACCATGTTTCCTCAGGTATTGGACGACTGTATCTTTGCTTTCTTTGCTGTGGAAATGGTCATCAAGATGGTGGCCCTGGGGATTTTTGGCTCCAATTGTTACCTCGGTGACAAGTGGAACCAGCTTGACTTTGTCATCGTCATGGCGGGGTTAGTATCCCACAATGCTTTATGCTCACGCCCACAAGTTGCTCCGTTTTGTCTGTTATCTGCAGCCAGACAATAGCAGTCTGCTTTGAATAAGATAACATTTCACTGAGCACGAAGTAAACAATCAGTGCAGTCTCACACAAACAAGAATGCACACAAACATACAGCTTTCTGCCTCAGGAATAAATACACTACCCACAGCTTATGCATGACAAAGATGCATGATGCAGGTACATGTGTTTGTACCTGTGGGCGTGTTTATGTATGTGTTTGTCCTCACAATGTCTATCATTATCAAAATAGAAGTGTCCTTAATATAGGAGCGCTGTGTTTTCTCTCTGTCACCCTGTAATCTAGAGGAGTAAGGATGCAACAATGTGGTTATGTACAACATCTACAGCAGCTGCAGTCACCATTTATCGTAAATCTTGTCTTAAATGGCACCATACCATTCAGTTAAGCTCCACTTCAGAGATAAGCAACATTTGGTACTATATTTACCAATCTGTGCAGCCTCAAAATGCACCTATCAGTAACCAAGACTTATAATTTGGAGACTGGAGGAGCACATGCTGCGCTCCCAGACTAAAGTCTGGGGCCACTACATATGTTGAGGGCGAGGGCAGGACCCAATCAGCAGCAGACATTCCTTGAGCTACTCCCACGCTCCAAGGGCCGAGCCAGTATGACCACACACACACTCCTCACACAGCCAGCACAATCACAGAGCACAAGTGACTGACACAATTAGGACCATAGTTCTCTGCCTACTTGTCACAATGATGATGTTGGGTGCTACAATATAAACTACACAGAGAGGAAAGAGCTTTTGACTGTATGTAATTAAATGTCACATGTACAGTAATTATAATGTAATTATAATTATAATTATAATGGGCGGCTGCTATTATGAGCATTATAATATTTTTGGTGTTTACTTTGTGTAGCTATACCTGTGAGTGCAGAACATGAAGCAAAACTCTCTCTTCCTGCCTTTCTCCAACTGTGCCTCCAGGGTAATGGAGTATTCTCTGGATGGCCATAACGCCAGTCTGTCAGCCATCCGTACCGTCCGAGTGCTCAGGCCACTGAGGGCCATCAACAGAGTACCAAGTAAGTCCATATTTACATAACTGCAGGGATACGTCTCAGGTGAATGCTCTGATGGTTTACCTTCCTTGATTAGCAATGAGCATCTGCACTCATTTGCTCTTTTAGTCAATGTTAACAGTTAAGCACACCACGGTGATTCACTGAACCTGCTTGCCAAAGCCTTGACAGTTGATGGCTGAACAGTGGAATGCAAGCTAGCCCTATAAATGCAAAAGTCTGTCCATGAGTGAGTCAGTGATGAAGTTATGCCACTGGTCAGAGTGATTGATGACGTGAGTGTGTTTTCCCACTGACCGCTGATCCTTTGAAATGACTAGGCGCTGGCCATAGACTGGCACCGTCAGGGCTGTGGGGAGTTGATGCCGACCTCCTGTTTATTTTTGCAAACTGAAAACCATTTCCCTCATTGGAAATGAAGCTGTTATTCACTTTTATTTCACAGATAAGAAACAAGTTAAAAAAGCCCCCCAAAATAGCATTTGAAGTCTTTGAGTAGAGGAAAACTCTGCTAGCCACAAGGCTAATTAATGCAATGTGAAATGCCATAGGCTTATGATAATGACATTAGTATGTTGTATATGTGGGAAAACGTGTCTAGCTAAGACAATTGTTTTGGCAGTGAACCTTGTGAGTTATAATGGAGCTGAATTTTGTAACTTTTTAAAAAGTTGATGTTGTTCCCAGTTTCATATAAATAGAGAAAAAGACCGCTAGCTGCTAGGCAAACTTATGCAACGCAAAATGTCATGGATTGTCTTAAATCGAGCAAAAAGCAGCTCGATCAGTAGGTAAAGTCACAGCTTCAGAGAAAGCAGGTCCCCTCTGCTGTGGGAGTGTGTCTAAGTGTATTGTTCGTCATGTTAAGATGTCTTCACATTAATTTTTAGCCTGGACTGCAACAGCAAGTCAAGCACTGTAAGCGAAAAATCCGTGACTGAGTAAATGCCCTCACTTCCTGTTTCAAATTAAAAAGCTAATATTCAGATTTAAAGCCGTATATTGGGTTTTGATCTAATCTTGTTTTTGTGCATATCTCTATGAATAAATGAATTTAGCTGGCAAGAAGCAGAAAAGTCAATGATAAGGTGATAAAGATAAGAACAAAAGCTCTTTCATATGGACCTGCATTTGTATAGCGCCTTTCTAGTCATCTAGTGACCACTCAAAGAGTTGTTTTTTTTTTTTTTTACACTACGAGTCACGTTCACCCATTCACACACACATTCATACACTGGTGGCTGAGGCTACCATACAATGTGCCTGCTACTCAGTTTTAACACACTCACACACTGATGGAACAGCCATCGGGAGCAATTTGGGGCTCAGTATCTTGCTCAAGGATACTTCGACATGCAGCCTGGAGGAGCCCGGGATCGAACCGCTGATCTTTCGATTGGTGGATGACCCGGTCTACGTCTGAGCCACATTTCATATGTTGTCTATACTCATAAATACTAAATATATGAAAACACTTCAGAGATTTTTTTTGTTTTATATTGTTTATATAAGTTTTTGTGAGCAACTCTGCATAATTGTCTGCCACAGAATGCTTCCTTTCCCAATAGTGACAATATCTTATTGTAGTATAAACACTTAGCACAGGTAGTTTAACTTAAAGATTTGATATTACATTTACATTTTTTCAGTATCCTACACTAAATGCCCTGAGATGTACTCATTTCACCTGTGATTATTGTAAAACTGTGCTACGTAATGTTAGCCACCTGTTTTCATTCATCAAGTTTGCACTGAGCACCACAAAACCAAAATGGCATGGAAAAAAATTAAATATTTTGATGTCTGTATTCCTACTACTTAACGCTGAGTTGACCGATGATCCGTGACTTCTTGTTTGCTTTAATCCCACTTCCAGAGGTTGTGCCGCGCCAGTGCTGAGTGAGAACTTGCACATAGTTTGTCATTTTCCTAAAAGCTCTGTGACAGAAGCGGCCATGAATCTACAGCTAAAGAGGATCACGGGACAATGGTGTCATAACAACGTACTAGATTATTAACCAGCATACATTAGGCAAGCGGCCAAGCTGTTTTTCAGCTTCAGTCTGCCAGTGTGGGTAGCCATTTTGTTCAATAGTCCTCGCTTGATCAGGTTTACACACTGAGTTTTAAATTTTTCTTCTTCTTGTAAACAGCTGTCTCAGTCTGATGTCAACCTGTTAAGTATTATTACAGAGTAAACCAATTTTATTGTTCATGAAACACAGTTTATTTGGAAAAATAATCAATTCTTACAACACTAAAGAACCCATGGGAATATTATTGGAACATGGCAGGTATTTGTGCTACAGTGACTAAGTATGTTGTCAGGGTTATGGATGTCTGCTTGCAGTCTGGCGGCAGCAAGCTGAAAGACTGTGGTATGTGTGTGTATGTGTGTGTGTGTGTGTGTGTGTGTGTGTGTGTGTGTGTGTGTGTGTGTGCTTGAATGATGACCCTGCTTCCCTAGAATAAGCCAGTTGTTCGCATGTGACACAGAATGACCCAGGATTCTTCCACGTAAATGATGACGTTATATGTTTGTACAAGCGTGTGTGTGTATCGTTTCAGTCTGTGTGTGGGTGCTTTGGGCACTGCAGATAACCAAAACACAATCATAAAGCATGGCAGGTTGTCTGTTTCTCTCAAGCTATCATCACAAACAGTCTCACGCACAGGGACGCACACACACACATTCGCTGTGTTGTTCTACCTCTGTGAGGACTGAAGAATTTAACATTAACCTTAACCTCATCGCTAAGCTAACAGTAGCCCCGAGAAGCAATCTTTACAAGCACGGACAAGGTGAAGTGAAACTTATGTTATTGTAACAAGTTTCCAGTCGCACCCTGAAGGGTCTGACACTGGGCGGTAGATGGAGAGAAGAAAGAGGGAGAGAATTACAATGAGAGGTATTACTCAGAGCTGAAAACTCAAGGTCAGTGTGGATACAAAAAGACACAAACATACCCCAAAGCCCACAGACTCATATTCTCACAGGTACACACAAACACCCAGAGGATGTGTAACATCAGCTTCCTTCCTTCATTTTTCCCTCTCTTTTTATCTCTGTCAGACTCCATCTCATCTTTTGTTTTGTCTTCCATCTGAGTTGTGATCAGAGATGATGTAGAGTGTTTGTGGGCGCAAGCCAGCCGGGCTAGTAGCCAGGCTGAAGTTTTTCTCTCCCTACTTACCGTCTGTTTGTCTCAAAGCGTTCTGCTATCACTCCATCTCTCTGTTTGTCTCTTTGCCCTAAGTGGATGGGAAGCGTTCAGTGTCAGACAGATATTAAACATGTTTTTATGCTGTAACCTGGAAACAGTGAGCAGAACTCTCTGTTCTCAACAACAAGTACTCTGTGAGCACAGGAAAAACTACAGCTCCCATGAATAAAACTACACGTATAGCCACATGGGTGCTACTAACCCTTCCATAAAACTCAACAATGTCTGCTTCTAATTTCTTTTTTCCTGATTTATAGCTTTAATCTCTGTTCCGCTGTTATTATAGACATGTCTGAGATAGCTGTGACCCCTCAACCTGCTTATGGACCCGCCTCTTCAGCCTGGGAACATCAAGGGTTTATGGGAAATGGTGTTTGTTAAAGGCAGTCATTGCTGAGGCATGAGTAATCCAGTTTACAGTTAGCAATAATTTTAATCTAGCACTGGAGACAGCTCATTGTGTCTGTTTGGGAATGATTCTTTAAAGTACTGGATATGTTTGTGTTACAAATATGAAATACTTGTTGATATATGTCATATTTAAGTTATTTGTTGAAGGTGTCTTTCTCCAAATTGTAATTATAGTATTTATTTACCACTTCTCCATATTGACCCTCCACTAAACAGTATTTTAGTTCTGTGCAACAGAAAGACACAAATCCTTTTGAAATTAATGCTTTGTGACCAAAGAAAATAGAAGAAAAAGGGCTGTGGCATTTGCCTTTGTTCAATAGTCACACACCCTACAACTACCAGAATGCACTGCACTGCACCAATAAACTCTCTTGCTGGTGGGTGGCATAATGCAAGCTTGGTCGTTATGACACAGGAAACAAACAATCTCGTATTCCAGTTAAACAGTAAGCTAAAATATGTTTCTGAAAACATTTTAGGCGAGGAATAGGTAATGCAGTAAGAGAGTCTTTTTTAACACCCTCTAGTTTTACAATACAGGAAATAGTATCTCACCCACTTCCTGTCTACAAATTCTCATATTACAGCTAAACAGTGCACTAAAATTAGATTCTTAAGACATTTTAGGCGAGATAGGCATTGCAGTACCAAAATCTTAGTTAATATTTAAACAGTAGTGCTTAGTTTTACTGTTTGAAATCAGTTTTTACACAGTATGGTACTCACTTCCTTTCCACAAATTCTCATGTTACAGCAGTGTTACAGTGCATGAAAAAAAAAAAAAAATTCTGAAGACGTTTTAGCAAAAATAGGCACTGCAGTAACATAATCTTTGTTTTGAGTTGATCAGTGCTGCCTAGTTTTACAGTTTGATTTGAGTTTGAGAGAAAGAGAGAGGGGCAGATCTGTCTCTTGATCCGCTTCTGTACTCTTTGTGCCCCTGGTGGCGGGCAAACAAGAAAGTGGAAGTACAATCTGTGGTCCTAGAACCAGTCAAATCTGCTGAATAAGCGCTGATAAGATGGAGGGAAGTTTACCACAGTTCAGTTACGCATAAAACCCACATTATTATGATGCAAAGCCGGTCGAAAATGGGCAAAGTATCCCTTTAAATGTTTAGTCTACAAAAAGCAATGTAACCCAGATAATGCAAATGTTAGTTTTAGTCACAACCATTATTGCAAAGTTTGCTTTATTTCCAGTCAGTGTGATGAGTAAGAAAATTGTGGAAAGCCACTCACTCATCATAGGTGTTTGCTTGTTTACCAGTGACAATGATTTCACATTAGCATATTTCATTCCTCCCAGATCTAATATAAAAAGCAACTTTATGACTTTATTGCATCTTCTACAATCTACAAGTCTACAATCCTGCTCCTTTCCATAACATATCAAAGGAAACAAACAAAAACACATTCTGAATTATTTGAGTATTTCCAAAATCTTCCAGTATTTAATTATATTTCATTTTGTCTCTTCTTAACAACTTTCCCCTCATCACTTCTCACGAGCTAAAATAATGTTTATTGCCTGGTAGAATTTTGTTTTCTCCAGAAGTTCAGGCCTCAGGAAACTTAACTTTTCCCTGTGGCATGACTTTCTGGATATTGTCCTTCCCAATTTCAGGTGGTCTCATCCAAGCTGCCACTTGTGTGCCATTAGATTGCATTAGTTTAATTAAACCTACCGGAGCGCTTTGCAGCTCTGGGAGTACACACCTTGTCAATCCAGATTTAAATCTTCTTGTGTTTTCTAACCCCGTCTGTTTTAAGAAGTGAAATTCGGGGTATTGCTGAATCACATGTCTGCACCCAAATGTTGTATAGAGAAACCATTAGCATTCTGCTTAGGGGATGTCAATGCTGTGAGATGTTTGCGTTTGAGCAGATTTCACAGCACACAGATGCCTCTATAGTAAGGTATCTGTGTGCTGTTTACTCAGTGTGTATGTGTGTACATTTCCATGTGCTGTATTCACACAAGTAGACGGCGATATTTTAATGTCTCTGGAGTATCGCTATCCACCTCAAGCATGCAAACAGACGTTACTTTGTTTTTCAGTTTTATGATGAGAAATGTGTATCATTAGAGTGTGTGTTAGGTTTTCTCATTTTCCATGTGTATAACTTCTGTTTTGTGAGAAATGGGAAACAACAAGTCAAATAGCTTGTTGACAGGTATGAAAAGGCAGGTGTGTTGAGAGTAGAAGATCTCAGGCGAGATGAAACGAGACAGATTGGTGATGACACAATGATTTAAACTGGGCGATTTTATCGATTTCTATTCCGCCCCAAAGCCATGACCACATCTCATTAGAGCTCTGTTTTGATGGATTGACCCTCACCTGCCTGGCTGTCACATATCTCACAAAAAACACATTATAGCACAATGCAGCTCTAGATGTGCAGCTGGTCTGTGGTCAGGAAAGATGGATGGTTGACTGGATGGGCTGATGAATGATGGATGAATGTAGAGTAGACTTTTTCTTACTTTTGCCATCCCAGACATTGCATTCACATTACAAGCAAATGTAGCCCAGGTCTGATTTCTTTGCTGTCATATAACACAGATAGGAATTTTTCAGAGGTTTTTTTTAATCAGATGTTGGCCACTTTCATATGTGGTTCTAAATCTGATACATATCTGATCACTGGCCATGTGTGAGGAGGGTCATATTGAAATTCATGTGTGTGTTTCCCAATACATCCATGGTTTTTTCCATGTCATACTTAACATATCTAACCATACCAGTGCTGTGGTAGACTGCACTAGTCGCCAGCCAGAAGAGCCCAACTGCCAGACGCTTTCTGTCAGGGACAGCTTGCCTTCATGCCCTGACAGCGTTGTCGTGAGGTGCCGACAGAGATATTGGAATGTAGCCATGGACATCCTAAGGTTTGGAGGGACTGTTCCTCTGTGAAACCCTCCACATGGCAGCCCCACCCACACCTTCCTCTCCACAAAGCTAACAACAATAGCTGGTAATAGAGCTAGTACCTCTGTGTTCCTTTGCCGTCCAGCCTTCAAGCCATTGTTGCAATGGCTCATCAACCTGCAGCCTCAGCAGTCTGAAAAATGTCCCATTTTACAACAGCCTGGTAAACAGAAGTCTGATGATGTCATTCTGCATATTGATTAGCCATGTGCTTCTGTTGCCATTGGCGAAATGGTCCTTTGGAACAGTGGGCAGTCCTCTCCTCATCATGACGAAATGTCATTGGACCTCCGCAGCAAGAGATGAAGGCTTGCTCATACATTTATTTTTTCCTCAAATGCCTGTTTTAAGAAGAAGAATATATACTTTATTCATCCCTGAGTGGATATTCAGTTTTTTCATTCTGTTGTCATATACACACAGGCCCGAAATACACACACACATGCACAAACAGGACCTATACATGATGTCAGAGCGAGAGGGCTGCCCATGGACAGGCGCCCCAAGCAGTTTGGGGGTTCTGCCTTGCTCACGGGCAACTCAGCAGTGCCCAGGAGGTGAGCTGGCACCTCTCGAGCTACCAGTCTACACTCATGTTTGGTCTGGACGGGGACTTGAGCCAGCAACCCTCTGGTTCCCAACCCCAGTCCCTATAGACTGAGCTACTGCCGCAATGTGAGTGACATTATCGGTTGCATGTGACACGTTTCAGGGCAGAGATCAGTTCACACTGATGTCAGATAGGGAACAGTTCAAACATGAATGTGAACAGTCGAGGCAAAATGATTGGATCTGGGGAGATAATCTGAATTGAACACTAAGCCCTGTAATGCGAACATAACAATATACAATGTAAGACTAAAGCAAAACCCATCACAGGAGATTTCATGCTGTGGGACTGTGGAGAAAATATGTTCTGTACTGCAACTTTATGTCTAATGAGTGTACACAGAAGCACACACGGATAAACACAGATAGGACGACGCACCCTAAATGCTGATGAGTCATTCTCTCTGAGCGGGGACAGTTAGTACTTCACAGAGTAACAACATCAAAAATCCACTGCCAGGACACTTCCTATACTTGTAAACAACATGGGGATAGAATGATATCCACATTTTGCTCATTAGTGCTTTCAAACATGCATAAATAATGAATCATAATCTTCTGGACAGTTGTACAAGTTTGATTTCATTCTGAATTAGTGGAAATGAATTTAACAGTGATGATAGTTTTAATAATGTTTAGCTTCTGGCACAGACTTTAATAAGAACTCTTGTGAGCTCAGTGCAGTTTAGGCCCATCCTGATGACTGTGAAACTCCACAGCAAACCAAAGCATTTGTTTTTGTTTTTCACCAAACAATAATGGATTCAGAGAAAACTTTCTCCTGCAGTGGCACAGCACAAACAGTCTGGAGATTAGATTTTGGGGACTCGAGGAGATATAAGTTTGCATAGCATTGCCACTGTCAAAATTAGTCGAGACACTGTGGAGTTTACCGTACTGTAAGTGTGGTCATTGTGACAAGGCTGTGATACATGTGAAAGGGGCCAGAACACATTGTGAGGGACCTCAGAGACTAGATCCCTGACTTTGCTGACGCTAAACACATCTGACAACTGGAGATGGATGCTGAATGCATGTGGTTAGATAATACTAGCCACAGGGAAGCTGTGAGTTCAAATCCCAGAGGATGAAATAATGTCAAGCTGTCACTTTCAGTATTGTCATCACTTGTAATTATATTGGCTGTCGGGATGAAGTTATGGGTTCCAAGATCACAAGATCAATAGAGGTTGTCAGGGTGTACGGTAAGCAGTGGGCAAGTAAAAGGTTAGCTTCTGCACCGCATGCAAAACTCATGTTTACTTTTTATGTGTCCCTCTATGTAGGTATGCGGATCTTGGTGACACTGCTGTTGGACACCCTACCCATGCTGGGAAATGTCCTTCTTCTCTGCTTCTTTGTCTTTTTCATCTTCGGGATTGTTGGAGTCCAGCTATGGGCGGGGCTGCTGCGCAACCGCTGCTTCTTGGGAGAGGACATCAGAACGTAAGGAATTTGGTCTTGTGATACAATATTTCCGGGGCGGAATTTTGATTTTAAAAGTGTGAAGGGAAGACACAATGCAGACACAAATCAGAAGGGCTTTGATAGCTTACCCCTACAAAGGGTAGAACAACAATAGAACCACTCTGGAGATGGTTATAAAACTCGAGTCTAGAGGCTTTTAAATACGCAGTTGTTGTTATGGCCTCTTTAAACATACAAAGGCACAACTAGAGACCGGAACATATGAATGAATGCCAGACACAGTTTGCAGGGGAAAGGACAAACAGAGCTTTATTTTTAAAAAGCATAAAACAATACTTACAACTCAAAGGATGAAACAAAAGGGGTGGGAGATCACAGCCAAAAAAAGAAAAGATGGGGAAGTCGCTGGGCCAATTACGCAGTGGATTGTCAGACCCAGCTCAACCCCCTAACTACCTAAACTGAAACTAAACTTAACCAAACAAAATCAGAAAACTGATCTAAAGGTAATCTCCAACCCAAACTAAAACAACAAAGCACAACCATCTAATTCATGCTGGGAACCAAATGGGAAGAAAGCCATTCCCCCACTACTCCAGTGCTGCTGCTGCAGGCATGTGTCGCTATGTGTCTCGATGTGTTTCCCACACTCTGCCTCTCAGCTCCTTTTTATCCTCTTCTTCCAAATCCCAGTTGTCATAGGCAGAAATTTCACACAGACACCTTTTAACAGAAAGTTACTTAAGGTAATATACGATAGTATGTTGGCACAGGTCAGGCCATCACATTGATTAAGAAAATTCGCACAAAAACAATGAAGGTGGTGCAATAAAGTAAAATGTGAAAAGTGGCAAGTAAATTTAATTGTTTTCATGTTGATATGTAAAAAAAAATGATGTTTTTTGTCTCTTTCATACTTTTGGAAATATATCAGAAATCAATTTTTAATTTTAAGTTTCCCCTTTTTTAATGTAACACTAGTTTTTGGACTAAAAATGGAGTGGTCCAATGCTGCCTTTTGAAAAAGTGCAATAGACATGTCCTCTATGTCCCCCTGTTAATTACGCCCCTGCAGTATTTGTTTTTTTGTTTTTTTTTTCATTTCCGTCTGGGCTGGAAGTAGCACAAATGGGCCCAGAAAATTGCCTCTGCAATACCATGCTCAAATCTAGATTAGATTTGTGGGAAGAAACACTTTGGTGAGAGTAGGATCAGGTTTAAGTTCTTTTCCTTGAGTATAGACAAAGCAGAGATGAGTGAAACAATTCCTTCAGTAGACTTAGAAGTTGCAATCAATTTTTAATTTCCCCCAAACAGATAAAGTACACCCACCCTGCTTTGCAAGTGCTGTTCTCCACATCCATATGGTGACCAGCACTGCCTCCAGCAAGCACACATGAAATCTTCAAACATGCTCAGCTCACTTAGCTCAAACATGATCCTTCTTTCTGTCCTTTTCCCTCTCTCCTTCTGTTTACATCTTTCTTCCCTTTCCTCCCTCTGCTCCTCTCTCTTTGCTCTCTTGTGAGAGTTTGTGTTGAGTTGTCATATGGTGTATCAGTCAGCTGTTGCCTGTAGCAAGAATACAGAAATTGTAATTTGTTAGAATACACAGACTGCATAGCGCCCTCAGGATGTAAGCCACCGTATGGCCTCATACATACACATACAGAGAGAAACAAGGAGAGGAAAAGACAAAGAGAGAAACAGAGATGTGGAGTGAGATAAGGCTGTCTTAGCCCCGAGTTGATAATGAACTTGCCTATAAATGAGAGAAGCCCAGTGCGCCAGTTCCAAAACTCCTACATGAAGAAATGAGACTCCTCCTCTTTGCAGATGATGTGGTTCTTGTGTTTTAAGATGGTTTAACGTAAAGCCAGAATATATTCAGGGCTGTCAAAATAACACATTCATTTCAATAAATTAATCAGAGAAAACATAAGGCATTAAGAAAATTAATGATTAATCACATTCTGTGGTGCCCTTTGACCCAGTGCATCATTGCATGCAAAAAATTATGTATGCAATTAATTTAGACAGCCCTAAATATATTACAAAAATGTTGTCAGATGTTGGTTTGTGGGAAGTTAATTTAAATTTAATTAAACTGACCAAACAACATAACCCTGGATGTAGATTGAGCATAACAGGAAATTACTAAACAGAAGGGAACATTTCAGATTCTCTGTTATGAGGTGATAACATTTCCAAATACATTTAAAACTTATCTGGGTTTTACCAGCTTGAAAAAATAGAAAATTACATTGTGACTGACCCGAACAGAAAAAAAACTTTGACAAGGTGCTGACTCAGTAAAGACGACACAAAGACAATGCTGTATTTCCCTCTACATTGCACACATTATGAAAATATTAGATTAACCTGTGCTCCCGTTTGCATTTTATTTTGTCGCATGATGAATAAGATACGTCTCATAAAAGAAGAGCAGCATGCACTGTCTCCCAAACAAAACAAACAGGCACACATGCACATACACAGAGTCACCAATTTAGCTGTGGGGGTTGAAATTATGCAAAAGAGAAAGAAAACTGCTTCAGTGTCCACAGCCCCAGGAAGCCAAATATGTCACTTAGATATCCTTGAAGTAATTCTGTTTTGATGTAATGGTACAAATTGTACCAGAGTCGATGTTGCTGAGTCCTTACTGTGTGTAAGAGAGAAAGACAGAAGGATAACAGCAGCTTAATATTTCATAGTCGAGACTGCAGGATTTTTTTCTTACAGAACAAATGGTTGTCTGACTTCCAGTGTTATCAGTGGTGAAGTAGATTTATTCAAGTATTGTACTTAAATAAAACTTTGAGGTATGTTTACCTTACTTACATGTTTCTACTTTATGCTACTTTATGCTTTTACTCCACTACTACTACATCTAAGAGGGGTATTTTGTACTTTTTACGTCACTACAGCTGTGTCTCAATTCAGGGGCTGCAGCCTTCGAAGGCTGCATTTGAAGACATACTTCAAATGCGGCCAAGAAATGTAGCCTTCTTTCCCAGAATTTGTAGGATGCAACAGATGAATCTTTTGTGGCCGAGCCTATCCCAAGATACATTGCATGCCACTGACGATTATATATATTAGGTTAACTCATAGTTGTTGACCAGCTAATGGTTAACTGTTGGTAACATTAGCATTAGCTAAAAGCCCACAGCTTAAGCAAACTTAATTTAATAAGTTTCTCCATCATCCGGCGGTGTCTTAGGTGGTGACTCATCTCCACAAGTATTAAATAAAAAGTATATATATAATAACTATCTGTGGGTCCAGGGCTAGGGCTAACTAACTTGCTAGCTCACTCCTTCTTTCATCAATCGCAGCTGGTTGCTAGGTAACAGAAATGCCAATGGGTCAGGGCGAGAACAACTGGCGATGCAAGCAGGAAATCCTCCGCAGACCAGACCGTCCCATTTCTGAGACCGTTTGGTTTGGCTGAGGCGGCCTTTAAAGGACGTGGCTGATGAAGACCGCGAAAGCTGCGTCCTTCAAAGGCTGCAGCCCCTAAATTGAGACACAGCTTAGGTTAGTGTTGTCATGATACTGGAATTACCATCTTTAATACAATACCTCGAAAAATATTGATATTCACTACCACTTTTGAAACCACAGGGAAAATTTGACATTTGTCATTGTAGGTTAATATAAGACAAGACATAATCATTCTAAGGGGGAAACTGACAAGCTTCTAGCAGTATATATGCTATCATTAAAGTAATGTACACATGAATCCATGCAGTAATTATAATCCAATGGAGAGTCTTAAGGAGAGACATTAAGATGACAGCAACAGACAAACAGGTTACAGGGGAAAAAAAGATTGGCTGGAGCATAATTGGAGTCACTCAGTAGACAGTCTGGCAAAGAGTACAATCCTTTCCTTAACTGGTCCCTCTCCACTACTTCACGAGTGACAGTCGCTCTACATAAAGGTACACTCACTGTTGTGGAGGGCTCTCCACTTTAAAGGAGGATATAAATAAGCAGGTAAACTGTGGGATGTACTTTGTTCCATGAGTAGAAAATCAATTAAACCCTCCATGTGAATGCACAGAGACAGAGTGGATAGGATAAGGATGGTCTAGCCAAAATGAACACCCCTCTATAAAGTTAAACTGACTGATGAAGAGGAGGGACAGTTTTGACTGAAACAAGCTGCAGTTTGGGCTTCAATAGCTTCAGTAAAAGTTTTTAACATACCCTCCTCTATTGCTTGCAGCTGTAGTTTTATTTTTGAGCTACTGAGCAATTATAATACAGAGGGTTCATGTACCCCATTACTTCATTGTTCAGAGGATTTATGATTAGAGTGTAAATCACTGATTGAGATGCTGCAGAAGAAGAGAACACAGTCTAAGTGTAGATGCGGTGTGAAAAGAGTGTGGGAGTTTAACTTGGTCTTTCTCACTGGAGGTGTTTTGTGGGGAATTCAAAGATAACATCTGTGATTGGATGTGAGCCTATTTAATAAGCTCACTGATACATCAGCACTCATTGATTACACTGTTTGCTAACATCTAATCTAGGTTTCAATCTGAGAACTCACTTCAAAGGCTCAGACACACCAAACCGACTTCAGAGAAGTAGCGGTGATAAAGCCCCCCTGCTGCGTTGCCTGACATTGCCAGGTCACGGCAAAAAAGTTGTACATCAACACACCGCAAAGACCACAGCCGACAGCCAACCAGCCCGTTTGTTCTATACCTGTGTGAGAGGAAATAACTCATGGCACCAGCAGATGGTGGTAGTCTGTGTTTGTCATTCAAAAAGGGAAACCAGAAAACCATCTTGACGCTAGTTAGCCAGTTAGTACATTAATAACACATCCAATGCTGAAAGAACAGAGCATATTTACCGTGCAGCAGAAAACGATAACACAAACCATCACGAAGCGTTTCTCTTAAGGAGCTGAATGACCAAAGAAAAATAATCCTCCCTTATGAAACAAGCTTTGATCTCACTCCCTCTTGACTTTAGCTCTTTGTTTACTTTCCTCACTTCTATTTCTTCTCTCGTCCACTGAACTGAACTGCCAATCAGAGTAGGGATGGGCAACACAAGCAAAAACACTATTCGAAAATCGTGGTAGTGGTATCGTGGTAAGTATTCGACAATTTTTCGAATAATCGTAATAGTAATAGTCGCATTAAAAAATCGATTTTTCAAAAATAAAACGACTATTCGAAATTCGAAAATCGTGACCCATCCCTAAATCAGAGTGATTTCATTCACCAAAGGGCCCCATTGTCACTGACACCGATGCAACATGCTGAATCGTCCAAATTAAAGCCGGTGGGAGCCAATAAGGGGGGAATGGTGTGGGACACACTGCACCAACTAAGGTGACTGATGCTCGTGGATGGCCCAACATTGACCAATAGCTGACCATCGGCTTTGTGTGTCAGGGCCTTAAAGCTACAGAAGGCCTAACAATTGTATTAAAAAACCTGTGTCCTGTTGCTGAAATTGTCATTATGTCCTGACAGCAGTACATGAGACAGATAATCTGTGAAAAAAAATCCGGTTCCCCTCCCAGTTCTCCTAATGGATTTGCATGATTCCACCACGCCTGAAAAAAATTGGCGAATCAGGATCAAGAAGAGTCTCTAAGGTGTGAATCTGTGGTTCATGCACATACTGGGCTGTCAACAACAGTGTGCACAGTACAGAGGAGTAAACACAAGACTGGCAACAAAGAGCAAGCTAAGAAGAGAGTTAAGGATTAAGGATTCAGAGCTGATGCCGGCTCAGGCCTGGTTTAAATGTCTTTTTAGGTTGCGTTTTGATGTCTGTCTTCTTCTGAACTTCTGTGTTTGCTGTGCATGCTGTTGTTGGCAGAGGAGGGATGGACAGTTTTCCAGACAGTTTGCTGGTGGTTGTTATTCAGGCATGGAATGGTGCAGAAAAGACTCCTAAAAGCCAGAAATTAGTTAGCATTTTAGCACTCCTGGTTCCCTTGTCTAGAAGTCATTGTTTTTTTTTTTAATGTTTTTTTGTTTTTTTGATAAGATGCCTTAAATAAGGGCTGTGGTGAACATACTTTTTTGTTCTTTGACATAAAATAAACACCCCACCCCTTAATTTTGAAGCTTTCACATCTTAAAAAAGGCAGTTGCTAACAAGTGGCTAAATGTGACTACAGAGCATCATCACACCAAAAACAGCTTTATAGCCTTGTTGTAGTGGTGACGTTAAAGCAATCAGCCAGGGTGAAGTTTGTTTATAGCTGTTAGCTTTTTACTTCTGGCGATTGACTTTACACTCAAAAATTCATAAAAGTGGTGTTAATCTGTGAAGACTTTCTTGCTTAACAAAAGGTGTAATTATTATAATCCTCTGTTTGCCACAAACCTTATTTTCTGCAGTAATCCAATATCTTATGGAAAAATTGCATTGGCCTCTTTGACACGGCCATGTTAACTTCTGTTAGCATGTTAGCTTACAAAAAACTTTGTCCATGCAGCACTCTCTTGTGTGTGCAAAGCTCCTGAAGCCATGACAGTAGTGATCTTGACTGAATGAGAGCATGTAAGGGGGAGTAGGGCTGTGCAGCGTTCGCATGAGCAATGAATGACACTGCGTTAAAGACTACTCCTGACTCTGATTGGTTGTTTACAATCAGATTAAAGGTCCCATGTACTATCGTGAGAGTTTCAGCAAATATCACAAAAAGATATTTCTATAAAAGTTACCAACTGTCCCTTTAAATACCACAAATTATAATCTGAACCTCCTCATTGGTGAAAGACACAATAGCAGCAATAAAAATGTCTTCTCAATTCAAGTGCAAATTTGTAATTTTCTGAAAAGGCAAAAGGGTTGTTATCTATCACATCAGCCGGTTCTCAGTGTATCTGCAGGATATTGATAATATGACCTACTATAGAACTTGTAGCAGAAAGAAAGACGGAGATAAACAAAGAAAACAAAAAAGGTAAAGAGTTATCTAAAAGCTACATGTACCCATAATTATTGTATTGTAATAACAAAGCCATTTGTTGTCATTCTTTCTCCATCCAGAATGTACAATTTGTCCATAAGTCCTTACTACATGTCAGAGGAGGGTGAAGACAGCCCGTTCATCTGCTCTGCTCCCCGCGAGAACGGGATGCTGCGCTGCCACAGTGTGCCGCCTCACACAGAGGGCGGGGCCGAGTGCTCATTGGCCGCTCCCCACCAAAGCTCAGCTCTGATTGGATCAGTGGGTGGGGCCAGTGTTAACGGCTGTGTTAACTGGAACCAGTACTATAATGTGTGTCGCCCCGGGGACCACAACCCTCACAAGGGAGCTGTCAACTTTGACAATATCGGCTACGCCTGGATAGCCATATTCCAGGTAAGGAGGGGTGAATGTGCAGATTTGGATGTTGAATGTCTCACTAGACTGTGAGCTTACAATTAAGCGTTTTCATGGTTTGTGGACGCCCCATTGGACTTTAAGCTCAGTGGGAAGCAAGATGAGTTTCTTCTGCACGCATCAGTTGTTCTAAATTGAAAGTTTTACTAACAAGACAGTGATAACGAGCTGATTACATGTGGCAAACTATACAATTCTCTTTCTTTATGTACACAAAATAAAAAATAAAAAAAGTTTTCAAATTCCACCACTAAGGCCATCAGAGGGCATGTATCATGACCTAAAAGCCATTTCCCCCTAAACTCGCTGGTTGTGAAATTGTATTTTTCTTTCCCCCTCCAGCTGATTCCAGCCCCTCAGGGAAACCGTGACAGGCTTTTCCTTATCACACTCTTTGTGCTAATACAGTCTGCGCTGTTGTGATATGAATTCCCTTCTAATAGATCTGTCCAGGACCTGCTGATACATCTGTCTCTGTGTCTAATAGACTTGGACTCACACAACATGACTTTCTCAAAGAGAGTCTTACCTTCAAATTACCCCAAACAACACAAATACTGGAGGCACACACAAACACACACACTAATCCCTGTTAGGTACTCACAACTTGAGTGTGTGCGTGTGTGTGTGTGGTCTCAGCTTGCAGTTCGAGGCTTTAAAGATTAGATTTTCTCGATTTCTTCTTTCGTTCGTGGTGGTTTAGCAGAGATTGGTGGTGAGATTAGTTTTTTAGCCAGGTATTTGATATGTGTATACGTATATTATGATCCATGGTAACTGCCGGTGTTTAAGTGGTAGATGCAGATGATCACTGGGAAAAGTTGTGCTCATTAGTGGTGGATGTAGTTTCTGGATACTGAACTGTCTCAGCAGTCAGGAGGTGTTGCTACCTGCAGGTGTAGTGGTGTAACATGTTGGTGAAGATTCTCAGTCATCCAGGTCATGGTAATTTAAAGTACTATATCGTTGCCAGCTGGACTTAGTTGAGTTTCTTGGGGATGTTTCACTTCTCATCCAAGAGGCTTCCACAGAGAAGTGAAACGTCTTCAGGTGAAACGTCTTCAAGAAACTCAAGCAAGTCCAGTTGCCTACGATGTAGCACTTGGAATTGGTGTAACATGACAAGCAGAAGTTTGCGCCATCTGGTTAACTTCTACTGTATATTGCATGTAAATTATGTTATATACAATATTAAGTTGGAAATGTCTCCACAATTTAAGAAAAATCCACAAAAAATATTTGAATTAGATGTTATTATTTGTCAATAAAGGGTCTGTAATAATGGAAACATTTAAATTAATACATCATACAGATAATTTGTTGACAGCTGGATGTAATAATGAATAAACAATGAGTAAATGAGAGCTAAAATGAGACTGTAAAATAAAAGTGATTGAGATACAGATAGATGGAGAAAGGCAGAAAATATGTTTGGAAAAAAAACAAGAATGCTCCATTGAATGTTAAATGAGTTGCTTGGCTTGTTATCCCAGTTTACAGCCTTATTCCCTCAGTATCTGTAAATATAAAGAACATGAATTATACATTTCAGCGCAGGGTTCTGAAAACATTTCAGCCCGTGGCTCCAAATTGAGTTGATTCCGCATTACCAAGGGACTCCTGCAGAGAACAACAAGCTGTTAACAAGTCACGTTGGTTACCCAGCGCAGCCAAGCCTCTAGCTTGACTGGGTCCCACCTAGTTTGTGATAACAATCGATTTTACTGGAAGATGTCAATCAAACCCAGTCCTGACCCTTGGCTTAAGAACCAGGTAATAGACTGACCTCTGTCAGCACTGTAAGGAGAGAAAAAGAGCAGGGGAGCGGAGCTAAGAGTGGTGGAGAGAGGTGGAGGAGGTAAAGTGGAAAGATAAAGGGCGACAAGAGGAGCGAAGGCATCTCAGGGTTATCAGGCCACTGTTTCTATCAACCTACAGGTTAATGACTATCGATCGTGTACTCACACACACACAGTTATTCTGCCAGAGTGTCTATTACGATTCATGTGTTAGTTAAGTCATTAAGCAAGAACGGCTGAGGACGTGCTCTCTGGACCACATGTATATCATTAATCTCATTAGCATGAATCACAGGACTCAGTGCCTTACTAGCTACCTCTGATCTTCACAGTGGGTCATGAGCAAGGGATGGAGGCTGGCCTGGAGGTCAGTGAGTGATTAGTTCAGGTCAGTGTGTTTGTGTCCTCTCGTAAATTAAACCAATGTCAGGTGAGAATCCTCTCTTTCCTGTGACCCATATCACTTGACACAAGAGGAGTATTTAAAGAAGTTAATGATGCTTTTTTAATTTTCCTTTTATTCCATTCTGATCAAAAAGTACTGGAATTGCTTACATTCTTAATGAATTGTATGTATAAGGGGCAGGTCAATGACAAGACAGATTGCCCAACGAGCTCCGAATAAAAATAATGGACATGTTGCCACCCACTGGTTAGCGGATTCCAAATTTGGAGCCTCGGGTTTGGCATTTTGGCCCTCGCCATCTTGGATTTTTGGAGCCAGAAGTGACCATATTTGGACGAAGGATGGAGGTGTGGAAGAGCAAAGGGAAGATCTGACAGTACAGTATAGTTCGGTGTTCTTTTTCCCGTTTCCACTGTGAAAAGTTGTGGATGGTACCAATGGAATCGTTCTGTACTGTCCACATTTTTGGTCCCCCTCTGTTGGGGTACCTAGCACACAGATCTGGTACTAAAAGGTGGAGCTGTGAACACTGCAGTCTGATTGGTCAGTAGAGGACGGTCACTCTGCTCAGGGCTGAGTTGTGGCTGGTTTTGAGGCTCCTGTAACCACTGTTCATACTGTGGAGAGTTTTATTAGTGAACTGTAACTATAAAATGAAAGGATGTTTTGCTGCTTTTCACAGCAGCTGGAGTCTGAGAAAAAAAAAATTTAATTCACTGGGCCGGCTGCCGGCAACTTTTACGGTGGAATGTAAACATGAATCCATCAGCACACCTAAAATTTCACTTTGACAACTTTGACCATTACTAAAGTTTTTATTGTCTCTCTTGGATGACACACTTTTAGTAATGAGTGGATCTTCAAGCGTTCAAAAAAATATATATTAATGTTGACCGGATTATGTGAACTGCATATATTCTAATCCTCACTCAGAGAAAAAAAAGTGTTGTGGAGTGTAGTTCCTGTGGGCTACGGTGACACTAAACCCCTGAGCTTGCCTTAGAAGGACTAAATGCACAAACCCATTTCTAAATATCCTATTCAGACTCTCACTGCAGCCTGTTTCATTTTGTTCTGAATATGTCGGACTGAAACCGCACTCTGTGGACGATAAACAAAGTGCGGACTGATAAAGGAGGAAACACAGTGAGTGCTGGATGGAGCAGTGAGTGACAACAACCCCGCCCACATTTAAGAGTACTGTTTGTGGTGGAGGGTCTAGGTACCATGTCTGAAGGGTTACTTTTGGTTCCAAAGGTACCATACCGAAAGTGTTTGGTGGAAACGGGGCTTTAGCCTGCAGTGACTCTGCCTCGTAAACAGACTTTCACTGAAAGTAACCACGTCTTTAATCATGCATAGATTCAACCCTTGATGAGATATAAATAGGTGAGTTATATAAAAAGTCTGTCTGGTTTTCTTTCTTTCCGGTTGTTAAGTGTATGTTAACTGCCAGATTAGTAGTTTAGGTCACTAAATATGTGGTGGGTCAGATGGCTATTGTTCTTTTCAACAGCCATCTATTTATTCAGTTTTATTCTATAGAATAAAAACCTGCACAATGACTGCATTTTACAGGTGTTTTAGCTCAGAAATGAGAATCCTCTGCTCTTTTGTTAATCCATTGCAAGGAGAGCACTTCAGTAGAGAGCGGATTAGTCAGCTCTGGGGCTGTGTGTGTGTGTGTGTGTGTGTGTGTGTGTGTGTGTGTGTGTGTGTGTGTGTGTTATGCATTTGTAGTGTCTGTTCATGGTAGGCTTATGTATGATTCTTTATGAAATCACAGGTATGCACACATGCACGTGCCTGTTGGCATGTGTGTTTGGACATTCATGCAGTGTATGTTCGCTCATGCCGTTGTCGCTCTGGCAGTTTATGCCGTAATGTGTTATGCTAGCTGAGGTGTGAAATGTTGAGGTGTGAGTGTATTATCGGCTTGGCTGAGCTGAGCCACCGCTTTCAGGTCTCAGCATCTCGACTGCTCATTAGCATAGTGGCTACATGAAAGAGCTGCATCAGTCTCCTGGCACACACACACACACACACACCCACACATACACACACACATAAGAGGCTGGAGGGACACCACGGGCTTTCTTCTGAGGAATTGCCATTAAAAACAGAATTGGAAATGTGTTGCATCTGACTGTTGTGTACTTTGAGTGTCTGCGTACGTCTGTGTTTGTGCTTCCATGGGTGTGTTTGTCATATGTTTTTGAAGAAGAAGCAATGGGCAGAGCCACAAAGGAATGCTGTATGTCTACTTTTTCAATCATTATAATACAATGTCTGTCTCTTTTTGTCCCCACCAACAGGTCATCACACTGGAGGGATGGGTAGATATCATGTACTATGTCATGGACGCTCACTCCTTCTACAATTTTATATATTTTATACTGCTCATTATCGTAAGTACCCCCTTATATTTATTTCTGTTTTAGTTAAACCTTTCCTGATATTTGAATGTGCTGCTGTGACTCAAAGCATGCTCCAAAATAGCAGCAAAATTAATTAAAAGCTACACTTTTGATTTGGTCCAAAATATGTGGTCCAGATCTGCATAGACCAACACGGGTGTTGTTTGAAACTGAACCAAACAAAAACCACTCCAACATTTAATGAGCCCAAACCCGGCAAAGCTAAACTCTTCACAGTAATCCTGACTTCCTGAAGTTTTTTTTTAAACAGTTAAGCTTTGTTTGTGGAGTATCAGCCATCTCTAGCTGAAAGAATTGCAGATTGCAACCAGCTGAAACATGTTCCAAGTGTGAACTCCCAGTTAGAATTTCCTCAGTGTGTGTTGTTCAGGAGATTCCTACCAGATGCTGAATTATCTGCAAAGGCCTCTTCCTCTTCAAAATAAACAGACTAGGTGATTCAAACTGGTAAAAAAAAAAACACTGACTAAAGCAGTTTCACATTTCAAGTCACTGTTTCTCCAACACTGTTTGGCTTGACGCAGACAGGCCGCCAACCCAGCACCTGCTTATGTGTGCTCACCTTTTTTCTCTATTAAGTTAAGATCCAGGCATTTAGGAGGTCTTTACAGGTCGCTAAATTATCTACAGAGGTCTCCTCCTCTCCAAAACAAACAAACCTGGTGATTTCAACTGATAAAAAACTGAATAAAGCAGTTTCAGATTACGAATATGTATTTTTATGAAGCTGCTGGTTGTGGAGGGGCTGCTAACCATGGTGGCCAAGGCAAAAATGCGAATGGTCTTATCTAGAGCCAGTGTTTGGTTTGTCCATTCAGGTGATTAGAAATCAGAAATCTGAAGGGCGGGGGTTTTGCCTCTCTAAATGTAGCACTAAGCATTACAGATCATCCCTCGTTCCGTCTGCTATCGCTTTTCTTAACCAGTGGTGACCACTAATTGTCCCTGATGTATCCCTGACAGTGTGTGATACTGTCACATACTGTCAGGGATAAATCAGGGACAGTGTGTGATACTGGATTCTGAGTGTTATGTATTGTACTGTCTGTTTTGTTTTACTTATGACTACTCTCTGTATCCCAAATTGCCCTCTGGGGGCGTTAAAGTTTTACCTTACCATACCGTACCTTACCTTACCTTACCTTACTTTACCATACCATTCCTTATCTTACCTTACCTTACCTAACCATACCATACCATACCATACCTTACCTTACCTAACCTTACCTTACCTTACCTTAATTTACCTTACCTTACCTTACCTTAATTTACCATACCTTACCTTGCCTTACCTTACTTTACCATACCATTCCTTACCTAACCTTACCTTACCTTACCTTACCTTAATTAACCTTACCTTACCTTACCTTAATTTACCATACATTACCTTGCCTTGCCTTATCTTACCTTACCTTACTTTATTGATTCCCAAGGGGAAATTGTGATTTGTTACCGTCGCTCAGATGTGAAGAATAGAGAATTATAATAAGTAAGAAAACGATTATGAAATAGAAGTACGTGAATATAAAGCAGTAAAATCAAATAGAAATGAAAATGTGCACTAAAAATAAAAAATAGAATGTGCATTGTGCTACAGTGTTTCACACTAGTGCTTACGATTATTAAAGATATTAAAAATAAGATATATATTGTTACTGTGCTGAGGCTGTAAATGTGGAAAATTTAACTACATTAATAGAATAAAACAAGAATAGAATAAGAGTAAACGTAAGAAATATGTACAGTTATGTGCATGATAAAGTAGATAGATGTGAATTATAAATGCAGTAGGTGAATTAAGTCCAAATGCCAATCTATTGACTCAGAGCGGCTGACACTCTGAGGGAGGAGTTGTACAGGTTGTGGCTGTGGTGCATCTTGGGAGAATGAGTCTGTCTTTCTTATACAGTAAATACAACTTGCTTATTGTATTATATTCCATTCCTGCAATATATCTCCCTAAGTTCTACTCACTGGACCTTTACATCTAATATTTTGCCACAGAACCTGAACTCAGGACTATGTGACACACACATTTCTTTAATCCTGCTCCTCTTTATAAGGCTCTACACAGTCTGCTCTCAACAGATATGCATATGTATAATGTGTTGCTCCTCCAAGATATAGTTTGTGTACTTGCATTTGAGTCCTGCTTTTGGAGAATAACCTTTCTAAAGCAAACCACCAAACTCTGCTTGAGGCATTACTCCCCTCTGTTGAACCTCGCAGACTTCTTATTGTGTATAATTTCACTCTTATCACACTGTAGTGGGGTTTTCAAAGATCCAAGCTTTGGCTATATTTTACAATGCTGTATGAGCTCCATGCCTGCCTGTCGTTTGATGTAAAAGTGCTTATTATGCATTGGGGAGGAGAGAGGGAGCGTAAAATGGGGGAGAAAGAGAAAAGGGGTTAGAGAGAGAAAGAGGGGAGTAGAGGAAGGGCTGGAAGAAAAACAAAGTGATTCATAAAGACAGAGGTGAGACAGAAATTAAGATAAATGAAAATATCAGAGGAAAGAATTTAAAGAAAAAATGGAGAAAGTGCTCATCTAATTTTCTATCTCTTTTTCAGTAACATTCAGTAATGGCCTGTTAAATAGACATTTCTTTCTAGACGTGATAGATAGTCCTAACTTCCTGTCAAGGCCACCTCATCAGAGCGTGATTTAAATTTCAAGATTTTAAAGCAATGATAAAAACAAAGTCAGTTCAGTCCAGGATCTTGCAACAGGCTGCAGCTTAATAATACATGATCCCTAATACAGCTTCTTGTTGACACAGTGTTTTATTACACTTTTAACACCTTGAGGGTTGAGTTGCTCCTTAAATAGAATATTGATGAAGTAGCCACTGTGTCGATTTTCTATTTGAACAGCGAGAAAACAGGAAAGATTTCACAGATATATTGCAGCACTTTTACTTAGTAGGCTTCAGGGATAACAATTGCTCCCATATCATTACACTGCTGCTGGTTTATCACTCCATTCTCTACCTCCCCAATCAGGTGGGCTCTTTCTTCATGATCAACTTGTGCCTCGTGGTCATCGCCACCCAGTTTTCCGAGACAAAGCAGAGGGAGAATGCTCTGATGAGGGAGCAGCGCGCTCGCTACATGTCCAACGACTCCACGCTCGCCAGCTACAGCGAACCAGGCTCGTGCTACGAGGAGATGCTACGCTACATCAGCCACCTTTATCGCAAATTCACACGCAGGCTGCAGAGGATATACTCTGGATGGCACAGGTTAGATGTGTGGCTGTTTTTGGTGGTATTTTTTACTTTCTATGTCCAGAAATATCCATTCAAATATAGATGACATGAAATAATGTTAATGTTTTTACAAAGGGATGCAATATCGCTTGACAGACAAGAATTTTCATCACACAACCTGTGCTGGAATTGTTCCATGCATGCTTGTAGATTGTGTGATATTACGAGGCAGACTGTCAAAATATCAGGATAAATTCCCTTTATTGAAATTATAATCATACATTTTTCCCCAGGTTGAATTATTCATGGCTCTCCCCAGCATTTCCTAGTCTTCGCTGGTTCTCCTGTGTCTATTTGAAACATGTATGAGTCATACGAGCCAACTAAAATGTGTGGTGTAAGGGGAATTTAAGATTTGTGTCAGTGTGCTTTGGCAATTTTGTATCTCACAGAATTACGTTATATAACAATACTTAGCATTAGCATAGCATTATTAATGTCTCCTGTCCTTTTGTCAGTAAACGGCGTAAAAAGGTGAATCCTAATGGCAGCAGCGGAGGAAGTAATGGCGGGGGTAACGGACACGGCCACAGCTCCAGCAGGACCTGTGGAGGCTTAGGCCCGGGTAGTGCATTGTGGCTAAGACCGATCCACAACCTTCTGCAGCTCCATCAGCACCAGCACTGTCGCCTCAGCAACGGGGGGCAGCACACCATCACCGTGACAACCGCCGAGCACACGGACGGAGAAGGAGGGGAGGAGCTGGAGATGAAGTCTCTTCCTGTCCGGAGAGGAAGTACAAATGGAAATAGCGGCGGCAGCGGGGGCAACCCATCTGTCGTCACCCAGGGTATGGGGGCGTTGCTCGGGCGACTGAACGGAGGGATGAACTATCCGACCATTCTGCCGTCATTTGTGTGCAGCTACAGCAGTAAAACACCGCCGCCCCACTCCCAGCAGTGTGGACACAGTCCGGAGCAGCACCCACCGAACCACCCAGCATCTGAACATGCAGAGACACTGAACAAGCTCTACCAGCTCATGGGACAGCACAGTAAGAGCACACACACTGTGCACAGACCCACACACGTCTTGCTTTTAAAGGGGCACCCGTATTTTCCCATGATTGTGTGTTTAAGTGACTTATGGGAAGAAAAATTTTAGAAATCCATGCAGTAATGAGACAAAGTGTTGCAGCCAGCAACAAGGAAACATACTTCAATGTAACCACTTTTGGCAGTGGTGCCCCGTCAGTTAAGTCCATTTAAAGCTCCGACAAGCTCAGATTGTTATTTTAAGTGTCTGACAACATTACACAAAGAACCCTACACAGGAATGAAATGTTTTTCTGTGCTTGTTTCATTTTGTTTTATGTCCAAGTCTCACTAAAAGTCTCACCCCGAAATCTCTAAGACTTTAAACATTGTCAAAATCAGCCAAATTATTTAACCATAACACTGAAAATCTTTTAGATAAGACGAAGATACCCTTTCTGTACTCTACCACAACATACTCTTCCTGATATACCTCCCTACAACTTTTACTAATGTTTCCATTATTTACCTTCCTGTGCCAATTCACCATTTGTGAGATTTTAGAGAATTCTGGCTAGTGAGACTTGGACACAAAACCAAACTGGGCAAGTGAAAGGTACGGAAAGGTTTTCATATCTCTCTAGGGTCATTTCTGAGGCTCTGAATCTGAGCGTTTCAGTGGCAAAAACATGCACTCTAAGCAGATGTAAATTGCACCTGCCTCAGGTTGGTTCGTTGGTTGGTTGGTTCTTTAGCTGAATGAGTAGACAGGTAGATAGGTACATATGAGTCCTTTTGGAAATTCATTGTGTACCACACAGCAATCATCAGATTTAAATAGACTGAAACTAAGGGTGCTCTCACACCTGCCCTGCGGTGCTTTTGGGCAGGTGTGAACACAGCAATCACACTCAGGTGTGCACCAAAACAACTGGACCGAGACCTTCTTGAAGAGGTGGTCTCGGTCTCTGTTTTATCTGGTCCGCTTGTAAATGCTGCCGTGAGAACACGAACCAACTCTAGGCAATTATGCAACTTTGTAACAAAATGAGTCCCTGATTCAGACCAAAGCAAGACAGCTCTAGGTCTGAAAGCACCCTAGAACACTGACAACAAGCACCAAAAACTAAGCATAAACAACAGTACATCTCTCCATTATTATAGACCTATCCACCATGCATCATTAAAGTGCTCTACATGTCATAAAACACACACAGAGGTTCAGTTATTTTGTTCAGGCTTACAGTAAGTTGTACCCTCTTTGCTGCTGCCAACTGCAGTACTGTGTCTTAATGCTGGACAAATTCAAAAATTGCTGTTCCCACGAGTCACTTGGACACAACAACATGGGAAAATAGGGTCCACAGTGAAAAATACTGGCGTTCCCCTACAAGGACTGTGGACTGTAGACAACTTTCTCTCAGTCTCTTTAGTTTGGGTTTACTGGTTAACATAACATTACTAATCCTGTTATTCTTCATAGTCGAGGATTCATTTTGTTTTCTATTTTGCCTGTCTTTCTTCTGCTTGTATTTTAAATGGGTTTCACTCTCCTGTAATTCCCTCCTCAATCTGTACTTGACACTGTGGATTTCCCTCAGGCTCTATTATATTTTCTTGCGATCACCGTCCTGTTTTCATCTTCATGTCTGGCTCTTCCATTTAGTAAACACATCTGTCCTCATCCCAAGTTTGACCCGAGGTAGCCTTTGGCTACATCTGCTGTGTGTGTGTGTGTGTGTGTGTGTGCATGGGTCTCAAGCAGCACTTGCGGAGTCCTGACAGGAAATCCATGTCTCGAGTGCTACCGTCATCAGTGCAGAGAGGTGGATAAAGGGGAGGATTGAGGGAATCAACGTGGTGTGCGGGTTGTGGCAGAGGGAAGAAAAGAAGGCAAAGTAACACAGAAACAGATGGATTTAAGAGGAGAGGCATGAAGTATTAAAAATTCAGATTTAGAAGGAAAGGCTAGAAGGGTGAGACATGGAGAGAAAAATAGATCAATGTGGAGAAAGGAGAAAAAAGAAGGGCTAGCTGGGGGGACAGCATGAGGCAGAGGGAGGAGAGAACAGAGAACAGACAGAGAGGAGATAATATAAAACTGTTGGTTGCACAGGAAAATGACAAAGCAGCAGAAGTATGATAGATTTGTCTGTTTTATCTTAATGAATTAAGACTGCTAACAAGCACACACACACATTCACACACTGCTGGCTGCTGACACTCCAGACATAATTGAGTGCACACGAATTAGTTCCTTGCTGTAGTGAAGAGTAACTGTGCGACACGTGATAAATAAAGGAAAGGCAGCGATGAGGAAGAGTGCTGAAACAGGCTTAAAAACACCACAAGAGTGTGTTCAACGTGTTAAACAGTCAATACACGTTTGATCTGCACACAGTCAATACGATTCCTTCGGAGAGTGAGAGGAACACTACTAATGTGTGGTAGAGATCACACATTTTAAATTGGCTTTAATGGACAGCCATTTGAAGCTAAAATCTAAATGAGTAATAGTCTCTAGTCATTGTCGGACATTTCTGGATCTGTAGTTTGTAAATGTTTGCTTTCAGCTTTGTCAGATGACTCAATCTTAGCTAAGCCTTGCAGTGTAATGGGATTAGAGTTTGAATGCTGTTTTTGGTTGAATAGCCCCTTTATTCTCTTCTTGGGAATATTTTTTTAAGTCTTAGGCTTTCAAATCTAATTTGAGTTTAAATGTGATTTAATCTAACCTAATGTGATTTAAGGTGATGTGAGGTTGGGATGAATTTGAACAAGCTTTTTGCCAGACAAATATTTTGCCCCTTGTAAAAGACAATTAAATATGAGGACAACTGTAACAAGCCTTTTTATAGCTTGAGGTATTAGAAAGCTTTGTAAACAAGATAGTGCTCTGTTGAAGAGCTGATGTTTCCAGGAGTCATGTTTAGCTGCGGTGCAGTTCCATCGTACTGGTTTTAACAGGATGTAGTCAGAGGAACAGAGGGTGAGAGGAGTCAGCCAGGATCTTGTACGGTACTGTGGGCGAGCTCGCTGTACTCACTGTGGAAACCAGCTTGTTTTGGCTCTCTACTGAGATAGGACATCCCTTCAGCACTACATGCATTTCACTTACATTATAGTCTTACAGCTTTATTATTACACCCTGATTTTTCACTGTTTTCATATCTATTTTAAATATAGCATCATACTGTTCTGTCTTTCTCTGTGACAAACACAAGTGTTTTGCACTGTTTAAAGACATCTCAAAGTTCATATAAAACTAAATGGAGGGAGAAATTGCTGATGGATAAATAACAGACTAAGTACATACAACCAGGAGTGTTTTAGCTTGTACTCATGACCAGGGCATCACATACAGAAGCTTGGTCCGTGGCTATCTGTATCTGATCCAGATGCACAAGACACCCTTTAGTGTCTGTTTTTCAACTAACTCCAATTTGAACCCATTCACAGCACAGTCTGTATAGGTTGGGAGGGTGGGAGGAGGGGGGTGGATGGATCAAACAAACACAGGAGACCTGTGTTTGTGTCCTGTGTGAAAGGACTTACTTAAGTTTCCCAACAAACTTATTTTGAGCCCAAACATGGCGGCAAAACATGATTATTTAATAAACCTATCCAAGTAGTTTTGTTGCCTAAACCTTAATTAGTTTTGGTGATGAAACCCACTGTGCAAAAGAAAGTTTATTTTGAAAAGACACCAGATATATAACGAGCAGAAATTGACCCTGAACCTCAAAAACTGAAGCTAGAGGGGTTCCTAGAGCAGTGGTTCCCAACAGGTCCAGCCATGGGGTACAAATGTCTCCTTCGTCATTAGTTCAAGGTCTACACGGTTTAATATATTCAGCATCATACTTGTGTTTGGCTATGTCGTCAACCTAGTTTGCTGTCTCTTTCAAGGTGCTGTCTGTTAGTCACTCACTCCACAGCAGGAAATGGCACTTCAAAATAAAAGCTCTGTTCCAGAAATTCACTGTATTTAAAAAAGGGACAGATTTAACACATTTGCAAGTCACTTGCGGTCCATTCAGAATGGACCCATGACCCACTTTTGGACCATGACCCACCAGGTGGGAACCACTGTCCTAGAGCGTCATAGTTTGAAGTGTAGGGCCACTGACCAAGCAACTGTATTTAATAATTTGGGAGTCAGAACGGGTTTGTAACTTTAACTGCGGTGGAGGGAAACGTTCCTTCCCTGACTTTTCAAAATCCTGTTTTTGTCCCACTTACTTTTATTGTTTCAGACTGATTTTTTTTTCCAAAGTTTCTCTGAAGCATGTGTTCTGACTGTCTGCAACCATAATTGAAATCGGAGAGGAGAAGTTGATACACTCATCCAAGTCACCTTGAATTATCCAGCACTCACAGCAATAAGCTTAACAAGCAGCAGCGAGTGCTTTGCAGGAATGATTTGCAAAATTTGTTGCCCTGTTTCGCCTCTCAGGCTGCTTACTCACCGCACCTTGATGGTGGAGGTTGTCAAAAAAGACTGCAAGTGCAACTCAGGGCTGGAAAAAGTACTTTCACATGCTCTATGTTATTATTTACAGTTAACATTTTTCTAAAAAGATGCTTGAAATGAACATCGATCAAGGGCAATACATTGTAGTAAAGATGCGAACATACATAATCTTTGATGTCATATTGTTATATAACATTAGATTTTGAGATATTGATTAAATAACCATAGAGACATGGAACCATTGCCCCCCAAAAAATAGTACTAGTAATATTTGTGTTCAGTTTTTCGCAATGGAAAATGGTGCAACAGGTGAAAGGCTGGTAGGGTAAAAAAAAAAAATCCCTTCTGTCATGTTTGACTTTCTCAAAAACTAAAAAGACAACAGCAGCAAATGAGGACAGCTAGGAAAACCACCCTATGAAATGTCTGACTGTTTCCTCCCGTTTCCCCCTTTAGGTCGCCAGAGGCTGCTGTACCAGCTGGCAGGCGTGGTGCCCAGCCCTCTGCTCTTGGAGCTGCTCAGTTGCCCTTTGTGTGCCCGCAGCCTGGAGACCTTGGAGCTGGAACTGGGAGACCTGGAGGGAGGCAGAGGAGAGGCTGATGGGCTGCACGACTTCCCCCAGGTCAGACTGCAAGTTGGTGGACTAATGATGACGGTAAACAGTGAGGATGGAGGTTGTGGATGTGGTGATTTGGCATTAACAACAGTGGTGATGATGGCCAAATACGAATTCAGAGCTGGAGAAACATGGCCATATATTATTTTTAAAGAATTGCATTTGAAAGCCCTGACACTTAAAGTCCCCCTTCATTCAAAAATGTGTTTTTCTGCTACATGTGAACCCTAAAATATCTGACCTTGACTATACTGACTTGTATTTGTGCAAGTTTATTACAAGAGGGGCCAATGTCTTTGTGATTCAATAAAATATGAGATTTCAACATATGCCAGTCAAACTAAAAGAGGTACATTACTAATATGAAAGCCAATCGTTGTCTTGTGAAGGACACAAATATAGATGGGAGACTTTGACACAAAACCAGCAAAGAACCCTAAAATCTCCAGCACAGAGTGGACTTTGCAGTACAGAGAGCGGAGTTAGCATTAGCATAGTGAACGTTTTGACACCAAATATGGTAGAATCTGCAGGTTTTGGATGTAAACCAGACCCTGGAGCTTCCTTCTACTATTTAAACCCCATTGTAGAAGAAATACTTTTTATGTTTCATGACCATTAATGTTGTGTCAGCCACTGCAAGTTAGCCCACCAGCTACCAAGCTAATAAACAACATAAACAAGTAAAAGATGCTAACTACAGTTACCATTTTGATACATCTGTTCGTTATTAGTGCACAACAGACTCCTCATCCAAGATTGGATCTAATTGGGGCTCAAACATGTACAGCTGTATCTCTCCGATGTTTTCTTGAATGCTAATGCTAGCAATCTTGATGCGCACTGCTCTTTCACCAGTCAGCTAGTAGTGGTCCAGTCCTAGTAGCACTCTGTGCTGGAGAGAGCTTAAAGCAGAAGCAAAATCTTGCACAAGCAGGAGTGGTGTGTTGGCCGGGGCCAGATATAGCATCTCTCAATGAGAGTTTTGTTTTACTTTTTATATGGGAAAACCATTTTAAACAAAAATATGAATCATAGTAGAGTATATATACATACTTTAAAATGTGTCTGGAGGGGGACTTTAACAGTTGAAATCAAAAGTATTGTTGTTTAAAACTGTTTTAACTGATTCTTTTTGTATATTTCCTTAAACTACAGTAATTACTGAATGAAAGAGTTTTTGTATCCAAAACCCCTCAGTCAGCATGGTGCCTGACTTAACATAACTCTCCCATCTTTACTCTAGGCGGGGGATCTAAGAGGTGGGCGATGTCGTAGCAGACGGCGAGGGGTCGTGGATTACAAAAATGGAGTGGTTTACGCCTGGGTAGGCTTCAGGGAAAAGCTGAAGAGGATTGTGGAAAGTAAATACTTCAACCGAGGGATCATGATCGCCATCCTCGTCAATACTCTCAGCATGGGGATAGAGTACCATGAACAGGTGAGAATTCATGAGACGAGGGGTAAATGGAAGACATAAAGAGTTCAGATCATTGGTTTAAAACTACCGACCTTCATAGAGAAACAGGAAGTCTGATGAGAACTGTCAGACTTGGCATTTGTGTGTGAAACTGGCATTTGTCTGTCTGAGAGTATAATGAGAGGAAATGAGAGTATCATTGGGTGAGGGAATGAAGGAAGAGAGCAGTACCCGCTCTTTCCCTCTTTCTCACACACATATATAAACTCTGTCACACACACTCGAGGATTATGTTTCGAGTTTACCCTGTGTGGCCAACATCTGGGAAGTATCGGCTTAATAATACAGCTCCCCTTTTCCTCGCTCCGCTGTCGCACACTCTGACAAATTTGTGCAGTAGCACAGATACATTCGTCTACAGAGTTTTTACACCCAAGTATATTATATATGCTCACGCACGCACACAACCTTTTAGTTTCCCGGCAGTACAGCAGGATAAATGGATGAAAACCCAAAGAGAAGATTCTTGTGCAGAGACACGGTCCATTCCCTCCTTTCCATTCTCCGTCTCTCCTTGCCTCCCTCTCCTCCAGTCCCCTCTCCAGGGGATGTGTGTGTGTTTCTATCTTTGTGGTATAAACATAAGAAGCGACTGGGAGAGCCATGGCCTTATTGGGCCAATAACACACACACACACACACACACACACACACACACACACATACACACACAGACTGAAGTGTTATGTAAGAGTTCCTCCTCCCCTCAGTACTCATCATCCCCCTTATGTGACACCTAGCCAAACTTTATGAGACTATGAGTGTATATGTGTGTGTGAAGAGGTGTATGAATGTAGGAGGCATAGTGTAGACAGTGTGTGTGTCTGTATGTGTGTGTTTAGTGTGTGTGTGGACTGATTTGTGAAAATCGATTTCAAATACACTGTCTGGCAGCTCAGAACAGTCTAAACTGTCCTTTAATTCACACATCTCAACACACTAACAAACATTTACAGTATTTTAGTTGGTCTTAATAAAAACATGTTAATGACTGACACAAATCCAACTTGATCACTCACAAATAAGTGTGTGGATGGTAAATACTTTAGATCAGAGGTCTTCAGTGTTTTCAGACCAAGGACCCCTTAGCTGAAATGGAAATGGAGCAGCAACCCCCTACTACATATGTTAAATAATATTGAGTTTCATAATAAACTGGGCCTATTATATGGGTAGCCTAATGACGATTATTGGCAGATTCACAGATTTATCAACCGACATCATGTTTGTTTCTGATGTAGACAGTATTTAAGAATCTCTTGCTCAAAAAGTTACTAAACAATTCATTGTGGCTCACAGGAATGTCTGTAAACTTAGAGTAATAATACAGCTAACTGGCCAATATGTTTCAATAGCATGTAACTGTTGGTTAACCAGTTAGCCTCACTGTTATGGATAGAATCTGCACAGTGATTTAGCATTAGCTAGCTAACATGATTGCACAAGGATTCATAGGTAATAGCCTATCATCAGTGTTGTGTATTGTAATTAAATGTTTGTGGTTTTTACAAATAGGCCAGGTCATCTTAGCTAATAATATGTTTGATAAATGTTAATGTGTATATTCCGGCACATTTTAATTTCAGGGGGATGGGGACAAAACCTTACCTTATTGAAACTTAGAAGCAATAATTTGGCAGCCCTCCTGCAGTACATTTGAGAACCACCTAGGGGTCGCAGATCCCCTGTTGAAGAGCCAGGCTTTAGATCAGGGGTGTCAAACTCATTTTAGTTCAGGGGCCACATACAGCCCAATTTGATCTCAAGTGGGCTGGACCACTGAAACCACTGCATAATAACCTGTAAATATCAACCCCTTCAAATGTTTCTTTCATTCTGAAAATGTTCATCCATTTACCAAACAAAGAAAGAAAAATGATGTGCAGATTCAACAGTACCTCTTAGTTTTTCCACATTCAGTCAGTCTATGACTCACTTTCATTACATGTGACTTTTTTCATAATTTACCACTAAAGTGGAAGTTATTGAAGAAGCAGGATAAGTCAACCCCTGCCTTACAATCTGAAGTTTTGTCAGTGCCTCAGCAGCAGGGTTCCACTAATATTGTTTTAGAACAGAAGTCTGCTGGTTGACAATATTTTGCACAATGTTCAATATCTTTAAATACGACCATATGAAGTACTTATTGTTCTTTCAGAGAGCTGTATTCTGGTCAGGGTGGAAAAGCCTTTAAGGCAGTATTGTACATGAAGTATCTGCTCACTGTTTAAACCTCTCAGCCTCTACAAGTGCATCAACATTAGGTGTGCAAGGTCATCTAGAGGGCTGGATTGGACCCTTTGGCGAGCCGGTTCTGGCCCCCGGCTTTAGATTATATTTAAAAGACAAATCTGACAAACATGAATTTTTTCTTGAAGTTTGTGTATCAAAAGCACACAGACAAACAAAGAAATACACATTATAGATACGCTCCTAGGTGCTCAATTAAAGAAGTTGAAGATGTAGGCATTGTGTCCCTGATTCTATTCATATGCTTTTATATACTAAGATATATTGTATGATTTGGTCCATGTTATTTCATTTTGTGTACTAAGCAGGATTATTTTTATTCATGTCAGCGTCCTCCTTTAAAGGTTGTTCCTTTACTTGCTGCTGATGTGTGTGTGCAGGTGTGTGTATCTCTTGTGCGTTTGTCCCTCATAGTCTTAAGGGCAAGGTCATGTGCAGAGTTGTGTTCGAACACACTTGAAATTTCTTCTTCCTTGCTCTGACACAGTATTTAATTCTGATTGATCGCCTGGTCTGACAAACATAACGATGGTAGCGGAAAGCAACGTCTGAAGCAATAGTTCAGAATGCTCATCAGGGACCAGAGTAGATTACATAAAACATATTGACATATGGTTAAGCGCTTCTAATTACTTCTGAAACCATGCAGTTACTAATGATCATGGCAATCTAGTGCTGAAACAGTGCATCATGGGATGCAGCTGACAACTCAAGGGCACCTTGATGGGATATTAATAGAGGGAATAGTGTGTCTTTCATTTCCCCCACCCATGTGTTTCTTGCTGGCTGCAGGACTTGAATACTCATGGCGTTGATTCTTCTCTAACCTTTAAGCTTGACCAGCTCCCGAACTGTTTTGCTCCTTACAAATGGTTATCCATAATGTTCTCATAAGCTGGAACAGAAACCAGAATTTAGAGCGCTGAGCTAATGAGTCAAACATCAAAGCACAAATCCAAGAGTGTATGACTATTGAACTGAATCTAGGCGAGTTCATTGAGTTTTTTAGCACTCCAAACCTTCAGCTCTCAGCTTTGAGCCCTTCAGCCATTGCTGTTTTTTTATTTTGTATTGTTTTATCTGCTCTGTCAGCCATAATGTACACTCCCCTCTCAACACATGGTTAAGCAGCAAGTAAAGATGCATTTGTAATCCTCGCAGGCATAGAAACCACTGCATAGCGTATGGAAATTATTGCCCTCTAAGTCAGCAGTATGCTCTTTCATTTCTCTGGTGTGACGGCCACAAAGGTAATGAAAATGCCACTAGTCCACTGTTAAATAATAATGTATGTGGGTCTAGTATTTTGACTGCTTGAGATAGAATAACTGACTGAGAGTTCTTTGAAAGCTTTGTTGAAGTACTTCAAAGTTTTTATGTGCTGGCCGGTCAGTGAATCTGAACAAATAGGCAGGACAGCAAACAGCTCGTCCCTCTATAGTCTGCCCAGCTCTTAGAGATAAATAAATAAACATGGCATTGTTTTCCTCACCATGCAGGACAACAAAAGTCGTACTCGAGTTCTCTGGCGTTACTTCCATGCCCTTTTATTTTTGCACTGGCGTTTCTGCTTTGGTTTTCAAGCCTCACGACTGTCCCAATTAACTCAATAGCTCATCAGCTGAAAATAGTCCCAAAAAGAGAGATGCTGCACACTTTAGATTACATAACCCTGTGCTGCACTGAAGGTATACTCCACATACAGCAGCCTAGTTCATATTGACAGTGAGGTCACAGCTATACGAGCCATAGCAGTAAACATACCAACTACCAAACTAATGCTGCAATGGATGTAATCCCTCAGTGGGTTGACATGTCCGGAGACACACACACAACCTTTCCTGCAGTTGATAAGGTCAATAAAGCAATTGATTAGACAGGCTCAGGATGTCCAATACCTTGTGTGTGTGTGTGTGTGTGTGTGTGTGTGCATGTTTGTGTGTGTGTGTGTTTGAGCAATCACAGTATAAAATTGGAACACTTATCAATACACTGAATCAGACAGACTGTATTTTGCCAACAACAAATATCCGTGAAATTGAAAAAGACACAAAAAGCCGTGTGCTTAATCAGTTTCTCATGCAGTGAGAGACGGGATCCTGAAAGTGACACAGAATTTATCTATTCCAGCAATGGAAGAAATATTCAGATCATTCGCCAAAGTGAAAGTAGTAACACCTCTCCATGAAAATAGTCCAGTACAAGTAAAAGTTCTGGAAGCATAATTTTACTTAATCAAACAAACAGAAGTTTAGGCAATAAAGTGTACTTACAGCATTAAAGCTATAGTGGGTAACTTTAATTGAAAAAAAAAAAAAAATACTTCTTGTTATACTTGCTGAAACTCACTTTACCCAGAGACAGATAATTTGCAAAAAAAACAAAAACAAAAAACATGTTACTCCTCCTCCTCATGCTTCTAATGACATTTGCAAGAATCCACCAACCACTCCTTGTGAATTGTGGTCAAACTGGGCAGCGCTGAGCAAAAAAAAAAAAAATCAAGATTATGTTACTGCATTGCCTGTTTCATTTAGGTGTGGTGGCAAATGCCATTAAAGCACAAGGAGGAGGCAGATTATCACAGATTATCTGTCTCATGTACTACCATCAGTATGTAGTGACAGTTTCATCAAATATAAAAACATACCTATTTTTTACATTTACCAACTTCGGCTTTAAAAGTAAAAGTACTCAATATACAGCATGGCCCTTTTCAGCATTATATTTTTGTATGATTGTGTCATTAACATGTAAGTGAATGCTGGTTAAGGTGTGTCTAATTTAAGTTATTCATACAGTATTCTCCTGGGTAATTTATGCATCACCTTTTATTAACTTATATCCTCTTGAGACCTAAAGTTTTGTTTGGTATGCATTTTTAATTTCTCTTAGCTATTTGGGATCAGTAGGACCCGATAAGTATAAAAAACTAAACATTGTCAACAATAACTAAGTCCCAATGTCCTCAAACGAGACAATAATGAAGCCCCAGTGTCCTCTAATGGGGCAACAGTGAAATAAACAAGTTTCAACCATAAAATGTGATCAGGTTTTTGACCTTGTCCACTTTTGTGTCGGGATCAGCTGCAGACTGACTTGGCAGAGATGGCTGCCATCTTGTTTTTACATGGATTGTGTGTGCTTCAACTATGACTAGATGGCATAGAAGGTGTCACAAACAAGGACAATGGGTCTAAGTTAATGAAGTGTAGGGTCAAGTAAACCCAGAATGTGATGTCCTCATATGAGGACACAGGGTCTCAGGAGGAGATGATTTGTTTGATAACTCTTATCTGTCTGATAAATGTATTGGAGTGGAATGGACTGTATTTAAAATAGCCTACTCCAGTAAAATATATATGTATATATTCTCTATTATTACAACAACAACACAGACAGACAAGTACAACTGTCACACCACAAATGAGCAAGTGCAGCATCCAGTTGAAAAGCAACACAAAAAACCTCAATTCCTCGATGGTAATCAGCTCAGACAATTCCAGGTCCCTCTGTAAATTATTCCAGGGACAAGGAGCAACAGCATTGTCTAGTTCTGTTTAAACATTGGGGACCAGCATCAGTAATATATTGTGAGAGCCAGGCCATACTGGTTTTGGTTTTACACATGTATGTACACAGATAAGAAGGAACCAATCTGAGCAGAGATTTATATACAAAAACCAACCAATGCAAACAGACAGACTTCTTTAGGCATTGGTCAGGTGCATTCATAAAGAGCAGATCACCATAGTCCAATAAAGGTAAAAAAAAAAAAAAAAAACGTTGCCGAAATCCAGTCTAAAAAGTACTTTGGCCTACTTGAGCAATTAAACTTCTACCACTGCTCTCACCCTCTAGTCTTGAGAGGTGGCTGTCAGAAGTTTGGAGTTTACTCCTCCCCAGGAGGTTTTATGTGTCTGTGTCTGTCTGAATGTTTGGGGTACAGTGAGGTGAGTGAACTGTAGTATGGCGCCCTCTATCTGTGATCATGATCATCAGTTGGACTTGAATTGCTTTTAAAAGTTGTCTTATACATCAGAGTGCACAAATATATATCCGTATTTAACACTGTTGGTATTTTCTGCCTGAGGATATCTTCATATATGTTATCAATATATAAAAATGGATGATTTTATTTATTTAGAATGAAGCATATATGTATACTGTTCACATACCTGACTTGTATGATTGTGAAAGGGGAATCCTGATTTATCAAACATATTCATAGAACAAGTTCTATAATTTCTAGAAACAATAACCACAAAGCCAACACTGGATGTTTCTGCAGGGCGCTGATAGCGCAGAATAACACAGGCTGAAGGTTAACCCCTATCTACTGTGGTAGCAGGACGTCTGGGACTTTCTATATTAATATTGTCACTGTGTTTATTAGTCCTGAATATGGTCTGCCTGGTTTTATACACCCTGGGCCAGGACACAAAATGGGCTTTGGGCCTTTTGCTTGTTGATCCCCACATGAAAAGAATCACAATTAGTTTTAATGAGACTGCCATGCGTGACATGAAAATAAAATTCTGGATCACAAGCCAAAGGGCTTCAGAAGCTGCGCGGCGCACTATAGAGTGTAGGAATTTATTGCTTAGAGTGATTCAGTCGTCTGGGGATCATAATTATTAATTGTTTGTGAATGTCAGCGCTGCACAAAGCTTGTCAGCACTGAATCATGATACGAGCCAAAGTAAAAGTATGTGAGATCGGGAAAAATATGTTATTGCAACTGAGTGAGATGTCTGAGAGTCTCAGTTTAGGAAGGATGGATGTTGAAATGTGAAGAAAAATAGACCCCAAGTCACGACTTTTGATCCAAACCAGCACATTTGGATCACTGATACAGCTCTAGCAAAATGTTTCTGTAGAGAAAAGTTCAGGATGTGGCGCTGTGATGGGTTTACCAGAGCACAAAATTGTTGTATTTTCCATAAAAGACTAGACTTCATGCTTTATGAGAGGGCTGCAGTTACATCTCTCTGGTTCACTGGCTGTACTGTGAGGTAAGTGGAGTAGATCAGAGCTGATGGATTGGTGCTGTTGGTCCTGTTTGATTGATTGGGCCTGACTGCAGCTCTGAACTTGATTGATAATGTCTCAGCTCAGGGCACTAAGACCAAACAGGTTTTACAGCCTCTGGGTAATAGAGTGGATATATTAACTAACCCTTTCTTTTTCTTTCTTGCTTCCTTTCCTGTCTCCTTTCTGTCATGCTTGCCTCCTTCCCTTTGTTGTTTTTTTTCTTTCTTGTTTGCTTGTTGGTGTCTTTTTTGCTTTCTTGTCTCCTTCCTTCCTTTTTTCTTTCATTCTTGCTGTCATGCTTTCTTTCGTGTTTCCTTTCTTTCTCTCTTTCGTGCCCCCGTCTTCCTTGCTTTCTTGTTTCCTTGCTTCCCTTCTCTCTGTCTTCCTGACTTTCTTCTTTCCTTCTCTCCTTGCTTTCCTTCTCGCTTGCTTCCTTTCTTTCCTGCTTTCTTGTTTCCTTTCTTGCTTGCTTGCTTTTTATGCTTCCTTTCTTTCCTTTTTTCTTTATTAATTTCTTTCTTTCTTGCCCCCTTTCTTTCTTGCTTCCTTTCTTTATCTCTTTTTTGCCCCATTTTTATCTTGCTTTCTTGCCTTCCTTCTTGCTTGCTTGCATTCTTTCTTGCTCTCTTCTTTCCTTGCACCCTTTCTTGCTCCCTTTCTGTCCTGCTTTCTTGTATGCTTTCTTCATTTCTTTCTTGCTTGCTTTCTTGTCTCCTTTCTTTCTTACTTGCTTTTTATGCCTCCTTTTCTCCTTTTTTCTTTCTTTCTTTCTTTCTTTCTTGACCCCTTTCTGTCTCGCTTGCTTGCTTTCTTGTCTCCTTCCTTCCTGTCTTTCTTTCATCTTGCTGTCATGCTTTCCTTCTTGCTTCTTGTCCTCTTTCTTTCTCGTTTCCTTTCTTTATCTCTTTTAAACCCCCTTTCTCTCTTGCCTTCTTGTTTCCTGGTTTCCTTTCCTTCTCTTCTTTTTTGCCCCTTTTATTTCTTGCTTCCCTTCTCTCTGTCTTGCTGACTTTCTTGCCTCCTCCCCTTATTTCTTTCTTCCTTGCTTCCTTTCTTGCTTGCTTGCTTTCTTTATCGATTTTTTTTGCCCCCTTTTTATCTTGCTTTTTTGCCTTCCTTCTTGCTTGCTTGCATCCTTTCTTTCTCTCCATCTTGTCCCCTTTCTTTCTTGCTTTCTTGCGCCCCTCCTTTCCTACCGCCTTTCTTTCTTTCTTTCTTGCCTCCTGTTTTCTTCTTCTCTTCTCTTCTCTTCTCTTCTCTTCTCTTCTCTTCTCTGGCTTTGTCTCCCCTCTTCTCTCTCCGCAGCCCGAGGAGTTGACTGATGTGCTAGAGATCAGCAACATTGTCTTCACCAGCATGTTCGTCCTGGAGATGGGCTTCATGCTGCTGGCTTTCGGCTTGTTTGGATACATCAGGAACCCGTACAACATCTTTGACAGCATCATTGTGATCATCAGGTAATAATATATCTTCATCAGAATAATATACGCCATCATCATCAAAGTTTAAAGTGAAAAACAAAATGCAAAGACACAAAAACTGTGGCTCCAATCAACCTAGAGTTTACAACCTAGACAGCTCAACTCAGATTTAGAGCCAGCCTCTGTTCTCATTTCTCCTCCCGCTTGTCAGTCACTGGGTTTCAAGTGTCAGGTTCACTGCTGCAGCATCCATCTCTACAATAGCTAAGATTGACACAGTCATGATGTATCACGCAGGAACAGCTTTGCTTGCTGCCGCAGCAGATTCTTGATCCTGTCGGCAGTCAAGTTTTGCTGTATGGCTGTCATCTAGTTTGATAGAGCTCAAGTTGGATCAGGGAAACCTTTTGATTAGTGTGGTAGGGTTAGCTGTGATACTGACAGGGGAATTACCTTCATCACTTTAAGATTTATGCTCACATACGTGGTTAATTTAGACCAAATTATCCAATATTGTTTTAATACAAGTTTGATTGTTGTTCTCAGTGTGTGGGAGATAATTGGTCAGGCAGACGGTGGGTTGTCGGTCTTGCGAACATTTCGTCTGCTGAGGGTTCTGAAGCTGGTTCGCTTCCTGCCCGCCCTGAGGAGACAACTGGTTGTGCTGATGAAGACAATGGACAATGTGGCCACGTTCTGCATGCTGCTGATGCTTTTCATCTTCACTTTCAGGTACACATAAACCCATTCTCCTGATCTCTGTGGTTTATGAATGCATGTTTTCTTTCATTATATTGACGTTATAACACTGTGTTCTCTTATTTACCGCAGTATACTGGGTATGCATCTGTTTGGCTGTAAATTCGGTCTTCGGACAGAGACGGGAGACACCATCCCTGACCGTAAGAACTTTGACACATTGCTCTGGGCCATCGTCACTGTCTTCCAGGTCAGTTTTCAATTTACGCTGTGCTGCTGTGCTTTAGGGTCTGCTGGCTCTAATCCACAGATTGACTCTTGCTCGCTCAGTTTTTCTCTTAGACATATTGATTTGCCAAAACTTCACTGATGCTGACTTAATGTAAGAATTTACTCAGCTCATGTACTATCAATAATAACTGATTAAATGTATTAATTTCTAGTCTGTGTGCTTGTGTATCGATCCTGATGAGCACATGATTCAAAAATGACTTATTACTTGTCACAGAAAATGAACTTATACAGATATACTATATGCTGCCAGTTGTGTATACTCGATCTGAAAAACATCTCTGCAACGAGACAGGTATTAACTGGCTTCCCTTCAAACTGAGAGCTCAAACATGCTCCTCACTGACTCAGTGTGAACCCATGTAGGAAAAAATGGCAGCTGTAGCATCACATCCTTTGTGGAGTGTATTTGCAAGAGATAAACTGGGCACTGTGTGTATATTTTTATCCCAGTACAGGCTATGTGTACTCCTCAGCCATCCCAAATCAAAATGTCAAACTGAGCCTAGAGTGTGTGTATGTGTGTATTTATGTGTGTGTGTGTGTGTGTGTGCATGCCAGATTCAACTGCCAAGTTCTGCTCATTAGTCAAATGCTGTGAAATGAGAAATTCTGCTTATGCACACCCTCTTTCACTATCATTTCTATTTCTTGCTCTCCCTATGTGGAGATATTGTTCAATCGCTCCAGATAGATTGTCCTCTTTTCTATACTGGATGCGTCAGCAGAAAGGTGGAGCGCAGAATGCAGTGGACTGTCTCACTTTGCTCACTTTGGTGTGTGTGTGTGTGTGTGTGTGTAGGAGTATGATGCTGAAAAAGCATTTTTTTTATCCAGAACTGGCATGTGAAGGTGTTACGCTCACTATAAACTTGCTATAGTTTTCCAGGGAGTAGCTACAGTCCACACAAATCCATGCACACATACATGTGTGCACACACACGTTCGCACAGACAGCGCAGTGAATTGCCTTCCTGCCACAGCGTTTAATGAGTGGACAGAGACGGAGTGAGTTTTCATGCTGCATCATGAACACCGTCCTAGTTTTAAATGCTTTCATCACTCACATTGATTTAAACACAGGCAAACACACACACACACACACACACACACACCCACGTACACTTTGCAGTAATCCCATGTGTATGAGGTTGAAGTATTGTGGCATGATGGCAATAAAAGCAGCTCAGTACTGAATTTTACAAAGCATAAGACCCATGAGGGCTGTATAGGCTAATGCTGCTGCAGTTCTTCCCTCTCCATCTGTGTCCCTGTCTCTGTCTTTCTGTGCCTTCTGTGGGCCCTTTGTCTTTTCCCCCTTTGTGTAATTATACATCTCCAAACGTGACTTTGTCTTTCATTCAATCCATAGATCCTTACCCAGGAGGACTGGAACGTGGTGTTGTATAATGGCATGGCCTCAACCTCTCCATGGGCAGCTCTCTACTTCGTCGCTCTTATGACATTCGGCAACTATGTGCTCTTCAATTTACTTGTGGCCATCTTGGTTGAGGGCTTCCAGGCTGAGGTAAGAACAAGTTAAATATAATTCAGCGTCTTTTAGTTGAGTAAAACACTTATTTTTCAATGTGCAACTTTACAGCTCTGAATGTAAGGAATACACAGAAGACTTATTACAGTTGTGGGGCTAATATCGGGGGAAGAGAATAGAGATTAATGTCTAATTCCTAACGAGTACCTCTCATCCGCAACTGGGTGAATGCTGTATGAAGGTCCTCTTCTTCCTGTTAATTAACTCCCCGTGGAGCCATCTGAGGGCCGCAGGTCCAGACTCTCAATTACCAAAGTGTCACATCATGTAAGGCACCGCTGCTTTCAAAGGGGATGAGAGAATACAGATTATAACCGGTCCACACCCCCACTGATCATTTCAGATCATCAATTCTTTCTCATCCAACATTGTTATCATGTTGCTCCTCTGGGGCACAATGAGCGTTCGGCTAAGTCCTCACCATCCTCTCCTCCACACGGGTTTTTTTTTCTGGTTCGAATGAATTACCCTGACAGTCCCTTTTACAGAGAGTCTCACTCTTCATGCCATGATAGTAAACTCAAAAGAAAATGGGAAAGAATATGAACAATGCTTGCATGGATCTGTGTGTGTGATGTAGGGTGATGCTAATCGCTCGGAGTCAGACGATGAAAAGAAATCGGACAACTTTGAGGAAGACGAGAAGGTGGAACAGCTCAGAGACACTGGTGGGTTTCTCCCTAATCTGACTGATTCCAAACTCTATGAGTAAATGATGGTGATAATAATGTCTTCATTCCTCCACAGAGCTAAAAATGTACTCACTGATGATGACAGCCAACGGTCACGTTGACCCTCGAGGCTCAACGGCTCCTCCGATAATCATGCGCACGGCAGCCACACCCATGCCCACTCCTAAGAGCTCTCTGGGACCGGACTCTGTCCTCGGAGAGGAGCTCATGTACAGAGAGGGGGTGCCCCAGTATGGCGAGGGAGGACTTGGGGTTAGCCAGGCAGGAAGTTGTCGTGCAGAGTCTCGCCGTGGAAGCTCCACCTCAACCACCATGGACCCCTTAGCCTTTGACCAGCATTCTCTGGTGAGTCCTATCAAACAGTTCATTCACAAATCAGTATGTAGTTATTGATGAGTCAAGGTGTCATAAACAGTATATATTTTGAGGGGATGGCCACTTTATTAGGTACACTTTGCTTGTACCAGTTTGGACCCCCTTTTGCCTTCAGAACTGACTTAATTCTTCGTGAAATAGCTTCAACAAGGTGCTGGAAACATCCCTCACCAGCAGCCTGAACCGTTGATACAAGGCAGGATGGATCCATGCTTTCATGTTGTTCACACCAAATTCTGATCCTACCATCTGAATGTGGTAACAGAAATCCAGACTCATCAGACCAGGCAACGTTTTTCCAATCTTCTATTGTCCAGTTTTGGTGAGCCTGTGTGAACTGTAGCCTCAGTTTCCTGTTGTTAGCTGACAGGAGTGGCACCTGGTGTGGTCTTCTGCTGCTGTAGCCCATCTGCTTCAAGGTTGGACAAGGTGTTGTTGCTTCAGAGATGGTCTTCTGCAGACCTTGGTTGTAACCAGTGGTTATTTGAGTTCCTGTTGCCTTTCTGTCATCTTGAACCAGTCTGGCCATTCTCCTCTGACCTCTGGCATCAACAAGGCATTTTGGCTCACTGGATGTTTTCTCTTTTTGGGACCATCCTCTGTAAACCCTAGAGATGGTTGTGCTGAAAATCCCAGTAAATACTCAGACCAGCTCATCTGGCACCAACAACCATGCCACGTTCAAAGTCACTTAATCACCTTTCTTCCCCATTCTGATGCTCATTTTGAACTTCAGCAGGTCGTCTTGACCATGTCTACATGCCTAAAAGCACTGAGTTGGTGTCATTTGCTGATTAGCCATTTGTGTTAATATGCAGTTGAACAGATGTACCTAATAAAGTGGCCAGCAAATGTATATACAGCATGATAAGTGTAACTTCCCAAACTGAGATTCTGTTTCCTAAAGGAGATTAGTATGACTGAAAATAAGAAGGTTTAACAGAAATGGCTACAAGAACGATGCAAATACAAATCATGGATACGACCCACATAACTATCAGAATCCAAGACAAGCTGCAGACAGACATATGAGACAAACTCCTTTAATCCAGATCCAGTGGTCCCAAATGGAGGATCACAAAGGGCCTGAAGAACTCAAGTACCATGAGGCAGCACCGGAGCTAATCAGAGGCTTTAAATTTTTCAATCTGTGGGTTGCTCAGAAATCAGTCTGAAGCATTTTAAATCCCTAAATTCTGCTCAGAGGACGGAGAGGGAGCAAATCTCAAGTAGCGCTATTTTTACAGGAGGAGTGTACTTTTTATTTTTTGCTTTTTGAAATTAGATTTTCTGACATAGTTTATAAGCCTTGGTATCGCTGAAAGCTGCAGGGGGACTGGGCAGGTACCAGATAAGCCTCCACCAATGGCTACAAAGGATGCAGGTTCACCAAACTGCATTAATCTCAGCTCAGGTCTACATAACTATCTATAACACGGCACTGTAACAGAGGTAGACAGTTACATATCCCACAAGGAAATCATGGATGCCTGAAACCAAATCTGGAAATATAGGGAGCTAATAATAACTTGATGTTACTCCTATTATTCAGTTAAGTTGAGCATTTGATCTAGTAGCAAGTTAACTACTGGATCTAGCTGCCGAACGTTAGAAACAAATTGTGGGCAATGAGGTAATCAATCTAAGAAATTCTTGCTTACACCTAGTTTTCAAGTTCTCACTGGACATGTGGAGCCCCTGTGGGGGACATCTTAAAAGAGAAGCTTTTTGTCTCTGATCCTAAGAGACTGACACAAAAAGTTGACAGCAGAATTGCCAGGGAATCTTGAAACTTGTTATCAAACTTAAAGTGAAACTGCACTCGAAATATCTTTACATTACTTACTTTAATACATGTCAGTTATCCAGTTATCAACAATCTTTGATAAGGACTTTCTTCCCCCCTTGAGAGTAAGGGATTAGGGTTTCAGGCACTTTTTAAACTGGTGTAACTCTCACAAAGGGACACACACTTTCATAGCCACACACTATCCTTATTCCCTGTCCCTCCAGAACCTCTCAAGTCCCGGCCGTCGCTCCCCTCTTCCTACCCGCTCGTGGGGAAGCCGCCGTTCCAGCTGGAACAGCCTGGGACGAGCGCCTAGCCTCAAAAGGAGAGACACCAGCGGCGAGAGGGAGAGCCTGTTGTCGGGGGAAGGGGGAGAGGAGGAAGATGCTGGAATGGACAAGGGGGAGGCGGGAGGAAACAACAGACTACGTCCAGACTCCTTGGAGCTGCTACAGGCGTCTACACTCTGCCCTTCGATAATCGCGGAGTACGGTGACTGTAATGGGAGGACCCTGACCTATGATGCCACCGTGAACTGCGACCCCAAAGATGACTCCTCGCCTGAAGATGACTTGGATGATGATGTAAGTTATCATGAGTCATCGTAGCTTGCAAAGTAAGATTTAGGACATCTACAGTGGGGTCTTTGAGGCACTGTTAAAGGTCCCTGGCGTGGTATTGTCCTGGCATGTGTCATCAGCTCTTTATTTCCACAATGGCTTGTTTTACAATTATATCCACAGGCCTGAGCAAGAAATTAGGTTTTATTGGCCTGGTGACAAGTTTGCTGAGCAGTCGTGCCTCTGTGGTTTTGCTTTTGTATGTAAATTCTTAATCTCTTAATCTGCCCTCTCCGACTCGGTTTACACATTTTTCGTTTCTGTTTTTTCCTCTCTATCTTTCTCTACTCACTCAGTTCTTCTTTGTCTTCTTTGCCCTTTGTCTCCCTCTACTTTGAGATATTGTAATTTTGTGTTTTGTGATCACACTTCAAGGCATGGAGGGACACTAATTGTCATGCTGTAATTGATTGGCTTGGGCAGCAATTGTTTTCTCAGTGGGTGCAAAACCACTTGCGTGTGTGTACGCGAAGTAGAGCAGGGTGTACTCCTCGGTTGTTTTGGATGACCTCTGTTGAGACAGTTTTGATGGTTTTATTGGCTCCAAATTGAGTTTATAAAACCATGAAATCCACTGAAACAAAAGGCCCCTCCCTGGGCACACTTAAAACAGGAGGCTTAATACAGCTCCTCCACCAGAGTATGTGTGTATGAGTGTGTGGTCGAGCATTACTGTGCAAGAATACGTGTCAGTGTGTGCATGTGACGTGTCAGCAGAGACACGTGTATATGCGCTCGGCGCTCTGCATATGTCTATGTCAGGGATTATGGATTTCTGCTCCAAGGATATCTGAGCAGCAGGTTCTTTTCATCCAAACACACTTACAGAAGGACACACCCAGATGCACACACACTCTCACACAAGCGGCAGGCTGCCAAATAAGCTGAGAGGCTTGACTTTGGGCTGTTTTTAATTAGAATCCTAAAGTACAGAAGCTGTGCACCTAAGCTTTCCTCTATTTGTTTTATTAGAAACTTTAATGAGTTTCACAACCCTTTCTATCGAGCTCATGCACCAGCTAAGTTGGGGGTTATAGTCCGGTTATCTCCATTTTTACTTAAGCAAGAAAACACTTGTTTTTCATGCCCCCGTAGATGTAAATGTGGAAGGGTGAACATCAGCAGCACTGTGGAAATTAATTTATGCATAGGTTTTTAATGCTTCTTTTATGGTGTAATTGAAGATGGACAGGTGAATAGTTCATAGAGCAGCTACTGATGCTGTTAAACACATTCTCTGTTCTTTAACTAATCTTAAATTGATTTTAGAGCCGCAGACTGGCCAGTCAGAACTTAGCTTCGGGCCAGCTCAGACCAGGGTCCAACAACAACACAGCTGTGCTCCATTGACTCTAATGCAACTGTTTCTGGTTTTGTGGATTTGGAGCTAAATGTTGTGTCTGGGGCACGTCGTGTATTAATGATACTCGTTACCTGGAGAGGTTGGAAAAAGATATACGTTTCTTCCCTGTTCCAAAACCAAAATCAAACCCTGAAAAGTGTAGGTTTAGCTAGCTAGCTACTGAAGATATAGCCTACTGAATGTATACACATGCTGCTTTTGCTTTTTAATGATTATAACAGTGAAACAAAGACCGACCCTGCTGTACAGGAACCAGTGAAGGGAAGCAGGGAAACTTTGCTGATATTCAACCAGCTCTGTGTCATCACAGTGTGCGCAGATGAACGTTGTTTGACTGCCCATCTGGCAGTGGAGGTTCGAGTGCTGGCAGTGGCACGGGCGGTTAAAGGCAGGGAGGCAGACTTACACAGTTGAGGGTTTCATACTGTGTATGAAAAATCCAAGAAATTCTTAAAAGGTTTTTAAAAGTTCATTCAGAGCATTAATATAGCAGCAAACAGCTATTTGCTATGTAAAGATATAGTGGAGTAATGGCAACCTGAGAATAAAGTCACGCTTCCTCTGTGTGTGTTGTAATCAGAGCTTCTCTGTAGTTTGTTGTGGCCGATCTGGCCACTGGCCTTGTTAGTGCAGATTTGTAACCCACTGGCTAGCTCATCACCGCCACTCTGCACGTGATCTGCACATGCTTATTTGATCATTTTGATCAGAGTTCTGTTCCTCAGGTCATCATAATTAAATTAATGAGAATCAGAGATGCCTCAACTTTTTATAAATTCTGACGTGTCACTCGCACCACTCCTCCTGTCTTCCTCCCAACATGTCCTGCTCAACATTTTAGGTTGTTTTTTTTTTTTAACTTTGCTCCACTCTTAAAACTCCGGCAAACCAGTAGGCCTATGTTGGCATGCTTAAACTTAACGTGACTTATAATATATTGAGCTGGCTTTTTACTGTGATTTGTTTTCCTCGAAAATCGAAAGTGAAACTTAAGGTCTCGCTGGCATTGGTTCCTTGCACCTTGTGCATGAAAATTTAAATCGTAAAATAAGGTAACAACCTCTAGTTTAGCAAGGGCAGCCATCCATCTTTCGGAGAGGATTAAAGTTGCATTCCCCTCTTAGCAATGCTGCTACTAATCCCACGGACAATCTCACTGTTCTGTATAACAGATAGCCTATGTATGGGAATTAATTTTTTTGCCTTGACTGGTTCAATGAAAGCGTGAATATGATGATGATTGTGGCTACAGTGTTGATCGTGTATAAACATAATATTTTTAGTCATGTCATGTAGGAATGAATTGCAAAGACAGTGTTAATTGTTGCTGTTGGCGATAATGTTGACCTTTGACCTCTCACCTCTGCAGAGTTCTTTCTGCTTCTGGTTGAAAAAAGAGATTCGTGACATGAAGCCCCGCTGGTGCAAAGAGCACGAAGACTGGAATCTGTATTTGTTCTCTCCAGAGAGCAAGTGAGTCTAGCACACACACACACTCAAAATTTCGCCATCAATCTGCATGATTCTAGTTTCATTCTACGTTTCTCCTCTTTGCTTCTCATTGCTTTATTCAATTATCTTGGTTCCTCTCTCTCGTTCCTCTCTTTTACTGCTTTCTCACTGCTAATTGTTTGGTCAATATCTTTAACCAGCCATAGACATTTTGGAGATGACTCTGTGCACATTTGTGTGTGTGTGTGTGTATGTGTGTTTAGAATTCGTGGGTGGTGCCAAAGTGTGATCTCTCACAAATTGTTCGACCATGTGGTTCTGGTTTTCATCTTCCTCAACTGCATCACCATTGCCCTGGAAAGACCTGATATACAGCCTCACAGCACGGTAAGACACACATGTGTACACACACACACACACACACACACACACACACACACACACACAGTGTCCTGTCCCTACTGTAGAAATATCTATTTAAACTATTCACTGATTTTCACTGGTTACACAGTGCTAAAATGGAGGCTTTGGAGATGATATACTACAGTAGACAAACTTTAGACGCACAGGTAGAAACTTATGTATATTTTAATGTGTAAAACTGGTACTTGGTCCATTCAGAGAACATGTGCCGTCAAGTCCTGAGCATTGTCTCTCTATGCCTTTATATTAATGTCACTCTCTCCTTTAGGAGCGAAAGTTTCTGAGTGTGTCCAACTACGTTTTCACTGTGATCTTCCTGGCAGAGATGGCCATTAAGGTAAACAATACTGTTTTCATATCATCAGTGTGGGAAACTGTCGTCCCTCCAAAAATTATCCCATATGTCACTTCTAGAAGCAGTGTATCATGACCCATATTTCAGTGAATTGTTAGTTGGTGTCCTTTAGTGGCCATATTAAGTATGACCGAAGTAAAAGAGGAAGCCAGGTGACGTACTTTAAAGCAGGAGGGGAAGCCCAGGTGGATGGATGGGTCAAACAAACACAGGACTTTGACCCAGTAGACCACTGTTTGTGTCCCGTGTAAAACCAAAAGTCAATGTTTGAGTTATTGACCTAACGTACATAACATTTTTACGTCATGTACGTAACAAACATCCTTATGTTACCCCAAACCATGATCTTTTCCTAAACCTAGCCAAGTAGTTTATTTGCTTAAACCCAATGACTGTGTATAAAAAATGGACATTGCCCCCTGGTGGCTGGCTACATAAAGGGTCATAAACCCCGCCCTCTCCGTTTTAGCAGATGGGACATTGGCCAAACTAAAAAAATCAATGTACACGTCAAATACCTTCTTTTTAACCAAAGCGGGTTTCTGTCATTTTAGGTAGTTCTTATCATGCTCATTTATGTGATAAATTTAGTTTTAGTTAGTTATTTGATGCTATAAAAGGCGTGTGACATCATGATTGACAGCTGTCTGTGTTTGTGATTAATGGCGCTCCCTGCAATTGGGTTGGACAGTTGTATGGGTGGCAACTCAATACCACGGTTCCACTTTCCAATAGCTACTTTGCATACTCTGGCTCCAAAATTGCAAGATGGCAGCGCCTGTAGACAGGATATTTTAGCTTCATTTTTGTACAGTGGGAGCAAATGAAGACGTATTTTCCATTTTAATAAATAGTCTATGCTTAAACCTAACTGCGGCCCTGTCACAATGGTAATCACATGTTTAAAAATGTGTCTTTAATGGTCATATATGTGGTTTCTGTGTCAGTGTCCTGCCACCGGTAGGGGCGCTAATTTAAGAAACACTCCTGTGAGTTGTATGAAAGTGTGGGAACAAACAACCTATGTGGTTGAATGGGTTGACTTTGATTTTGCATCAAATTATAGCTCTAATTTACAGCTGAAGAAATGTTCTGATAATTCCATATTGGTTTGTCCAGGTTATCGCTCTTGGTTTCTGCTTCGGGAAGCAGACATACCTCCAGTCCAGCTGGAATGTTCTAGATGGTTTGTTGGTGTTTGTGTCTCTGGTCGACATCCTGGTCTCTCTCGCCTATACTGGCGGGAACAGGATCCTGGGCATCCTCAGAGTCCTGCGCCTGCTACGAACACTACGCCCACTGAGGTACACAGTGTATTTGTGTGTGTATGAAGGTATGGATGCATATTACTATGCCTGTATGTACTTTATTTCATATTTCTACCACTACTACTTGTGTTTGCAGGGTGATCAGCCGAGCCCCAGGATTGAAGCTGGTTGTGGAGACGCTCATCACCTCTCTCAGACCCATCGGGAACATTGTCCTTATCTGCTGCGCCTTCTTTATTGTGTTTGGCATCTTGGGGGTGCAGGTAGTTTGCATTCCCACACAGTAACACACACAAACTGGTGCTTGCCTTAAACAAGCAGACTTGTAAGCTAGGTAAAGGTCCAATGCACATGCTGCACTGATGATACAACTCTGTCATTTGCTTTTTCTAAGTGCGAGGACCAAACCTTTTACTCTTTGAAGCTTAAATGTCAGTCTGGTTGAGCAGCTGCATATGTGATTGTGGCTTGAGGGGGGATTGGAAGTGTCTTGAATATCCAATGGGCAATTGTTCCTTAAGTGTGAGAATTTTTAAAGAATGACAATTAGGTTAAGTATGGAAAAAGGACAACATGACCCCTAGGCCAGCTTTTAGCCGAGCACTTAGGGAAAACCTTTGATAAGAATGCGCTCTATGAAACATCCTTTTATTGCTGGCATTAATAGTTGGGTGTTTAAAAAGCCGTAAGCTCCGGTAATTGAGATAATGTGTAAATGACAGCCAAATAGCCCTGCAGACCTCTTTCTCTCTGTCTCTGCCTTTCTCACTCTCTAGCTGTTCAAAGGGAAGTTCTACCACTGTGAAGGTCTGGACACGAAAAACATCACCAACAAGTCTGACTGTCTGCAGGCCAATTACCGCTGGATACGAAGAAAGTACAACTTTGACAACCTGATTCAGGTATGGATTAGACTGGGGGTGAAAAGGGAAAGAGGGGGAAGGAAGGGAGGGGATTAGTTTTAAGGCCAACAATATCTACAAAAACATGAACTAGCTTAAAGCTACTTATAAAATGCCACTTTTTATCGCAGCCTGCAGTGCAACAGTGCTGGGGTTAATACACTGGTGGCTTAGGTTCTTCACAGAGAGCTATAAGGACAGGAATGGTACAGTATAAAATGGGTGTGTCATGATACTAGGAATTTAGCTGTGGATACCAATGCCAGTAAAATTCCATAATTTGCAATACCCAATTTGACCCATTTTTTAATTAAATGGTCTTGTATTTAATTTTCACCTTTTACTAATTTCTTCAAAATTTTTGGAGTCTGTTCTTCTTCCATCGCTCATTGCCATCTTCCCGTGTTTTTCAAAGATATCAAGTCAGTTTTCTCAGGTTTCAAAGAGTTAAAGCACAACACAACATTAAAACTTGACCCCTCCTCCCTTCACTGCTTGTATGTACACTGCAAGCTACTGTGCTGTTGTAAGAACGTTACATTTGTCGTAATGGAAAAGCCAATACTTTAGCAAGCTAACTAAGCTAACAGCCAACACCTACCTGTCCAACAGAAAACAGGCCAGCTCCCCGTGAAAGCCAGCCCCAGATTCACTGGAAATAAGCTTGTTCACTTGGTGCTTTGCCTCCATAGCTTTCTCTTGGGTGCATTCTTCTATCAGTCCTTTTGCTAGTTTCGCTAGTCCTGACCTCACTTGCACGCTGTAAATGGCTGGGGGCTACATACCCAAACACAAACACACCAAAATAATAAGAAAATACAGGCAGAGTCTCCGCAGATAAACACACCTACACACACTTCTAGTAGGTCATAAGTGATGACTGAGAGGAATGACTTCTATATAAGTCTATACATCGTCTTTTTTTTTTTTTTTTTGGAATATCCTGCGTAGTGTACCTTTAACACAAGTTGCCTCACTAAGTAACCACTGTCCCACTTACATAGTGATATATATTTTATTACATTTGACAGAGTTGGGTTGTCTCATATTCCAGTATTAGACACTTAAATTAAACATTAAGAACTGCAGACGGCAGTTTGAATCACTTTTAAAATTGTTATCTATTATTTATGTAATAGAATGGGATCGTTTCTTATTTATTAGATCTACATTACATTACATTTAAAATATTTTAGATTTTGTTTTATTGAAAATGAATATGAACTGAATATGCACCTTCCTCTGACAGCCAGTAATTATACTCAGGAGTAAACATGACATGGTAAATTGCACAAGTTGCAGTGTTCATACTGTAACAAGTCTCAAGGAGCAATACTATTAGGATGAAGTAAAACCCTGTGTTTTGACGTATTTCTCTGTGTTTCCTGTCCAGGCTCTGATGTCTTTGTTTGTGCTGTCCTGTAAGGACGGCTGGGTCAACATCATGTATGACGGGCTGGATGCAGTAGGAGTGGACCAACAGGTAATGGTGTGAGGAGTGCTCCCAGCCATTCTGCTGAACTCATATTAAACGAGGTGATGGCTGGGTCTCAGCCACATAAAGCCACACTCCTCTCTTCTCGGTCATTATACAGCACATTACTGTATGCATCACTTAACAAGATAATATAGAAAGTCATTTTCAAAAAACTGTGTTTCATGCTGCTTATTTTATTGTAAGCCTGCTCCCGGCTTAGCGCACACAGTGTGCAGTAGTGCTTATAAAACTTAAAATACAGAATTAAATATCAGATCTAATTCAGCATCATCTGTAGCACAACTGTACTGTAAATAGGCTTGATATATATTAACTGAAACGCATGCTAGAGAACAGCAGCACAATTTGCAATTTGTTGTATTTTAGCAGTGCACTGAAAGCAGCAGAGTTCACTTTAATATCTGTTTATTATTGCAAGTAATATCATTCTTGCAAGACTCAACAATGTTGTCGCATATTTTTCTCCATATCATGCAGCCCTAGTAGCCCTGTCATCTCCACTGGGAGCTTTGATGTGCAAATACCTGCCCTAAAAACATATGATTTGGAATACAAAGTGAAAAGGAGACAGGGGGAATTTCTTTAACAAATTAAGCAAAGTTAAATGTCAGCGCTGCGGTGTAGTAATAGCAAAGGCAAAGCTCAAAAGGTGAGTTTAAAGCAGGCGCTTCAAAGCTTGAATTGACGAGGCTGTCCACAGATCCAAGACTGCCTGTGGTGTAATGTGCTGAAATAGTGAGTCTCTAAATAGTCAGTTATATTCTGGTTTAGCCCACGTTATCCAAGGATTTTAGAGAATCCACATTGTTGTATTTGCTGCACATGGTAACATACTGTGAAGCTTTGCACTGGTACTGGGGCATTTGGGATTTCTGTCACTCGCCTGTTCGAACCAGGTCAGAAGCACAAAGAGCAAAGCATAGCTGTCATCTGTGCTTTTTGTGTCTCCACTAAGTCACACACACATGAACATAAACTATTGAAACGCGTAATCCTCTTTGCTCTTCTCTTCTCAGCCTGTAAGGAACCACAACCCATGGATGCTGCTCTACTTCATCTCCTTCCTGCTCATCGTCAGCTTCTTCGTCCTCAACATGTTCGTCGGCGTCGTGGTGGAGAACTTCCACAAGTGCCGGCAGGACCAGGAAGAAGAGGAGGCTCGCTTACGGGAGGAGAAGAGGCTCAAAATGATAGAGAAAAAGCGCAGGAGTAAGGAGAATGAAGGGGCTGGTCGGTAGTCTATTTTTCTGAGCACTGCCTGCTTTCAGAGCCTGAACAAAAAAAAAAGAAAAAAAAGAAAAGGGAATGACAGAGAGAGAAAACAGAGAAATTATTCAGACTGAAACATGAAAAAAAGAGGGAGAGTTTGAAAGACTGGCTAGCTCACGTAAACAGTGATTTATCACTGACAGAAGGCGTAGGCTACGCCAGTCTGATGCATGGAGATGCATGACTGCAGCCCTCCCCTAACACTCCCCTAACACTGCATGAAAAACTTTGGAAACCGGGCCAACCTAACCAACCTCTCAACTGTACATTTGTATTAATGCATCTAAAATTTGTATGCTCACTCTTAAAACAGTCAAACTGCCACCACTGCAGCAACAATGCAAGACTCAACGTTTCATTTTTTTAAATGCTTAAATCCTCTAACGCCAGATCCTGTTTTAATCCCATTACTAATAAATAATGAGAACGCATAATAGCTGTAATAAGTTGCCATTTTTTACAGACTTTTGAAGACAATCCTTGCAGCACCTCCTGCATGTTAAGCTGATCAAGGTCGTTGCTTTCCTCCATGTGTCTCAGGAAGTTTTGCTAGCATAATTTTGACAAGTAAAATGCCCCTTTCCCTTCCTCCGGGTGCATGTACAACCCCAACCCTGCGGCGTCTCTCGACATGCGTAGAAGAAGGACATTTCCTGTAAACGTGCTTTGACTGGCAGACTCAGAAACATAGCAGGCGTTTTGGCTGCTATACCTGCAAGAACCTTGGGTAACAGAGCTGTTAGAAGATGTTAAGTTTGTTAGATATGGAGGATTTCTCGTTACAGCTTGAAGAAAACACAAGCAAATGCTGGCCGAAGCATCAGAAACACACCACGTATTGCAAAAACAAGTCGACATGCTTGCTTTACAAGGCAGCATCTTGTCAGGACTTGTTCTTTTCTTGTGGTAATATGTTGAGCTGAAGAAAAGCCACAAAGAAATTGGTAGAAGCACATGGTTCTTATTGGCTGGAATATCAAGAGCACCACTGTTTGGCTGCAACACAAAATTATACCCAACTATCCAATACATCAGTCACAGAACTAACACTAGAAGGCAGTATATGGTGTGAGCAGAGTTGCACTCTCTTCATCCTGCATTGGTAACATCTCTCACTGGTCTAAAACTGCTGAAGGTCTAGACAAATGTCATCTAATCAGCTGTTTCAGATAAAAAGCTCTTCACTTCATGGTTTGGCTTCGCAATCTGCTTTTTATTCCATCAAAAGACGAAGAAGAGAAGATGAAAACGAAAAAAGTTTTAGACTCTTGAGACTCTCTGAGGGGTTAAAAATGATTGTAGTGATGTCATTGAAGAGTGGCTCCAGTGCATGTTCAACATCACAGTCATGAGCTACAACTTTTGAAATTGGGTACTTGAACAGTGAAGCAATATGGAAAGAAAAGCAATGTTATTTAAAGAGTGAATACCCAGAAACATGTACATCATTAATCAGCCTGTTTGTGAAAAATTGTGTTGTTGAACGTACCCTGCGCAGCCCCTCTCAACCATAGACATTACGCTTAACATCAGGCATGTAAGCATGCAGTAGACAGAAAGGGCATGGTGTACTTGGGAGGGGGACATAAACATGCACGTATCAGAATTACAATCATCAAATGTCATAAATGGACATGTGAGTACACAGTCTATCAAAATGGTTACATAATTAGATATGTTTACATGATTTTAGATGCTTTAAAATGAACACTTCGCCCCCAGAGTGACCATTTGTATATCAGTTACTCACCTCTGTTACACTGAAATCATGAAGACAACTTGAAGAATCCAAAAACTAATGGTGTGTCTCAAATCACATACTTCCGTTAGTACACTTCTATGCAGTATACTGTGCTTACTATGGACTCATTGGCATAGTGTGCAAATTTCGACAGGGTAATGTTGTCTCAAACCAAACACGGCCGTTGTGCACTCACCGGAAGTGACGAACGCAAATTAGCTGGTTAGCAAACTAGCATTAGCATTTGCATTATCGTTCGCGGTACCAAATCATTACAGACTGCTAAATTAACCCAGTAAACACACTGCTGGCTTATACCCGACAATAGTATAGTGGCCGCCATTTCCAGTTTGAAAAGTGGTCCCTCCCCTTCCGCTACGTAGCCAAGATGGCGACCATTGAGGGCGAGAAGTGTCCATAGTTCCACACTCAACTTTTGACCGTTTTGAGTGCACCATCCGGGTACTCACAGTGCACTGCATTTTTCCATACTTAGTGTGAGCGCACTTATGCACTCAAAATATTAAGTGTAAGTACAGAAGTACGAGATTTGAGATACAGCATAAGAAAATTCTATTTGAATTGAAGTCATAGGGGTCCAGATCTAACAACATTTAAATGATATTTAAACATCCTTTTTACAAACTCTCCCTCAACTCATGCAGCATAATCCAAGTCTCACTCATCGAGTTGTATGCTCAGTACTTCCCAAACAGACGGCCTTTCCGATGGGGAACTGAACTGACAGTAAAATGTATCCATGCTCTCTCTTTAAGATCAGACTCCATTGACAAATACAGTAATTTAACCTCTCTGAACAGAGACAGGGTAAGGAGCTTGGACATCCGGAGGGAGCTCGGAGTAGAGCTGCTGCTCCTTCACGTCAGAGGGGTTCAATTGAGGTGGTTCGGGCATCTGATCAGGATCCTCCTGGGCACCTCCTGTTAGAGGTGTTCCGAGCACGTCCCACTGGTAGGAGGCCCCGGGGCAGACCCAGAACACACTGGAGGGATTACATATCTCATCTGGCCTGGGAATGCCTTGGGGTCCTCCAGGAGGAGCTGGAAAGTGTTGCTGGCAAGAGGGACGTCTGGGGTGCTTTGCTTGAACTGCTGCCCCCGTAACTCAGCACTGGATAAGCTGTTGAAAATGAATGGATGTAGCTCTTGTGTTCAGCGAGGTAAAAATTACTGTTTTTGTCAATGGAGCATAGATAAGTTTCAGTTTCTGTTTAGTTTCCGGTCGGAAAAAGCTGTCTGTTAGGGAAGCATGGAGCATACGACTGGATAAATGAGACTTGGATTATACTGCACGAGTTTTGTGAGAGTTAATAATCGGATGTTTTGATAGAGTTTTGCTGTTGTTGAACTCGGACCCCTATGACTTCAGTTCATCAAGAACTTTCTCAATTTTAGGATTCTTTGTTCATTCTAGAGGCATGCAAGAAAGTCAAAGTTTTCTTCAGAAATTCAATGTAACACAGGATGAGTATTTCACATACAAATGGTGATTTCGGGGGTGAAGATTTCCTTTAATGATGATGATTAGAGCTACACTCTAAGGCTGTTTATTATTCAAAGGCTGTAATGCATCTCACAGCTCCTTTCTAAGGAAAAAATGTAGACAGTGTAGTCTGGGTTTTAATGGAGACTTCCCATTTAGGCCAGAGCACATAGCAAGACCTCTCAGCTCTGACAAGAATATGATTATTAGAGGGGTAATGAATCTTAAAATAATGCTCCCATGAAAGGAGCACTCTGAAATGCTACTTCCTTTAGTCCAGTGCAGGGTAGGTCAGGGATCTGTTGATGATGCCTTGCCTCAAATCCTAGATGTTCTTAGTTACACCTGGTACCTTGTTGTGTAACCACACCAGAAATTAAAATGCCATCGTCCAGGGGGGGTTCTTACTGAACACAAAACCAGGTGACTTTGTATAGCCATTTGAGCTAGCGAACTGCAGTTAGTGTTTACATTTGATAAAACCTGTTTGCAGATTAAGAAATTAATAATATAGCCCAGCTGTGACTCTCATGTCCTCTTTTATTTGAACATGCCATACAGGCAGTGGTGTGCACAGACTGTGTGGGAGCAGGGGCGATAATGAACAAAGGGGCCACCACAACAATGATCAGGGTCACAATTAGGTCTCATCACATTAGAGTAGCACTTGTGATGCCAGTTGGGCACCCAGGCTGCTCAAGGGCTCCTCTGAAGTGACGAGAGGGAAAAAATAGAAGGACGCCATTTAGGCACAAGCATATCTTGGTTGAATTAAAGTATAAGAAGAGGACTTTTGCAGCCTCAGCAAAAAAGCCATGGTGGTTCCACTTCCTTAGCCCCTGCACTTTCCTGTTCACACCACTGGACACATTATCATTCCAGCTTCAGAGCACAGCTACTCACGATGCCTTCTTTCTGTCTGTCCCTGTCGTGATATTCGTCTCTCCTTGTGCCGTCTCTGCATATATTTGTTTGTGTTTCAGAGGCCAAGCAGAGGCCTTACTATGCCGACTACTCTCCCCTGCGTCTGTCCATCCACACACTGTGCACCAGCCACTACCTGGACCTCTTTATCACCTTCATCATCTGCATCAACGTCTTCACCATGAGCATCGAGCACTACAATCAGCCGCAGGTAATGTTTCACATACACACACAAACTTTGAAGTTTACCTGGAGATAAAGGTACCAAAAAGCAGTCGTAAATTGGTCTCTGGCTGCCAATACACCTGGCACCTCGGGAGACTTTCATTTAAATTTCTTTTAACGCAGCAAGAGGGCATTTTTGCTTTGCACATTGTAAAATAATATGTCTAGCTGTCCTCTAATGATGACTGAAGTGCTGGCTAGCTTTAGCGAAGTGACAACATGCTGTAAATCTGCTGTATTTTGGATTTTCGGTCCAAAGCGGCAAGTGTGTTGGCAAGGGACTCTGACTCCAAAAATAACGTGACTGTGTTGACCCAGCGTCAATTTAACATTCATTGTCAGATGAAACAACTCCATAGTCATAAACTAAGGTTGGCAGATTAAACACAGGTTTTTTCTACTGAAAATGCCAGCGTGTTTATTTTCTCAAACAAAAGTTGTTGATGTATTTTTGGAGAGACACCAGAGTCCTTCTTGAGAGCAGTGATAAATGTTTTGGCTTCCGAGAAGCTGTTGCTCTTCTATACTCTAATTGGAGTTTACTTTGTTCCACAGATAAACTTCGACTTGGATTTTATTTGCCCTCGAGCTGCATTAAAACTTTAAAACATTTATTTAAACTGTTTCTATCTATAGTAAAAACTGTTAATCGCTTTCAGAATATGTTAAAAATAAATTATAAAGAATCATTGAATGTTGCTGCAGAAAATGAATCTGCATCTAGTCTGAGAGAGATATTATGAAATAATTATCTGCCTGCTTGTGTGTGTTTGCGTATCTTTGTGTGTTCAGTATTTAGAGGAAGTCCTTAAGTACTGTAACTACGTGTTTACCTGCATCTTCATCGTTGAGGCCCTGCTCAAACTCGCAGCATTCGGCATACACAGGTTCTTCAAAGACAGGTAACACAATAAGATGAAATGATGCACAATGCCCAATGCTGTAAAGTGTAATAGTTATCATTTATGTGTGTCATTATTTCCTAATAACAACACATGTGGTGTGAAATAATAACTCCTGCTCCTTGAGTTCATGTATAGCTCTCATAATTTATACTTAGGTGGCATTTTGTTCTCAGTACACTGAGTTAAGGGACTGGGTGATGAGTGTGTTCATCTGTCTCAGGGTGCCCTGGTGGAGACTTATCAGGCGTAAACATCAGTGTTTCCCCTGCCTTCGAGATTAGTGGGTGGGCTACCCATTAATCTAAATAGCCTGCCCACTAATCACAATCAGCAGCCAGGCAGCAGCATTACTTCTTCCCCTTCATCTCCTCTTGTACGCCTGTTCTAACATTATTGTGCAGAATAAAAAGAAAATACAGGTTTGCACTCACCATCATCAACTAATGACTACCCACAAGCATAAGGCCACATCCACAATAACAGTCTTCAAAAGGCAGTTTAAAGGGATAGTGCACCCAAAAATGAAAATTCAGCCATTATCTACTCACCCATATGCCGAGGGAGGCTCTGGCGAAGTTTTAGAGTCCTCACATCCCTTGTGGAGATCCAAGGGGAGAGAAGGTAGCAACACATCTCCACCTAATGCAGGCAGATTCAAAAGTCCAAAAACACATAATTTTAACCACAAAATATCTCCATACTGCTCGTCTATAGTGATCCAAGTGTCCTGAAGCTCTGACATAAAAAGTTGTTTGGAATAATGTCTCACCGTCTCGCTCAAGCGCACACATGTGAGCACAGTGAGAGGCAGTTTGAGCTACAGACTACAATGAGGCTGAAACAGAGTTCAAATGATGTTTTTCCAAACAACTTGTTATGTCAGGGCTTGACGAGGACAACAGGTTTTAAGTAGAATGAAGTATAAGGTCAAGTAAACCCAAAATGTGACGTCCTCATATGAGCTATAATGCTTTGGCTTGACATGTCGAGTCTGTTAGAGCCCAGTTGGAAAGCGAATGTGGGTGTCTGTGTCATCATTTTTAAAAGTCTCTGTTTCCACTCATCCAGACTAAAATGCAACCCTGGAGTTTCCAAACTAAAACGGGTCAGCAGGAGGTTTTCAAGGAGCTTTTTGTGGCTCCAAAAACACTGGAGAAGTCTGGATGCTACGTGTAAACATAGCAATAGTAATGCATTTTAAAACAAAAGGTATTAGTGTGGATGTAGACTAAGAAATGACAGGGGAAACTCTAAATTATCCAACAGGAAAGTCTGTACTTTGTAACACTAAACAGGAGTAACAACAGACAATGACTCTGTCTTTTTTTTTCATGCCTAAAATAATGAAACATGTTTATATGTGTGTGTGTTTAGGTGGAATCAGCTGGATATAGCTATAGTGGCGCTGTCCATCATGGGCATCACCTTGGAGGAGCTGAAAATGAGCGCAGCACTGCCCATAAATCCCACCATCATCAGAATCATGAGAGTACTCAGAATAGCACGAGGTAGGAACACATAATCTCACACACACACACACACACACACACACACACACACACACACACTCCAATCTATATCTGTTTATGTTGTGTACAATAACAGAACATATAGTGATTGGTTCTGTCAGTCTGTGACTCATCACAACAGACTCTCATCTTAAACATCATTGATGTTGTAAAACATTTTATAACACTGCATTTTTAAATTTTATATTCTTGTAAATTCAGCCTTAAAAGTAATATGTAACAGATGCCTCGTGGCTTCTTTAAATAAATACAGCACAAATGTGAGAGCCTCCCTGCTGCACTAGTATCGTGCTGTGACATTGTAAATTCTGCAGCAAATGGGCCGACTGACAGCAACAGCTAGCTGTTTAAGATTGTTCCTGTGTCTCTGTGTAGTGCTGAAACTTCTGAAGATGGCCACAGGGATGCGATCTCTGCTGGATACTGTCATGCAAGCGCTGCCGCAGGTAAACACTGACTCTGTGGGGTCTCAAACACAAAAGAATGGTTTCATATTGTGGTTTATTTATGATGTTTTTTTTTACAAATGTGGGGTGACTATGAAGGTTTTGCTTGGAATAGAGAGCTCTCTGAAAGATTTATGCTTGTTGCTGAATATTTAACTTAGGTCGTATCCATCTATATAACAAAATTTCTCTTCTGACCTTATAAATGTCTCATTCTGTACATTTTCTGCCCCTCCTCTCACAGCTGAACTGTGCACTCAATGATAATAATTGCCAAACGCATTACATAGAATGCATGTTTGTTGCAGTCACAAAAACCCAAAGGAAATGAAGTATTTAGCAGCGTCTTACCTTTTGAAGCTATTAAAACACCTCTTAGAGTCTGACTGTACAGCAGACTTTCTCTCTGATATTACTCTGTGTGCTTTTTTTGTCGACGCACTCCTTTTAAAGGATGTCCACGGGATATTGCGGGGAGTATCTCAGGTCTCTCTCTCCAGATGCCTGGCACAGTTCTTAGAGGCAAAGAGCAACTGCACCAAGGATTGTGATACACATGCAGTGACAGACTCATGCGTTCTTCTACTTTCTAAATGTCAAGTGTGCAGATATAAGCATCAGGGGACAGAGTGTACATGAACAGATTTTTAAGAGAGCGTATATAAGACAGCATGCTGGGAGCTGTGGAGGTAGTAGCAGATGGAGTCATCAGAAATGCACAGGGTTTTCCCAGAGACCCTTGGCGATGATGACGATGACGATGTTTTTTGTAGAGCTCTGATTTTTGTTTTGATAGAAAATGTCAAAGCTTTCTGTGATTTCTTACTGTTTTAGTATGTTGTATCCAGTTAAAGGGCCTGTACGCAACATTTCGGAACACTAATATAGCAGCAAACAACTATTTACTATGTGTGATATTGGGCTTTATAAATAAAATTGATTGATTGATTGATTAAGATATAGTGGAGTAATGGCATCCTGAGCAAACACAGAAGTCACGCTACCTGTGTGTGTTGTAATCTCAGCTTCTCTGTTGTCTGTTGTGGTAGACGGTCCAGCTGCGTGTGCATGTTAGACACACCAAACTAACATGAAAGAATTAGTGGCAATGAAGCATGGCTGTTTTCTGTTATTATTATTATATATATATATTATTTCTGCTACAGAGCTTGACGTTGAACAAAATAATCTCTTCTAATATATTCGTTTTGATCCCAAGGTGCCTTGACTTTAGTTCAGTCAGGAACACTTTAGTCAAAGAAAACTTTATTTCCATTTGCAGTATTATATTTGGTGGTATGGCTCTGTTCTGGGGCCTCCCTGCCTTTCCTTGGGCCTACGTAGAAAGTCTAAGGCGGAGAGAGCACACCTCTCTGCCCTTCCATGTGCAAACGAGGAAAGCCTGAGGCAGAAAGAGCAAACCTCTCTGCCCTTCCATGAGCCTACATAGAAGCCTAAGGCAGGGAGAGCAGCAGCAAAGACCCCCCGGGAACAGAACAGAGCAGCATCAATGACAAACAGAAATGACATTGATAAGTCAGACACAGCATGAAAAAGAGGAGCTGGGGTGGAGGTGGGTTGCAAAGCAGCTTGCAGAGGAAGCAGCAACAGTAGGCAGGCCAGAGCAGTTTTAATAGGGCGCTCTGAATTAGATGTGCCAATTGGTTGCATAAAACGGAATCATGTGATCTATCAGCTGACTTCCTTCCATCAATCAGCTGCTCCATCAGTTGATTGGGCTGTTTGAGATGAGCTGATGTAGCTGAGATGTGAGCTGAGCTTCACATTGTGTCCTGCCTGAACGCTATGCTCAGTTTGTTTGTTTTCCCTACTTGCATTTCTGTTCTCGTGCAATGAACTACTAATCGGTGGTGTCTCTCACCGGCTCTGACGTCTCTGATGCCACTCCAACATGCTGAATTGGGTGAAAAAAAGCTGACAAGTGCTGAGTATTTCCAACGGTGTGGGACATCCTGCAAAAATTAGGGCAATAGATGCTCACAAACAGCCGATATTTGACTGATGGCTCATCAGAGCATGTGAGCGGAGCGGAGCGGGTGAAAATTTCCGCTCCTCGCTCGCAGACCTGTCACTTTCAGCCGCTCGTCCGCTCTGCTTGGTTCTGCGCATTCTTCGCTTCGCTCCGCTCCATCATAAATTTTATCCCGCTCCACTTGCTCACCACTCCGCTCAAAAAAACTGCGTCGTACTACCCTAACCTGTAATCATCTAATCACAAATAAAACATGAGCTTGGTAGATTCTCCGGGGAAGCCCTCTCCCCTCTCCCTGCAGTTAGGGACCGTTCTACACGGTACTGCTGTCGGCAGGGTGGAAATAAGTCAAAGTGTAGAGGAGACGGACCGGGTTAAGCGGCCGACCTCTGGGGAAGCCCTGTCGCCTCTCCCCACAGTTAGGGACCGCTCTCCAAGGTACCGCTGCTTCTCTTCTCAGTTTCTTTTCTGAAGTACACAGTAAACTCCATAGTTTTGAAAGACAATAGTGTGGGTGTGCGCAGGTGCAAAGATGCATTCTGGGTGGGGCATGAGCAACCGGAGCGAAAGGCTCCGCTCCACCTTTTTAAAAAAATAGCCGCTCCTCGCTCAACACAAAATCCTTCCGCTCCGCTCCAGCTCCGCTCACATGCTCTGATGCTCATACGGTGGTTACTGCTGATATCGAGATGGTGGCATTGTCATAGCATAGCACTGGTTCCCCCCCATGTTAACACCCTTAGCTTTGTCAGCACTGTTGCTGTTGTCAGCACTGTTCACGCTGATAGCACTATTAGCAACTTAATTGAGCTCACTTGCTCAGCCACCTCCATGTTGGGAACCATGTCCAGACAACCAGAATCAGACTCTGAATCATAGCTACTCTCTGAATATTCTATAGACAGTTCATCAGTGTAGTCATCCTTTGTGGAAAATCAAACTAAATTCGGGTAGCATGCAAATGCAGGTTTTCAGTTTAAAAACAAAATAAAAAGGAAAAGGGCTCATGACCTGTTTTCTCTGTCTCGGTAATATGAAGCACAAAGACGTTAAAGCTTTGAATATACCTGCCAGCGAGCAAATAATTGCCACTCAACCCACAGTGTGAGAAATGCAGGATCCCAGTTTGAATAGGAGCAGTGTCAATGAGGATGTCAACGTGCAAGCTAATGTGTGTCATCCTGGTATTTACATTATATCTCAAATGGCAAAAAGTTCACTTCAGTGTAAAACAATTTCGGAAATATGCTACTTCCATTTGTAATGCATGGTTAGATTAGTGTCAAATGAAGACAATGAAATAAATCCTGATGTTTTCAGCTCCCTGTAGCTTTAAACAAGAACTATTTACACTGGTGTTTGATGTGCAGAGGGAGATCTGACGTGTCTGTCTTCCAGGTGGGAAATCTCGGCCTCCTGTTCATGCTGCTCTTCTTCATCTACGCTGCACTGGGAGTGGAGCTCTTTGGCAAACTGGGTCAGTAACACTACTGGCAACAAAAAAACACATACACACATGTACCGCGGAGCTGAAGTTGCAGCAGAGAAGGTTTTTGAATCCAGTCATTACTACCACAGTCACGACTTCCAGCACATTTCCCCGCCTGAGCTGTCTCTGTTGAATCCTCACTCTCTTCCCCCATCTGTCTCCCCGTCTCCCTTCCTCTCCGTCGCTCTCACATCAGAGACCTGTTCCTAACAAGGAAAGATCACATTTGCATGATCACATTTATTTACGTACCACTTCCTCAATAGGCCGGCTCCATCCAACTCATTTTCTCTGGGAGCGCAACAATGTGTGAGGGAAGAGGATTAGCTGAAAAAGGCATCTGGGAGGACAAAATGAAAACAACTTGGTGATGAAGAGGTTACTCCCTGTGAAATGTTATTACGCTGCCGCCACACTGGGAAAATGAAAGCATGTCTGTTTTCCAGTTTTGTAAAGTAAAAACCCTGCTCCATTTTTTGCCTTTGTCAAGCTTCTAACAAAAGCTTTTGGATGCGCCTTCTTCTCCCAGTGTGCGCCTCACTTTAGAAGCTCTTTCAAGGCTTACAAAGCTGAAGGAGTGATTATATTTTGGTACATGTCTGTAGAGAAGTTTGGTGAAGAATATTCCAGCGCAGCTCGGTGAGGATCAGGAAAGTATTACTTGACATTTAGCTCCATGATAATGAGCTGAACCAATGTTTTGCCTACTCACCACTGAAAATTACAGTATGTTGGGCATGACAGTGAATACAGAGCATGATGGTAATAAAAGCCTCCACTTGAAGACATTTTAGGATTTGATGTGCGTGTACATGTTAATATCGTAATAGTTAACCCCGCTTCCGCTCCGCACAGTGGTGTGAAATAACTGGTCAGCAATAAGCAGCCTAATTGGCTCATGAAATCTTTCTGCCCTCAGGCAATAACAAAGACATCGCAAGATCTGGAATTCCTTTGGGAGACCTAAGACATTGTCACTACTGCATGTTGGCAGTCTGGTCTCTGTGGCCGCGGTGTCTGCGGAAGGCTGATCAGATAAGAGAAGGTCATATGAAAAGGAAATATGAAAGGGGATGGAATGGGGGCTTGAATGTTAATGCTCACGGCTTTGGATTCAAGCTGCTGAGCCAACAGGAGGTATTTTGAGCGTAGCTGGTATTGAATAGATTTTTATTTTGAATTCAAATCTAAATCAAATGATTGATCTCTTGAAACACAATGCCCACATTAATCCCCGTCCATTTTTCCACTGCGCCATGACTCAGACTTGGGGAGAAGTTATTTCTACACACTACACTAGAATATATAGGTTAAATATTGTTTTGTTTCTGAAAGTGTGCAAGGCTTAGTGGAATTTAGTGGCATCTAGCAGAGATGATTGCAGATGGCACCCAGCTGAAACTTAGATTTCCTTCAGTGTTCATTGTTCAGGAGGTTTTTTATCAGGAACTGAATTATCCGCAGAGGTCTCTTCCTCTCCAAAACAAACGGTAACAGGTGATTAAAACCAGTAAAAACACTGTCTAAAGCAGTGTCACGTCACAAATCAGTGTTTCTCTGATGCTATTCGGCACATCACAGACAGGCTGCTAGCCCAGAGTCTGCTAATCTGTGCTCATCTTTATTCCGATCCAGACATTTAAGAGGTTTATACCAGGAGCAGAATTATCCACAGAGGTCTCCTGTCCAGAACAAATGGACTCTGTGATTTAAACCGGTAAAAACACTGAATTAATCAATTTCACGTTAAAAGATCTCCAACACTGCTGGTCGAGGAGGGGCTGCTAACTACAGTGGCTGATGCGACAATGCGAATGGTGCTATCTTTAGCCAGTGTTTGCTTTGTCTATTCTGGGGTACTGTAGAAACATGGTGGTGCAACATGGCGATCTTTGTAGACGAGGACCGGCTCCCTATGTTAAAATAAATGGCTCGTTCTAAGGTAACGAAAATACAATTATTCCTTTTTTTAAGTGATTATACACCATACACTGAACTTAAACCACTACAGTTGACCCCACTGTGTCATGACACATACTGCCACCCACTGGCCAGGTGTTGTAAGTGCAACACAAATTTCTCAAAACCAATATGGCCAACGGAATGCAACAAATGTGTAGCTCAGGATGATTTTAAATTGTTGTTCTTGAATATTTTATTTTTGACAATGTTTTTGAAGAGAATGTTAATTGAAAAAAACATTCAGTTAAATGGAGAGGTGTGTGTGGGGGCCTGAAGAGCCAAGAGCCAGAGTTGAGTCAGGGAGGGAGAGAAAGAGGACAGGAGAGATAAATGAGGGCAGTTTGGAGAAATTTTCCCTGAGGGTTTTCTACCAAAGAGGGATCTCTTGGTAAAGGTAAGGAAAAAATTGGTGGTTTGGGTAAAAATGATTGGATTTCAGTCTGAAACAGCTTTTGGGTGAAAGCCTACAAGGAAAACTTCTCCTGTGTGTGACAGAGTGGAGAGGCTGAGGAGTCAGGAGCAAGATTCAATGCTTTTGCATCACATTAAATAGTATTAGAAAATGTTAAAATATGTGAACTCACAAGTTTCAAAGCATTAAAAAATATATATCAGTTATTTCATTGTTTTATATTTCTATAGTTGCACATGTAACACATGCTGTCCACCCGAGTGTACAAAAAAAAAAGCATGTTAAAAAACCCTTCAAATTCTGTTTTCTTAAGACAAAAATCTTGACAGGGGTATTTATAATTCATGCATGAAAGATTTAAATTCCATTTCAGCCAGTATATTCCCCTACATCTTACACACTGAACCTCTAATGAGCTCACTGTTTACACGTGTGTGGAAAAAAAGCTTTATAAGTCAAGTTTTATTCCATTTATTTTTATGGAAAGTTGCCATATCCACTTCCTCAGAGCTGCACACCTCTCGCTTATCTCCTGGCGGTTGATCCTGAGAATAAGAAATAAGGTAGACAATACTCCGAGGACCGTCTCGTGTCTCTCCATCTCCCTGCTAATGTGACCCAGGGCTTGAAACAAAGACAGCTATCTTCTGGTGGCTGTTTTGTTTTTGTAAACAGGCTCCTATGGGTTTTCTGTCAAATTGACCCTGAGACTGAACGAGACCTTGTTCTCCTCTCCTCTGCCACGTCCACAGGGACACGCCGTTTAGCAGCTGTTTGTGTGTTCGGTGCACACTGCGTTCATACAACAGAACTGAAGCATTAGGACTTTCTGAATGGCACACTGACACTTATATAATCATTCATGCTCACTTTTACCCCTGTTATCTTTTCTTTTTTAACAATCACGTCTATAGTGTGGTGTAACTAACGTCTGCCTGTGTCTGTGTGTTGATCAGAGTGCAATGACAACAACCCGTGTGAGGGTCTGAGTCGCCACGCAACCTTTGAGAACTTTGGGATGGCCTTCCTCACACTGTTCCGAGTGTCCACTGGAGACAACTGGAATGGGATTATGAAAGTATGAACACACACACACACACACACCACACACACACAAATGATGACTAGATTATCCCATAACCGCAGAGAGAGCAATGACCTCCAAAACCAATTATGAAATAATAAAGTAGCTTAGAGCTGAGCAATGTCAACCCGTCTCACATCTTCATTTTTACTTTATTAAAAATGTCATAAAGATACAATCATTAATCATCCATAACAGACTCAGACGATATATTTAAACAGGCCAGCTGATAATGAGAGTAACTTTGTTTTTTAGTGTTAAACTATAATAATATAAATTACCACCATACTTATGTTGATTATTCATGACCTAATGTTGAATATCTGTGGATTTTTATCATTTGAGAATAGACGTTTTTTCATATTTCCACTCCAAGGAGTGCACGTATGTTTGGCTGCTTTTTGGTTTCATTCCAGAAGAAAAAAGTACATGTACAATAGCAGTGCCCTAATGTTACATCCTGAATGTTGAGGCAAGACAAAACTCAGAGAGGAGTCATCCTTAAGTGTTAACCAAGGGGATATCAAACAGGGTAAACACAAGTTTAATCCGATAGGAGTGGTGGAGAGGAAGTAACCAGATGCACCAGATGGTTTGTTACACAGAACTGTCTCAGAAGACGTCATTGGAAACTGTTTGGAAAGGGGCAGGCACGTTCCAAAAACATTGGCAGGTAACTGGGTGAACCATCTGTCTAACAGCGTCTATCATGGGCCAGTCAGGAGAAGTCAGTGCCGCTCATTGCTCTTCTTTCAGTGAAGAAATACCTCCCAGTTCTGATGCTATTGCAGCATGTAACCTCTGTAGGAGCTGCTATTGTTGTTTTAGAACAAACAGTCACCTCTTCGTGTCGTCACATACATCTAAATCACACCCGTGACCGCCAGTAGCTCCTCACAGGACGCTGTTTGATCATAACCTTGAAGCCTGACATCATCATGAAACTGGTTTGTTATCAATCACTTCTATCACTTTAGCAAGCTGCAGATTCCCCTCATACAGCAGCAGCAGCAGCAGCAGCAGCAGCACTTGCTGATTTAAATAGTATACGAGAGTAAAGAAAGTAACAGCAGCTGCATTTTCAGCACATGCTCTGCTGCCCTACATCGCCCCCATTGTCCTTGTTTCTCCCTCAGTTCTTCCAAATGTCAGATTTTCTAACCCTCTAAATGAAGCTCCGTATCATATAACCGACAGTTTAGATTTTAAAGCTTTGTGATGTAGCCTCGGGTGTATTTGACACAGTTGTTCAGCTGTGCATATCCAGTTGTAATGACAGGTTATGTGTATGTGTGTGTGCACTTCTCCTCTCCCTCTCTCTCTTCTTACATCTCCCTCTCTCTTCTTACATCTTTCTCTGTGTCTTTTAAGGACACGTTAAGGGAGTGTCATCCAGAAGACCGCCACTGTCTAACCTACCTGCCCGTGGTCTCTCCGATTTACTTTGTCACGTTCGTGCTCATGGCCCAGTTTGTTCTGGTCAATGTGGTGGTGGCTGTTTTGATGAAACATCTGGAGGAAAGCAACAAGGTACAGTAACTCGAAAGGCTAAGAAAATGCACAAATACAGACATACACAGACACATCAGGTCAGTGTGTACATGTGTGATTTTTTGTAGACAGCCCAAGGTATAGACACACGTTGGTTTTATGACACTCATGTATTGTCACTGTCAATATCTCCTGTTGCAGGAGGCTAAAGAGGACGCAGAGATGGACGCAGAGATCGCCTTGGAAATGGCAATGGAGAGGCAACGTAAAACAAGCACAACCTCCAGCAACAGTTCAGCAGGAGGGACCTACGTTGGGCCGTGTCCAAATTCACCTGGAGAGGTATGAAGGATATTACCTTACTCACTAATCAGTCAGGAAACTTGACTTACCCTGAAACTGTAAAGGTAATTAGGGATGTAGCGCTGGCTATGTGTGATACATGTTTCTCAATATGTCTCTCTATTTAACGACTTTATAATGAAACAGTATGTGCAGCAGTAGGCAGTATCGTCAGTGCCAGACTCTGTGGTCTCTGTCTCCCCCTGTAGGAAGAAGAGGTGCACTACGGCGACCAGGACCTGCTGTCGTTAAGGAAGATGTCTGTATCCAGGATGCACTCTCTGCCTAACGACAGCTACATGTTCAGACCAGTACGGCCAGCCAGCGCCCCCTATCCTTTGGAGGAGGTAGAGCTCAGTCCCCAGCACCAGCATTCAGGTAACTTATCTGAGAAGAGGAATTACTTCATCTGTTCAAGATTTAAATATATTAGATGAAATCTGCTTCTTTTTTTACGCTTCTCATCTTTACCTTAGACAGCCACTGATATTGTTTTAGCAGACACAGACGCTAAGATTGTTCTGTGATGTATGCATGCACTCAGTCTAGTTTTTTTGTACATGTTTTACGAGAGGATGTTTTGTAAAATAGTGGTGTCTAATAATCTCGTTTCAGGTGGATGAAAATTATTTGCATGAAACAAAAAATTGAAGATAAACCAAACTAATTAACTAAACTACAGCCACAGTTGGTTAATACCATGATTTAACTTCAAAGAAGCACTGAAGTATCAAGTATATGGTTTGTATGGAGTCTTGGTTCCCCAGTAGCAAGTGTATTTCAGTCAGTAGAGACTTGTTCTGAAAGAAAATAATATTTTTTTTAACACATAAGTGAACAAGTGATCAATGTGAAAAGTCTTAGGCGATTAGACCCCATCAAGATGGGATACTAGAGGTTTCTTACCCTCAGTTCCGGCTTGGGTTTTTACAAAGACAAATTAGGAGCATTATAAACGATGCTGAGAATACTAATCTAAGCACTGACAAGCACTGTTTTATCTGCAGTCAGATTCTAATGGCATGTTGTGGCCAGGCTGTGGACAGACCCAGCTCTGTCCCAAGGTACTGACTGTAGTGGATGAGCTGATACATGTGAATCCCCACAACCTTCACACAGGCTCATCTGCTCAGCCGTGGAATGGCTGGATACTCAACGAGAATGACGGTTGACTTAATGGCCACGCTGCAAAATCACAATACTATATACGTTAAAAAATGTAATCATCTCATTTGATAGATTTGGAATCAAGTGGCTTTACAGCTTGGCCTGAAAGTACCAACTGAAAATGAACTAACTCTGACTTTACTGCTGTTTTTTAACCTTGTTTTACTGTGATTGTGTCTGAACTCACAGGTGGACTGGACCTGTGTGTGCAGAATGCCTAAGACCCTGGTTACACAGTCTCACAGCACTTATTCAACACAGAATTGAATTTAAAATGGGTTGCTTCCACTTCATTGTTTTGCAATCACACTTTGTATTTAGAGTCAACTTTGGACTTGATTGCCACGATGCATTACAGTGCTATATGATGATCTAAATACAGTCACATAGAAGTGATAATGTAACCAGGGTCTAATGCAGAATATTACTTTCAGTAAACCGGCCTTGTATTGAGTTTCTCCTCGACGTTCAGCTCAGTGCTGCAACTTCTCTGATAACTTTTCTGTTTGGATGAACAACCTACCCTGTGTGTTGAAGAATTTTTTTTAGAAAACACTTTATTTTGATTGCAGATTTGAGACAGTTGTAAATAAATTATTTCTTGTTGCTCAAATCTAAATATTCTCTCAAAATAAAGTGTTAGTGGTGTTATACTTTTGTAATAACCGCTCAAATGTATTAATTTTAAAATGTTCCAAAGTAGGGATGCACCAATTGTGAAATTCTGGGCTGATACCAGTGTTTAGAATTACAGTTGGGCCAATAGCTGATACCAGTTTTTGTTGTTTATTTAGTTTTTGTTTTTTATTCCAACTATTTCATTATAAAATATAACTAAGCTGTTTTAAAGTCATTCAGCTCCTCATTACACTCATTTTGTATGAGCACAAATTCAATCATACAAATCTATGAAACAACCCCCTCATGTAAACATCTTTCACATGAGAAACATATTTTCAAAATAAAGTAACAGCTTCAGAGGCCGTTTAACTATATATACCATAATTCCCTCTCTAATATCTGTTGTATATCGCTATGCAAACATCAACAAATTTCCTTTTCAAACAGCTGTATTTGTTCAAATTTCTTGTCAAAAAGTAAATTTTTACAAGATTATATTTGAACACATCATGATAACGTTTACCTTCACCCAGTACTCATTTTACTTACTACAGCATGAATGCATCAAAGTGTAACTCACTGCAACCTGTTAGCTGTTACAGCCTCCAGCTGCTAACAGCTAATGTTAACTAGCTCTCCTCCTGCAGATGTTAACACAGAATTGTTGTTGTTGTAGTTTTACCCGAGTAAAAGATCTGAGTACTTCTTCCACCACTGCAACCCTGTGTCAAATTAGTCCATTAGCTCGATGCTAACACATAACGGGAATTACCATTAACACGTTACTGAAAATTAGCATTGTGATAATGTTATCCTTACAAATGATCTATTTTCATTTCAAATGCTTAACATAAAAAGAATTATGTGCTCATACTTAGAGCCACAAATCCCCCATGCTCTCAAAAAATAGTAGCTGACTTCTGTCCCTGTGTTCAGTTGTTGTTGATGTTAAGGATGTTAACTCTAGATAGGCTCTTTGTTTGAGCCTACCTGGTACAATTATCTCATGTGAGGGAATGTCGCCACCTGCTGGTGTGGCGAGTAACTGTGCCTCAAACAGATATTGTTTTTTTTTATATAGATCCTGCCATGGTAGAAATTGGACAAAATTATGCAAATACACAGTAGGAAGTCACAAATGACCTGCAAACTAAATATGACTTCACGTGTATTTGCTGTGGCAAAAGTCTTAACATTTGTACAGTGAAAACTTCCATATCCCTGGGAGGATCTGGGATGACGGGACACTGTTAGTCTAAAGCCCTGCTTTTTAGCCTGCTCAAATTTGATGTGACTCAAAAGAAAAAATATCATCCGCTGCCATTGGTAAATGCCATCGTATTTACTGATAAGCAGATGGCAGACAACAAGGCAAATTTCAGCTGATAAATTGGTGCTTCCCTATCTTAAATTAACAGAAAAAAAGTCAGTATGAATCTACGTGTTTGTTTATGCCAAAATATGCATGTGTTTTCTGTAAGAATGCATGTGTGTGCATTGACACTGGGATCATGTGATTGTATTACCTGTATCATTCAAACTCTTTACGTGTGTACCTTCAGGCTCAGTGACGTCGATCCACTCCCAGCCATGTGATAGTCGCACGCTGCTGCAGGTACCAGACGTTTCCCCCGTTCACCCCCGGTCACCTCCCACCCTCACTCTGCCCCGCATTGCCCCGCCCACGCCCAGCCCCTCCCCACGGGCCCTGCGCAGACAGGTAAGAGACACACACACATTCATCTATTACAGTGTTAATGTCCAAACAGATTTACTGATGAAAGTGTGTTCTATGTTGCAGGTGGCTGTTAAAGTGGATTCTATGGAGTCCCAGGGTTGTGAGCACCAGGAGAGGCCCAACCCTGTCTACCTGCCTCCCCTCTCCCCTTCTCCCCTCTCTCCTCACGCCTCCTCCCCATCTCCCCTGCCTCCTCCTCCTCCCTCCTCTCCCTCAGCCCTCTCTCTCCCACCCTGCTCCCCCTCTGCCTTCCCACTCCCTCCTCCATCCCCTCTGCATCCCCTGCTTTCCTCTCTGTCTCCTCTCCCTCCTCCGCCATCTTCCCCCTCGCTTCTTCTCCCACCGCCTCCCTCCCCCCGTCTCCCCTTACGCCCTCCCAGCCTCCGGAGACCCAGACCGCCCTCTGCTGCTTCCCTGTGCGACCCGGCAGACGAAGAGGTGTATCACATCACCAGCTCGGCCCGCCTCAGGTGGGAAGATGAAGAGGGAGGAGAGCAGGAGAGCAGAGGGAAGAGCGGCCGCAGCCACTCCCTCTCCCCCTACACCGCCCTGTGCTCTCCCAACTCTTCCTCCACCTTCTCCCCTCCTCTTCCCCCACTACCACCTTCCACCTCGAGGAGCGCTCTCAGTCTGCTTGGGGTGGGCTTGACGGACCGTGACTTTAGGAAAGGTTTAAGCGTTGACAACAAGGCCGTCCTGGACAAGCCGTCGTCATTGTCTGCCGGTCACCCTGAGGACCATCGCCGCCACTCAATCGAGGTCTGCCTCCCACAGGCTGTCATCACCAGTGACGACCAACACTTTCCACGTGAGGCCCACCGGTCTGAAAAAAGTGGTCAGGGATTTCCTGTGAGGGTGCAGTCAGTCGGGGGCGGCCACAGGAAGAAGAAGATGAGCCCTCCTTGTATATCCATCCACCCGCCCTCAGAGAAGGAACACCCCCACATTGCCTCACCCCCAAAACTGGCTGACTGCAGCATGATGCTGAGACGCAGGACGCCATCCTACGACTTGACCCCGCACACACAGTCCAACACGCAAGAAGCCTCGGATTCACAGACGCGGACGCTCACACCTATCCACGTACCGCTTCAAGCACACTCACCAACACACACTCTGACACCCTCGCGGGGGTCAACTCCGACAAACACTCATACACACACTCCACCTCACGCGTCCACACCTACACTCCCAAACATCCCAATCAGCCCGAACATCTTTATCCAGCCTCACGCACCTCTCGTCCCGATGCCTTTCTCACAGACACACTCCCTCTCCCCCGCCGCGAGGCACTCCACTCTCGCAGGGGACTACATCCCCCTCCCCCAGTTCACCTTCGACCAACCACAGTCCAGATACATGAGCGGACTGTCAGCTGGCCTATCAGACGCCGATACAGCCACCTGCTCTTCCCCTTTCGACAACAGACTGGGGAGCGGCGCAGGATTCAGTGCAAAGAATCGGAGGACCGCCCAGTGAGCATCGGGCATTGCCTTCAGGAAGTGAATTAACAGGTCCTTAATCTCTGAAGCTGGTGCAGAGCGGCCTCGGCTGACCTCAGCAGAGATTGGTGCCGGGGAGAAAGAAGTTTACCGGGAGAGGGATTGTTTTTGTTTAGACGGATACTGAAAAGACATGAATTATTCTTTCCAGAGAGACGCTGGTACAGTCCTGTCCTACAATAACAGACAGTGGATCCATTTTCCTAAACCCAGCTCGATGGACAGCAGATCCACTGAGGCTGTACCAACAGTACCCACTGTACATGGTGTGTTTGGGACTAATACTGATAACACACCAGAACTTAAGCCACCAAACTCCGTAGCCAAAGTTTTTTTTGACACACTGTCCCCACCCACGCTAGCCAATCAGGAAGCAGCGTCTGGCTGACAACCTCTGACCTTTCACAGGAAGAGGTTTGTGAAATGCGAGCGTGGGGGGAATTGTGGGATATGCAACTTCAGGTTTTCTACAGAAGTTCTGCTTGCCCCTCCTCTGCTCCTCGATCACATTGATCCGAGCAGAAGTGTGCGTGTGAGTGAGCGTGTCTGCGTTTTCCTACGTGCGAGTACTTGTCAAAATCTGTTGTCATGGAAGTCGGCCATGTTATTCTTTACGCCTGCGACGACAGAGAGGGGAAGCAGGGCAGAGCTGTAGTGTATGTTTATTTGTGTATCTGTGCAGTGTAAATAAAGGAAAATACTGTATTTGGTGAGATTAAAAATAGCTCTATCCATATGCACATATTTTTATAGAAATCTAAAAATGTTTTTTGCACACAAATTTGAATTTCAAGTTGCTTGTTTTTTTTTTTTTCCTCTGTTGTCCTCTTGTGAATGTATGTTTCTTTTCAAAACCGGAGAGAGCAGCGAGGGAGCATCGACCCTCCTCTCAACAGGCTAGCTGAGGTTGAGGAGGGGGATTTTATTTTTCTATTTTGAAAAAGAGAGAGAAGGGAACAGGGGTGTGATGTGTTTCTGTAGCTTCGTCTCAGATTTCTCTGTGTTTGGTGTCTAAATAACAGTCTTCAGAAGCGGGCTCAGTGATGCACGCCAAATTCATTTTAAGATTTTCCACGCTGACGTCCCTGCGGAGAGGAGAGTCTGCGATTTTGGTGTAAATGTGTTGAGACTACTGGCTGTGTGCTGGCTCTCCACACATTCAAATTCTAATGTGGCTATTATTCCAAAAGAATCGCAAGTAAAAATATAGTACATTTTATGCAACACAGAAAAAACTACTGTACTACAATTTATTTATTTGCCCAGATACATTATAAAACAACTTAACAAGGCAGCTAAATATCTCTGTGAGCTGCTGGATATTGGAAAACAAATTGAAAAACACATGAGCTGTCATCTCTGAGCCCCCCTTCTTCAGCTGTTTTCAAGCTGGATCAGCTCTGACACCACTTAGTGTTTCTGTACATCTAAAGACAACCAAACTAACTAACTTACTAAATATGTGTAGCCAGAGTGCAATAATAATATATACTTGTGGAAAATATAGTAACGTCCACACTACATAAAACAACCACACTTTTGTGTTCGTACATACTGTAGAACTACTATAATATATGATATAAACCCATTTTTTTATATGATGATCGAGAGTATTTCTATCTCTAGTGTTCATGCTACTATAGGTACTTGCCCCCCTGCGCGTGGCTGTGGTGGCATGGGTGTGGCTGGAAGCAGTGTTAGGTACTGTAGATTTCTCTAAGAGCTCAGGCCCACCCACTGATGGTGTTAATGTAAGCGGAAGAGCGACATGCATCTCTGCTGAGGACTATATAATAATCCATTTGTCACCCGTCCATGGTTTTATTTTCCCTACTAACCCACTGCATTAGATCACGTTGAGACGACACACCGCATTTGTTACCTACAAATCAGTTCTGTTATATTAACCTATCTACAGATGGATTCATGCAAACCCTGGAGGTGTAAATGACAAAGAATGGCAAGCAGTTTCCTTCCTAGTGACAAATGTTTTCTTACCACCAAGCCATACCTTTATTCTGACACAGCACAATATGTATTTTACTCTGTTTTGTGCACAGTCCGGTTTGGCACAGGTATACAAGAAGCATGCTTGTAAACTGTTTAGGTACTACTGATTCCTATTTTAAAGGCAGCTGGCTGGAACGGCGCCATTGTTTTTTGTTTTTTTTTAAACCAGCACGTAACACGCACAACTCCTCAGTAAGCTGAGTGAAAACCAAAGTGCTTTGGTGCTGCATCATAATCACCACACGCCCAGTATTTCATATCGTAAGATTGTATCCATCTTGGTAGGTATTGCCAACTAGGTTTAAAGTATTTGTCGGTGAGTAGCTGAGTGACAAAGGGTCTCTGGAGGTCGGTAAAGCTCTGAAATGGTGTTAAACCACTTGGACAACAAGTAAAGCCGTGAATTTTAGTCATATATTTCTATGGGCATTAAAGGTCCAGGGTGTAGGATTCAAGGGGCATCTATTGGCAGAAATGGTATATAATATTCTTTTCATTAGTTTATAATCACCTGAAAATAAGAATTGTTGTGTTTTTGTTACCTTAGATATACCGAGCTGGTCTCTTCTACAGAGTCAGCCATGTTGCTCTATAGTAGCCCAGAGCCAGTGGCACCCCCAGAGATCTTTCATAGGCATGGCCAGATGGGGCCACCGAAAATATTCAGCAGGCACACCAAAACCTAGGGATGCATATATTGGATTTTTGGTGATATCCGACATGCCGATATAGAACAAGTTATTTAGCTGATAACCTATACCCGATACAATATATCCACTTTTTCCCTAATTTTAGTGCTCATCAAGTCTCTTCTGTAGTGGAATTCACATCATATTATGCATGCGTACTCTTATTGTGATGGCCCACCAGCAGATGGAGACATTTAACAGAACGCTTCTCAGTGTATGTAATATTTATTCATTGTGTAAAATGAGAAAAAGCATGTTGGCCGATTCTAATAGTTCATTTTAAAGCCAATGTTGGCCGATACTGATGATGCACCGATATCATGTAGCCCTACCAAAACCAAAAGTCATACCTGATTTTCAAGAATTCCATCCTGCTGTTTTAGTAGTCTCTATAGGAGAGTTAAAGAATCACATACTGATATACTAGTTTCTCATTTTACAGTTAATATTACCAACTATCTGATGTGCATAGACTACTACTACTACAAATACTTTGAGTTGGAACAGGAACAAGGGGGATTCATCGTTCTTCAAATAGACTTGATGTCCTTTTTGTTTGTTTTTTTAAAGACGGACATTCAGCTTTAATCTGAAGGACTGCATTGATTGTAAGGAATGAACCATTTACAGGGAACAAGCCTTCTCAAGTTTAGGGGAGACTCGTGGGTACCCATAGAACCAATCTTCATTCGGATTTCTTGAGGTGAGAGCTCAAGGGACCCCTTTGAGTATGGCCATGCCAGTTGTTCCCATGCCAAAAATTGCGCCTAACTTTGAAATGTTATTTAACCCCTTTCCCAACAAGCTATGCCGTCATGGTTGGTACCAATGGATGCCTTAGGTTGTCTCGTTTCTCAAGATACCACCACGTAGCTTAAAGAATAAGCGTGCCACAGCCTCTTAAAGACAGCAACGTTGGCCTGCAATTATTTTGCCAGGAGGTGGGGGGCAATTGTACCTAGGGGCATGGCGCCACTGCCTACAATAGACCAACATAACACTGGCTCTAGATATGGTCATTCACGCTATTGCAATTTTGCTTCGGTTGCTGTAGTTCTCTTACACGCTTGGCACATGGGAAAAGTTTCAGTTGGTTGCAGTCTGCAACCTCGCTGGTAGATAGCACTCAATCCTGCACACTGGACTTTTAAATAAACCTTTAAAAAACAAAATTTAATTGGACATAATTTTTATGCACATTTTTCAGATACAAAATTGGCCCTACATTAGGCTAAAACTAGCATTTAACGGCTGTGAGAGTCTGCCGATACCTTCAGAAACCCTTGAAACATGAGCTAAGTGATGAAGAAAAGAAGGTCCAGATTGTCATCAGATTATCATTCTCCATGACACACTCATCAGCTTTACGTCTCCCAAGTAGTATGCATGTAGAGGGCAAAATAGTGAGATAAACATCAGGATAAAGGCAAAAAGAAAAGAAAAAAGTGAAGGCTATAGCTTCAGTTTGCTGCAGGACCACACTTTTGACCTTTGCGTGCTACAGTGCAGTCCTGTGATTGGTTGTCCTCCTTGGAAAGAGCCACATTTAGCAGTGCAGTGCTGTTGGGAGTTCAAAAGTACAAAGTTAGATAAAGGTTGGCATGTTGCAAAGACAGAGAGAAAAGTTGCTGCTGATCTTTTGATAGCACTCTTCTTCCAGTTCTGACACACAGAAGCACATCTGGAGTCGGATTCTGAGATGTCGTCCTCCCTCCGGTACATGGCACAGTTGATCATCCCGTGGTTTAAAATAATTTAAATACAGTATGTGCTCGAACACACTGTCATCGTGCAACTGCTTTGTCCTGTTTCATGTCCTCTTCCTGCACAGATCGTCAGCAAATGGGAGGTTTTAAGTAGTCTGAGGACAGCCTCTTTCTGTCTCACTCTTATTTGACTTAGTGCGGACGACCCCGATCTACAGCATATTGCCATATTAATCGACACAGTTTGGTAGAGTGACTGCATAATTGTTCTTACGATTTACAGATCTTTGGATCTCAGTATTTAAATCCTGTTTTTGAGGAAACAGTTTTGACTATTGCATGTTCTGATTTAAGAAAAAAAAATCTTTTGGGAAAGAATCATCTGGATGTTTTAGAGATTTTGATATTTGCATTTTCAGATGTTTCCATTTGTAGATTGACTACCTAATTGCACTGGGCTCTGATTAATTGGTATCTGATAAAATACTGATTAAATGACCCTATTCTTTATTGTCCAATGCAATACTGGGTGGTTATTTACTGTATGAGGAAAGAGTTCCTCTTTATACAGTTTTATAGAGAGACATGGAAACCTAGTTGGTTCTATTTTGTTCAGAACCGACGTTATTTAATGTTGAGGTGAGCCTTTTTTTCACTTTTCCTCCTGATACTCTAAACATACTAGAACTCTGGTGATGGTGAAACTAATTAACTGATGTATATTTTATGTAGGAGTAGCCTCAGCCCGGATGCTCTGTAACAGACAGACAGTGATAAGTTGTGTTGTCTGGGTTGACACTGAGCTGGTGCGGCTTCGCAGTGAAGCCGATCACGCTCCTGACACAAGTGTCGCCCGACTGCAGAAAGTTCAAACTGTGATAGAACTTGACTTTAATGAATCAGAAGCCTTGTGTTTTCTTTCTTTCTTTCTTTCTTTTATTTTTTATAACCCTTCAGTGATTGGCCCAAACACCCCCACCCCCAAACCCCCCAAGCCTTACAAGGAGGGGAGGAGGTGTGTTCTATCTGTCAGAGGAGAGTCAGTGTGTCTGCAATAATAAGCCCTCCATTATTCCCTGTGACAGAGGGAGACGGGAGGGGACAGGGGAGGTGTTTAAAGGCTCGACACACGGTGGGACTCTCTACATTGTATCGTTGCTGATTATTGTGTGATGACCAACCATTGTCCTGAAGGATGTTTCCCTGTCAATTAAAAAATACAAGATTTTTTTTATTCCTGATACGTGTTGTCTGCTTTGTTTCTTATGCTGATCTTTATTTAATCCTTAATTACTATTTCTGTTTATGAATAGTAAGTGAATAGCATTGACCATCTTGTCACAATGCAATCTTCTAATGGGATACCTTTGGTCCCAGCAATGCTCTGCCCACCCAAACAATGCTACGGACCAAGTGCCCCCCCAGCAGGACAATGTGCCATGCTATACCAGAAGAACAGCTCAGCAAAAGCATGAGGAGTTCAACTTATAGGACTTTGTCTTGAGTGGGAGAGGGGTAATCACTTCATTGGGATCATCTGGTGGGAACCCTGGTTCACTGGTGTTTCACTGATAGGCAACAACACCTCCAGAGGGCTTAACGGCAACATCTGGCATCCCAGGTGTGCCCCCCTCCGCCTTTACCCGGCATGTTGGACATCTTGCAGACCAGTTGGGGTCCTTCCTTGTCATCCAAAGCCAATTGCCACTTCGCTCAGCAGCCTCTGATAGAGACTTGATGGCTTGTCACAAGGCCTGTCCTCAAACACCCATTCTCTTCAAAGCCTGGTTGATGATGTGGCTACAACTCCTCTACACCCAGGGAGCACCTGGGTACGCCAGCCATGTTATTCTGCCCCAGCTGCTAGGTCTGTGTACTTCAGGCTTCCCCGACTGCAGCCTCCCATGTGACAAATGTGACAAAGAGCTCAAGGTGTCGGCCTGGCCTCTGAACTCCCCAGATCCCAATCTAATCAAGCATCTCTGGGACATGCTGGAGCCTCACCTCACAGCCTACAGGACTCGAAGGATCCTCTGTCAACACCCTGGTGCCAGAAACCACAGGAAATCCCCCAGAGGTCTTGTGTTTATGCCTCGATATGTTAGAGCCAAGTCCAATCCAAGGAGGCCCCACTGTGAATCAGGGGTACCTTTGGAGTAACAGCACATCCTACGAATGCTTCATCGGATTGGGGCCTAGAAATTTTGGTGTTGATCATCTTGGAGGCCTAACTAGAGCCAGTGGTGTGTTATGAACTGTACCAGCAGTGCCTGGACTGCCTATGACAGCTGCTTCTGCAAACAGCTGATTGCGCAGTTGCCCCGGGGTCACCACAACACGTTTCTTCACTTAGTAGCCTTTCTGATGGAACTTCTCAAGCACTCACACAACAACAACATGACAGCCAGCCTCATTGCTACGTTCTTTGCCCCCCTCCTGATCTTGGGCAGGCAGGCACCACACGACCGACAGAAAGTCATCGACTTAATCCTTGGTTTCCTCATAGCAGGAGACGAGGAGTAACTGAGGTCAGTTGGGTTTGGAGTTGATTCTGAACCTGGCTTACTGCTTGCAAAGGACCTGGACCTGTAGGACACTGTGTGGTGCTTTGCCATCTAATGAAGACCAGTGCAGCTGTTTTGCACCCTACCTTCTCACAACTCTCATGATAGAGGAACTTAAGACTTCCATTAGAACTGCGATGATTGTGCCAAGTGTTGTATCTTCAATTCCTTTGGCCATTCCTGAGCAGTTTTGGCAGTGTGACATGGCACATTGCCCTGCTTGGGATTGGGGTCACTACCACTGGGGAGTACTGTTGCCATGAGGGGGTGTATTTGGTCTGTAACGGTGTTTGTATGGTTGTCAAGTGGCATCCACATGAATGCCAGAACCAAAGTTTCCCGGCAGAACATTGCTTTGTAACAAGATGATCAATGTTATTCACTTCACCTGCCAGTGGTTTAATGTTTTTGCTGATTGGGGTGTATCAGTATTCATGATAAGTATCAAGAAACTGCAGAGCAGAAATGGCAAAGACATGTTTTAGCAAGCCTAGAAACATTTATTTTACACCTTTTACATGTCACACTCACATCTTGCTGGTAATAATTAGGAACAACAGGAGAGGGACCGAGTGTGCGCACATCCAGGCAAGGTGCAAGACAACGAATACTTCACTGGAGTCACAAAGGAGATTCACACATTGTAGGCTCCAAATAAATAGTTTATTTTTCTTTTCTTATAAGGCAATGTTTTGATCTACAACAGATCTTCCTGTCTTTAAAAAAAAAGAGAAATAAACTATTTAGTTGGAGCCTACAGTGTGCCTAAAATATCAATATCAGTGCTGGATAGGCTGCAGGGTAAAAGAAACACCAATAATAAGTCAAATACAGATCAGCACACGCCTCCCAGCTACATTATATTTTCCAGTATCCAGAAATGACTTTACTTTGTCTGAATCTCTTTTAGAAATATGAAAGTTCATTGTTTTTTGTTTTACAAGACATACTGGGATGTTTGGAGAGGGTGTCACTGTAGTGATCACAGTGTAAAGTTAAATGGGGAGGTTAAGTACTGAAGTCAGATTTCTCTTTGAAAGTGCAGATGATAACAGAAGCCAACTGGTCAAACTGAAAAGGCATAACATAACACTGAATTTGTACAAACACGGATATACCTGTGTGTCCATTAAGTGCTTATTTCATCAGTCTAGAAAAATGAATTGCAATTTAATGCCAGTTTAAAAATAACTGGGTGCAGCACCTGCAGTTCTATGCTGGCCAACACCGATTAAAGAGTCTCTCGAGATATTTGCTCTTTATCGGTTGTATTCACACTACTTTTTAAGCTCTTGTAGTTTTTGCAGGACTTCCTCACACAATGTCTTCAATTGCTGCACTATGACGGTAAGTTTGCTGTTTTCTTGTGTCTCTTTACAAGTGTCTGTGCAATCATTAACATGATGGATGTGCCTTCACGTACTTGTGTACATGAAGCGGTGGGCAATGCGATACAAAACGTTCAGTTTAAATCGCTCTTTTGATGAGTTTACTCTAAGAATGTGACTGTTTATCTTCATTTCAAACCCAAATAAGACAAGGAAATCATTCATTACCTTTACTGTGATTTGCAAAACCAGTGTGTTACCCTCACAACAGCTTTGATTAAACTTTCAAGTTGTGAAGTCACTAAAGCAGAACTTCAAATATCATGCAAAAACATTGCCACTGAAGGTAAACTGAATATTCTACAATCCAGTTAAACAGAGATAAAACAGAACTAATTGTCGTTGGACCCAAAGATCTCCACAAAGTCAGTGCTCATCTCCAGTCACTAATGTGTAACACCACAAACCATTCAGAATCTTGGTGTAGTCATGGACTCAGACCTAGCCCTCTGCATTCACATAAAGACAATTACAAAATTAGCCTATGATCACCTTTAGAATATATAAAAAATAAAGGACTGTTGATCAGACAGCTGCAGCTGATCCAGAATATTGCTGCTGTTCACAGTCCTCACTAAGATCAGGGGTCTCGTTTATAAAACAATGCATAGGATCCATACCAAAAATGTACATACCCAAAAAAGCCAAAAATGGTGTTTCTACAATCAGGCTTCCACCTCACCATCTGCATCACCAATTTCCTGTCTCGAAAACGTTTGTAAGCATGGGTCAAAGTTTCTCCCATCAAGTCTGTCCTCATACATCGCAAATTTTGTGTGTGAAGTGGCGTATGCCTCTTTCAGGCCTTGTTTTGTGCACATGCAATGTTTATAAATGAGACCCCAGGAGAGTTTGTGCTCCACTATATTCGGTCCAGACCTGTCTCTTGCCCAGGACAGGTCTGCTTACTGTCTCCAGAGACAAAACTAAACACAGAGGAGCTGCATTTGGTTTTTATGCACCACATTTATGGCTCCAACTCTCAGTTCTTTTAATCAGACTTTAAAACTGAAGTTAAAATTGTGGTTATTTATTAATTCATTGCACATTAATGTTTTTATTCTACTGTTAAACTGTGTTTCTATTTTGCATTGGCCCTCTTTAAACCCTATTTGTGTGTGTCTCTTTACATTGCCTTGTGTTTCTTTATGCCTTTGCTCTACAAATAAACTCGCCTTTCCTCTGCAGGGAAGTCTCACGACCACTAGGTGGCAGTGTTTGATTGTCAAATAAGGAGTCTGAGAGTTGGTGATGGCTCCATGTAGACTGTAAAGTGCATCATTTCACATCAGTGAAGATTCTCATCATTCAAGTGTGATGTATCAAGTAAAGAGCAACTGAATTTACAGTTTAAGTCTTTAATGTAGAGAATATTTGCTCTGGTTTCTTCTCTTTCCTTTTATTTCCTTTATTACAGGATCTGTCACCAAACCATCCAAATCAGTGTGATGTTTTTCAAAAGACCATTGAAGTAATACATCAAAATAAAACAGAACAAACTATATTTTGAGCCCATCAGCTCACATGATGTTGCTGCACCATCTTGCCTCACGACTTTAAAACCACTCCTACAGTATGTTCATTGAATGCAGCACTAGATGGTGCTGCTGAACATGATATACACAGTAGGAAAAAAAATGACTGCTGAACTGCTTTGTGTGCATGCCAGTGTGCACGTCTTTGAGTGCATGTGTGTTTGTTAGTGAAGCAATGTCAGCTGTAATATGTTCCTGTGAGAAGTAAAGGTCAAGATGACAGATTCAGAGAGGAAAACATAAAAAAGGCCTCCTGCCCCTCTTCCCCTGACACGATCCACCCTGCCTGCTAATAGCTTTTCTTTTAAAATGCCAGTGTTTATTTAAGCCTTTGTCTGGTTAATGGATTTACTGTTGCAAATTCAATTCTAATTTATCGTCCATTTGTAATGAAATCAGTCTTAAGGCTTTTTGTTCATTTCAGACAGCACTGCCTTTTGATGTGCCCGCAGACACATTCGGGAGTTTGAATGCAGCTCTGCGTCTCCACGATTGAAATTAGCCGGTCAAAGCTTCATTCAAAGACTGACTTTGGCTGCGACCATTACAGAAACATCTCTCTTTTTGGCTTATACTCCCTCCCTCTGAAGCGCTGTTTAAAAAGACAGCCTTGCAGATAGACTCACACCCATCTCCATATGCCGCTGCACTTATCTAGCCTACTCTTCAAACAAGTCAGTCACCTGGTAACAGTCTGCTGTCAGCCAGCCAGGTTTTTCCATCTTTATGGTGCCATGAAACATCCGCTATCAGCTTTTAATTGGATATCCACATTTGGCTGTTCAGCGAAAAGACACCCCACAAGATTGGTCATACCACTCTTCAAAAAAGTTTCCTCCTTCAGCAGCTGCTTAGAATCTGTGTGAAGCAGCTTTGTCAGGTGGCGATATGACAGCTTTGTCAGTTGGGGACTACACTTATAAAGCCACAAAAGAAACTTGGCATCCAGAATGGCAGCAGGGCAGTGAGGCTCAGCTGGGAAGCCCGAGTGTAAATCCCTGTTACAGTGAGTAACTCCTCTTCTGACGTGTCCTTGAGCAGGACATTGAATCCCTATCAGCCCCACGGGAGGTGCTGTGTAGCTGATGCTGACCTCTGACATCCCTGTGGAATGGGGTAAGTGAAACGAAAATGAGGATCGATAAAATACAACTGAATTCTGCTTTGGGTTAAGGGGAAAGTGACAGCTATAGAGGGCTTATTTTCTGTTGATGAAGGGCACCCAATATTTAGAAAACTGGAAGTTGCCCAAAACTGGGGAAAATACTGTGTTTTTTATGGAAGATGACAAGATATGCTTTTGTTTGACACTGAGGAACATTTTGTGTCATTTCCAAGTACCAACACAGTGCTTATTTGTAACTGAATTTGGATAGAGCTTCAAAGAAATGCATTTTTTTTTTTTTTTTTACTTCTGACAACTTGAATGATCGATCACAACTGTTTCCCACACTCAAACAGTCCTCACCTCTCTTAGCTGAATAACAACAGAGTGCTGCAGGGATGACATGGTTTTGGAGGCCGTCGACCAGAAGTTAATGAAGCCCTGGTTCCTTCAACAAAAAGTAATTGGCTGTGTCCGATATCGCTCATCACTACATAGTCCACTAAATCTAGTGAGTTTCACATTTTGTAGTGCTGTCCGAATTAGTATACCCCAGTGCCGTAGGATATAACAAATAACTATTCAAGAGCTCTGGTATACCATATAGTGGACCCAAAGTATCCCACAATACATCATGAAAAGTAGTGTACAACTAGCCATATACCAACCAAGCAATATATCCAGTGGCGTGCACAGACTTTTTGAAGGGCAGGGGCGAAAAGAAAAAAAAAAAGGGCACATACAGCACGTTCTCGCCATGTTTTGGCTCCCAGGAGGGCACTTTAGCGCACATTTTTGCTCCCAGGAGGGCACTTTAGCGTGCATTTTGGCTCCCAGGAGGGCACTTTAGCGCACATTTTTGCTCCCAGGAGGGCACTTTAGCGCACATTTTGGCTCCCAAAAGGGCATGTTGACATGTTGAAGTTTGTTTTACTGGTTTCTTTGCCATGTAGTCTGTTCTATGTACACACGTTGGTCCCTGAAGAGATAAAAATAAATCTGCAATTGATCTTCTGTAGTGCTCAACAGTTACTGTACAGAGTAGGGCTAATGATGCTAGCTAATGTAAGCAAGCTAGGTTGCTACTAGCTCTGATTTGTGCCGTAATGGCAGCTGACAGGTAGAGCAAACTTCAGCACAACTAAGGTTAAACAGAAAGTTACTGGCATGACATGACATGATAGGACAGGTTGAAATGGCGTCTTGTCTGTCTGCTAGTCTAACGTTATAAATGTGTAAAGTTATTTATTAGTTTGGGGGAAAATGCTCAGTATGATTTCATGTATTTATCACAAATGAAATGATGGCGGAGGAAAAAGCTATTTTTAGATTATAAACAAAGCACACTTGTTACGTCTCTGGTCGTGTATTTATGTGTTGTAGTTCACACTCTGTGTCCTCCACATGTTTGAGTTGTGTGTGAGAGTGAGTGCTCTGTCTGTGTGAGGATCTTTGTTTCTTAACTGCAGGTGCTGCGCTACGATTGGCTGGAGGTGTGGGTCAGGGGAGGGTCGAACCAACGATCGTCTGCTGTTTAAAGTTCTCGCGTCCCACCAGGCCGGCTGACAGCAGGCGCTCCTGTCGCCAGCCTCCAAACCATGTTCTTGTCAAACCTGAAGAGTTGCTTTTCTGCAGTGAGTCTTTGTGCCTCCTGAGCGCCATCTCCCGTGAGCTTCCATATTTGTGCTTATAAAAACCCTGTGAGTTGTCAATAATTTACCTACCTTTGTTATTATTAACTTCACTTTGAAGCTGTAGGGGTGGGCGGCCATTTTATTTTCTTTTTTGTTTGTGTCTTTTCTACATAGGTGTAGTTAGTATGTTTGGGGTTTATGGTATGGCTAACTTTAGTTAATTTTTCAGAGTAATAAATAGTTTCACTTTGAACTACAATTTCTGCTGTGCACTGTGTGGTTTGGGGACTGGGGAGGGAACAGCCTTACACTTTTATGTTACGCTCCTACTCCCCTAGACGTAGGGTGACCATTTCCACAACACCAAAAGGGGGGCACTTTGCAGCATTTTGTGAAGCAAGAAAAATCGCAACATAGGACTCTAGTTGTCCATTATCATAATACAGTGATCCTGAGGTACTCTGTTCATAACAAGACACTTTGATCTATCGTGTATGACTGGTGATGCTTGACTGCATGATAGATTTTACAAAGCTCTGCAGTGGATATCTTGTCATCTTGAGGCAATGTAGCTTCTGGAAAAACAATTTTAGGGAAGAGGTACCTGCGGCTCCTCTGTTGCTTTTATGTTTCTCCGCGCTAGCATGCCTTTCAATGGCCACCTTTTCTTGTGTACTAACGTCCACATCGCAACGACAAAGTGTACAATATGCATGCAACGCGCCTTTGCTACTTTTGCTGACAAATGTGTGCTCTTTTGACCATTGGGCATTGAATGAGGTGTGTGTTTTTGGCATGTTAACATTCCCTTAAGGTGATGACATGACACAGCTAGCACATGGAGGCTTGTTTACATTTTCAGCCAATGACAGATCAGATAATCGATTGACACTCCTTTCAGCCAATCATTTTTTTTGCCAATCTTTTGTTAGACTTAAAGTCTTGCAGCATTGGACAATATTCTGCGTTACATTCAAGTGCAACTCCAAAAAGGAAGACAAATAAGCATCCGGCTTGTGGCTGCACCGGACGCTGGACAGGGAATTTAAATTCTGGACTGTCCGGCCTAAATCCGGACGTATGGCCACCCTACCTAGACGGGGGCGTAACACACTACCAACACATTCTCACCCCAACCTTGTCACATATCTGCGTTTGGTGCAAGGTACCTAGGGTGCATTGGTTGTACGTTCTGAGATGCCACGTCAAGTTCTGCCTTTTACATGCATTGTCCTCTTTCACAACACCGTTTACATAGTTTGACGACTAGTGAGACTGGCTTGACACTACGGTGGCATTACTTCATCTTCGCCATCACAGTGAGGCTGTAAAGCCTTGTTTAGCATGATGACGTTTTCTAGTTTCACTTAGCCACTTGTTAGCAACAGCATTTTTAAAGACAAGTAAAAGCCTCAACATTTTTGAGTGGGGTATTTACTGATGTATTTTATGTTGTAAAACAAAATGTGAAAACATGGTAACTAATTTCCAAATTTTAGGACTGAGGACTGGATCCTAGAATGTTGAAATGAGTTAGCATTTTAGCACTCTCAGTTCCCTTGTCTTGAGGTCAATGGATTTTTTTGAATGGGTTTTTTGATTAGATGCCTGAAATAAGGTCTGTGGTTAACACAAGCTTAGGGAACTTTAACATTTTGACCTATAACCTAAAATACGTCTTACTTGTAAATTTTGAAGCCTTTATGTGTTTCAAAAAAGCGATTGCTAACAAGTGGCTACATAAGACACTGAATATATGGTTTTACAGCCTCGTTGTGGTGGTGACGAAGTCAGACAGCCGTGGTGTAGTTTGTTTATAGCCTAACATTAGCTTTTAGTTCTGTTGATTGTATTTACTTTTCAAAAATCATAAAAGTGTTGATTTGTGAAGATGATCTTGCGGAACAAAACCTGTATCATAAACTTTTCTCTGCCACAGTGCTTATTTTATGCAATAATCCAAAATTCAATAAAAAAAACCCCATTGGCTTTTTAAGGAGGGATCCAGGGATGCTAACTTTCTTATTGGCCTAGAAAACATCATCCCTGCAGCACTCTAAAGGCCACTGTGGCAATTTTTACAACTCAGGCATAAAGGTGCTTTGACCGAGGCCTCAATCAGCAGAAGTGATGAATCGTTTTGAACCACAGGGTTACAAACATCAAACTATTCTTCAGGGTCTGAGGCTTGGGACGAGGATCCTTTTCCTCCGTGACAAAACTAACCAGAACCTTTATTTTGTCACCACCTACAGCCAAGAGTCAAATTCAGTGAAACGACAAGTCGAAATATTCCACTGGGACGTTATTCAAAGTGATCCCATATTGTAGAACGTCCTCGCTCAGCCCCAAGTGATCAGTTTCATACGGTCTCCCACATAAAAGGAGAAACAATTGAGAAGCCACTTACCTGCTCAGAGAGACACTTGGCTTAGAGCTCCCTCAGGAAATCAGGATTTTGGACATTGCAAATTTTTTCATGATGATTATGTTTCTACAGTCCACAGTTCACATCAAGACAAAGCTGCGAGAGGCTGCACCACACAGACTATAAATATCCTCCATCCTATTGGTGAGTAGTACTTTTTTTACCCATGAGCTGGTCTTTGTTTATCATTATGTGCTCTACATTTTTTTTAATTCACCATTTCTTAGTATATTGTACATAAATTGTCTGTTTAGTTTAGTGGGTGCAGTAAAATGCTAAAAACTGGCTACAGGAAGAGCATGTGCTACAGCTGAAGGGAAGCAGGGAAGAGACACAGCTCCATGTTGAGTCCATACTTTACAAAGCGTGATGCTACCAAATTTGACAGGTGTTGTGGACATTTTTGGTTTTAGTTACCAGTCCAAGGGTTTGACAAGAAGCAATCCCAGGAGTCTGATGGTTCTTGACTGGTCATGAGACTCAGTGGATGTAACTGTCTGTGTCCTCTGGGGTCAGGGATAACTCATATCTGTTGTGGCTGCTGTATCACAGGGTAAAGTGTCATCTTCTTCTTGTGCCAGCGAGATGACTAATTTAGCTGGTTTTGCTTGGAGACTGTGCCGTGCCTGCTCGGCTTCTGCTTCAGAGTGCTGGCACTTCAAATCAGCAAACGTGTCTTCCTGGACTTCCTTGACGGGGTATTTTCTTAAACTCCATTGCTTCTCTGCCAATGCAGGGGAGGTAGCTATAGGTGACACCTGGTTATCGGCCTGCCCTTTTTGCTCTTCAAGTGCGGTGGCCTTGTGGGTAACCTGTGAAAGTGTGACGTGTACTTCATTGTGTGTATGGAGGGAAGCAGCTCTCTCGGGGTGCTATGGTGAAGATGGCAGGTGGCAAAGAGTGATGACAGTCAGCAGAATTAAGTGTCTATATGAGCTCAGGGCTACTGCGAAACCTCATGAGAAAGCCATAGCCATTTCTGGTAAACAGCATCCGAACGCCTCAACATCCTTCCTTCTGCAGAGTGGTTCTGACCGCTAGAAGCTAGTTACCAGCTAATAACGAGCCAAGCTAATTTAATGTTAATAAGCCAGCATGTTCTCAACTACGGTTTGGAGCCAGTAAGCTGTCACTGAGAGAGGTAACAGAATGAAGTCCCTGCTTTACCACTACTGCGACTATGGCGGCTGTGTGGAGAGGTCGGTGGGTGAACCCTTTGGTGGCCATTTTAAACTGAGTAAGGTGGTGGTGTTATCGGTTGGCGCATATCCAGGACCAAAGACCCTAACCACAAAAATAATCACGTGATGAGATGTAAACATTAATGGCACTGTCCTTCGCTGAGCTGTAACGCTAGCCCAGTGGTGCTAGATGAGCTAGCAGTAGATGCACGCTTCCTTCTGCGTAGTGATACGGTTGGGGGATGTAGCTCTGTAGAGAGAAAACAGTTCCTAGATTAAACTGCGCACAACAAGGTCTGTGGATTATCTTGAGTATCTGGTTCATGATTACTGAATAGAGCCATTGTCGTTGAGTTTTTCAAATGTACTTTTTTGGCGCTTTGAGCACCAAAAGTTGAGTACCATCTAGTTCCATTATACAGGAGAGAAGGCAGACGTCTCTACAGCCGATATCCCCAACACCTGCAAAATAAGTATTTATGATTTGGGGGAGAACTGTCTCTTTAAACCACCAGGAAACTACCCCTTTTCAACAAGTAAAAAACTACTGTGAAGAAAACAAACACAACTAAACCTTGGCATGGAGAGGCTCTATGTTTAGAGTTCACCGAACAAACTATGCCGTGATGCAGGAAAAGGTCAAGATTGGTGGTATTTCGTGATGCAACCAGTGGCGCAGTAACAATCAAGGATGAAGTCATGCTGCTCAGGGAAGCGGAATAATTTCCGATCTCATCATATTATTCCATTGGTAGCTAATGAGGCTTAGAGGTGCTTAGTATGGAAATGCTCAGAGAAAAGTGTGGGTGGATGCTGAATACCTGACATCTTGTACTGCTGGCTTCAACACAAAATAAGAATAAGAAACGGTTGTTTCACTTCAGTGATTACATTACAATGAGATTCCAAATGAGCTGCGAGGGGCTGAAACCGATTATCCTCTGAGTCCATTTCAGGAGTTCATTTCCAAAGCACTGTGTATCAATTCAGAGAGACATTAGGTTCATCTAATATTTTGAAATGTGGATTTTGTAAACTAATAGTATCATTTAGCCTATATTCTTTTTTTTCACACTTGTGTTATCAGTCTTTCACTGTATATAGATGAAAAATGCACAACTTGAAGGCTATTAAAATCGTTACAGATGGCTGCGTTCAGGTGCTATTACTGTAGAACAAGAAAAGCTTTTATGTCCTGATGTATTCGTCTTCACTACATGAAAAAATATTTTACCATCCTCCTCCCGCTTTCAACACTGACAATACAAACACATTTATATATATATATATATATATATATATATATATATATATATATATATATATATATATATATATATATATATATATATATGTGTGTTTTTCCTAACTATATGACAGTGGTACCCCCAAGGGGAGGATAAGGGGCATGGCCCCCTTGATAAAATTGTCCCCACCAACTGGCCTGCCCTGGCGAAAATGACTGACCCTTCGCTAAGTCCCACCCCCAGGCGCAGAGTGGTGCTACTGTTTTTAAGCTAGTGCAAAGGTAGTGGTATGTTGTGAAACTAGACAACCTAAGGCATTGGATTTGCACCATCCATGTCAGCATAGCTTCTTGGTAAGGGAGGCTAAAGAATGCTCCAAAGATAAGCAAAATTTTAGCGAGGGAACAATTGGCTTGGCAATTTCCAAATGAAGTGTCAGCTTAAGAAATCTGAATGAATGGGTTCTATAAGTACCCATGCAGCTCTTCTAAACTTGGGAAGGCAGTGAGTGTCCTCTTATAGGATGCACAGTGTGTGTTTGTGTCAGTGTGTATTGCTCCGTGTAAGCTCTTGATCATGTGTTCTGTACTTGTATAGATTTGTGTGCATGAGTGTGAGAGAGAAATAAATTAGGAATTGATTTCTGTTATCAGATTACTGCATCTGATAAAGCACAGGAAGCACTGAATTATACTCTCAATAAAAAGATCAGGAAGTATAAGGGAAACTAATTGATCTCCGTATGTTATGTAGCAGTGGTGTGTGTGTTTGGGGGTGCCAGATACTGTAGCATCTGTTTTCCTGTCTGTCTGTTTCATATTTGTGGTTGAGTTACCCTCTCTCCCTCCCTGTGTGTGTGTGTGTTTGTGAGCATGTGTGTGTCGCACACCCCTTGCGGCCATTCTGTCTCCCAGACAGCTGTTTGGTGACCTGGTAACACCCCTCGTCTCCCTCCCCCAGCATGTCACACACACACAAACAGAGTCCCACACACATGGCAGCCCGGCATGTCTGCCACCACTGGTATCCCCAAGCCATCACACACACACATATACACACACACACACACACACACACACACACACAAACACAACCACATGCAGACACCTTCAGTCCTATCCTTCCCAGCTTTGTCCGTGCATAGCCGGGATCAGAACAGGACGTTCTTACAAAACCCTTCTTAACTGTTGACTTTTTATTATCAGCACTCAGAATAGAACAGATCTCTTCTTCCTGATGGCTCATGAAGGAACCTTGGATGAGGACACCAGGGCCGACTGCTGTACTGAGGCCTGGGGATTTGCAGGTCAACCCCGATAACTCACTCGGATACAGCCCAAATAAAACACACTGAAATGTAGACAGCTCTGGGAGTTGATATGTGCTTTAGGCAGCAAAGCTCAGGAAATGTCTCCTTCAATGTGCAACATAACCGTAAACAGGGTGAGCCTGAGTTCATTGTTTAGTGACAATCTGTGCTTGAATGAATGCTGCACACGAGTGACTGAATTATCAGGGCTTATATTGACATATCAGCAACACCCAGAACTGCAAACTCCACCCTGAAGGCTGGGTTATACTGGGAAAGGACTGATTTGTACAACATGTCCAACCATGGCGGAGGGCAAAAGTGTTTATAGCTGTCAGCTGCCACAGTCGAAGGGAAAGAGAGACGGGTGACCAAGTGGCAACTAGGGATGCACCGAATATTCGGTAACCGAATATATTCGACCGAATATTGCAAAAAAACACACATTTGGTATTCGGTGGAATAAGTTAAAAGCAAGGCCGAATAATAGCGGTGTTTTGTTAAGGCAATCAAACAGCGTGCCGTGACGGGCGGAATAAAATGACGGTAGTGTGGCGATCCGTCCGTCACTGCACTTGCATTTGTGACTAAAAATAGTTTTGAGCGAGCAAAATAGGCTTAAATCATTCAGCACGCTGTGCGAGCAGCCTACAGATTTCAACCAGCAGCAGAAACAAAAGGTGAATCCCACCGATTGTGGGTTGAACGGGGGTCACAGACACAGACAGTAACGTTAATGTATTCCTGTCAAATACGGCGGCCATCGGCTTACTGGGCGACGGAGAAGTCGGTTCCAATAATATCCTCTTCTTGGTGTCATGACTGCCCAGAAGTACCTGAACAGCCGAGCCAGCCGAACACAGGTATGTGACGTGTCAGAGGAGAAACGAGCCTTTCACATTTCTCTCTTTCTGGCAGTAACGGTCCACAAACCTCACTGCACTTTAGGGACTGTTCGTTACTTATGAATAAAGTAATTTATTCCATTGAAATATCATTGATGTATTATAGAAAAGTCATTTATCTTTTTATAAATGACAAAAGGCACATCTGCCTCATTTTCGCTGTGGTATCCTGATACTACTCAGAACCATGATATTTTCATTGGTATCGCACAGTGGGATCCAATTTTGATACCGTGACAACACTAATCTGGAGGGGGTTCATCTGCAAAAACTAATGAACAACTAAACAATGATATTCGGTATTCGACCAAGCATTTAATAATATTCGGCTTCGGCCACAAATTTTCATTTCGGTGCATCCCTAGTGGCAACCTCTGGGGATGAAAAATGAAGCCAATGCCCAAGTGCTGAAAACTGCAGTTCCTTAAATGGCCACTTGAGGCTGGCTGCAAATGTGAGTCAGTCCCCATAAACATAAACATGTTTACAGCTTGGTGCCAAAAAAAGGTTTTATACCCTTATTTCCATTGTCACTTTTGGCCGTGCCGAGTAAAGCCATGCCATGCCGGTTTGTGTTTCCGTTGTCAGTTTAGACACGCTGTACCACGCCAAGCCATACCGGAGATGGACCTTCTCTGGAGTAGGCACAAAAGCAAGGCTGCCAGCCTGAGAAAAGTTTTTGAAAGTCTCAGTGTGTTCAGCTCTCGGTACTTTTGTAGCTTCTAACTGAATCTCTGTTGTTTGGAGTTTCTTTCCTGCGTCCTGTTTTTACTTCAGATATCTGCTTTATTTTACTGTTTCATGTTCGCTATCAGCCGTATTAGAAGTTGTGGCAAGTCGCTGCTGGAAAACTCAACATTTCCTTATTTTGCTGCTTCACAATAAAAGTTTATACATAATAAAATAATGAGGGACTTTTATTGTGAAGAAGCTATTGGAAATGACGTTATTACTGCATTAGCGGGACTTTGTTAGCAGCTTCTCTTCAATAAAGGTGAGCCAGGAAGGAAAGTGAAAGCAGAAACAGCTACAGTGAGATGTTGATGAAGAGCTGCAGACATCAAGCTCTTACTGCACCTCTGCAAACAGCTCACCTCCAACAGGTAAACTTCTTTTACCTGCCCTGCTGTGGAAAAACACATGCAGCAAAAATAACAGGGGACTTCAGCCATGAATCAGCACTCTTATCAGTTAAAGACACACCTTTAAGAAGGTAGCCCTGTTGCAACAAAAAAGGAAATCCCTGCTGTGCTGGGCTGATGGCCCAAACCAAGCCAAACCAAGCCAAGCCAAGCCAAACCAAGCCATCCCATGACTGTTGAAAAGGGGTATTAGTCTCTGGCTAATTTCCCTGTTCATGACAACTGTTCAGGGTGTGAATTCTTATGTAACTCACTTGTTTACATTTTTTTTAAAACTTAAATTTGCACATAATTAACAGCGGGGCTGCTTTGAGTGACAGGCTAACTGCTAGGTGTCAACTATGCTAATTCAAGTCACACAACCCAATGGTTCTCCATGCTTCCACCCCCTTGTCCAAATATGGTTATTTCTGGCTTCAAAAAGGAACCAGTGATTGACATCACAGTGGCTATGTCCATTATTTTCATACAGTCTATGGGGGAAACACAATATCTTTTAAACGTGGGGATTATAGCAAACATTGTTTCCTCCTGGAAGGCATTCATAGTGTTACATGCAAAGTGACAGAAATAATTGCGTAGAAAACGAACAAAGCAAGAGTGAGAACTTGAAACCCTGGCTCCTTTCTCACTGCCACACAGCTGGCCAGTCACAGCATGAAGTGGGAGTGAGTGTCAGATTGACGGAATCGTAAAGTTACAGAGATTGTTAGACACAGCCCCCTCAGTTCGAGCATTGGAACGGTGTAGGCTGAGGGGTTTCTAAAGCTATTTGAGTTCTGGTGGCGTATACTGGTACCGTTAACACTTCCTGGGAAGTGCTACAGGAGGAGGGACTTTTTGAGGAACCAAAGGAATAAAGCCTGAGCAAGGCTCCTATGTTCCTAAAATAGTTAATGATTTAGATAAATAGTTTATCCTTTTGCAGATAATTAGGGTTTCATGGGATTTTTGCCAATCCTGTATGTTGGTTTTGCGGATTTCAGCAAAGCTTGTGACAATGTTACCTCTGTAATCCCGAGGGGCTTGCTGATGGAATTATGAGTTCTGAATTAGCCTCATTTAGTCAAATGCTTTCACAGTAAGGATGTGCCGTGCCCCTATTCCTGTCTGTGATATTCATGTGCAAGAAGGTGCAGCCAAACTGTCTGGAAAGAGTTCAATATGAAGGCATCGGGATGCAATCTGACATTGTCCTTCTGGCTTCAGTGGACCATGATTGCTGATTTGCACAGGAGCAGTTTGCAGCAGAGTGTGACGCGGTCAGAGCGAGAAAGCACCTTCACATCAGGCACAAACAACAGACATGCTGGTGTCTGTGGTGGAAGTTGCAGGGGTTTTATGGGTTGCTCTTGACCTGTTGTCTCTGCAACCCTTACCTGGACAACTTCAAAATGGATGTGAAAATAAGGAAGTTGTACACTGATAGTATCAAGCCATCTGGGTTTTTAATATTCTATCTCTGACACTTAAACTCACCTTTTGTTCTCTGTAATACTGTTAACACCCGCTTCTGTCTTTATAGATGAAAATCTGACTCACGACTTATCTGCTTTGCTTACTATCTGTCACTCTACATGTTATCTCAAGAAACAGAAAGGACATTAACATCTTTAAAGAAGATAAAGCTCAGTGAATGTGAGCAAAGAAGAGACAAGATTGCTTTAAAACTTCTTTCATGACAATGAAAATGTAGATTAAAAAACCCTGAATATAGTAAAAGGGCAACACTGTGGTTCACTCAATCCAAATACAAACAACAAGACATTGCGAAGAAAAGTTTGCCTGTGCTCGCAGAGATCATGGTAGACTGGTGATCTGGCCAGCGGGTTTCCTTATACGTCTCAGCCTCGCTGCGACCCTTTAAAGGACTAACTGAGTCTGCATTCGCTATACCCTCCAGCTTACTGACTAATAACTGAAAATGACAAACAGGTCACTGGTCAAATGTAGGCTATTGCATCTGCATATATGTGTCAAATCAATACTGAAAGATTTTCTGACCAGGCGGATTGCAGTGCACGGTGGAAAGGCCGCACAAAGACGATGTATAGAAGGAAAAAATCAAGCAATGAGAGTATTTGTAATATACCTCTGATGCCCGACAGTTTCACAGTTTCACTGCGTTCTTATTTCCTGTACTAGGAGGCTACTTCTCCGTTTAATTTGCATTTGAATGCCTGAAGGTATTACACTTTGAATCCTGCAACATTCCTAATGTGCTTTGTTGTACTTGATAGGACATTTTAAATCACTGCAGCTTTTCTAATCCCTCGTTTTAGTTTCCTTAAAGCGTTCCTATACGTGCTCTAGACTGCTTAGTATTCATATTTTGTGACCTATATGGCACTTCAATGATATCCCGGTAATATTCCCATAGGGACCTACTATTATGTGTTTGTGATAACCAATAATGAGTTCACAGTAACTGGACTGAGCCTTATGGCATTTCTAATGTCACAGTGGCATTCTGTGACATTTGTATCACATCCTTGCTTCTTACAGGTGCACCATTGCTTTGTAGGTGTACGCCTGTCCTTGTAGGATTACTATAGCTCTTTCTTGGACAGTAAGAGAGAGTCGCCAGCAGATCGAAACTTGCTTGTTTGCTCTCCTCGAATACAAGTGTGATTGTGTGGTGCATCAACCCCCCCATGATGCATTCCAAAATAGCATAATTTTAAGATGCAGTTGCGTCAATAGCATGGATTTATAGTTCAGTCCATCCCCACACACTGACAAAGAACCAGTAGCCATTACCCGAACACACACATGCACACACTCGCACGCACCCACACACTGCTGCTGCTGCCTCTCCTTTGAGCCTCTCCAATCGTTTGATAGTCGTTTGCTCAGTCAGGTGTGAATTGTGACTATATACCCATTTGTGAAGGCAGTATTACTGCATGTAACACCCCGTCCCTCTCTCCTCTCTCATCTCTCTGCCTCTCGCTGACGCTCTCTCTTCTCTCTGCTCCTCTCTTCAGAGAGAGAGAAAGGGAGAGAATGCAGAGCAAGAGAGATTGTAGGGGGTGAGATGTGGAAATTCACATGACAGCTTCCAAGCCATAGAGAGGTGGAGATCCACTGCTGAGCCTGCTAAGATGATGAATGCAGGATAGATAGATAGATAGATAGATAGATAGATAGATAGATAGATAGATAGATAGGTCTGTGTCACAGGTTCTCTGATGAAAAAGTTGAGTGGAAGGTGCATCTGACATTTAGCCTTAGCTCATCCTTCTACTTAACAGATGTCTCTTAAAGCAGTGGTTCCCAACTGGTCCAGCCACGGGGTCCAGATTTCTCCTTAGTCATTAGTTCAAGGTCCACGCAGTATAATACATTCTTCGTCATACTTGCGTCTGGCCGTCTCCTCAAGCTAGTTTGCTGTCTATGTCAAGTAGCTGTCCTTTAGTCGCTCACTCTACGGAAGGAAACAGCACTTAAAAATAAAAGCTCTGCGCCAGAAATTCACTGTACTTAAAAATAAAATATGTTTCTTACAAACTTGACACATTTACGAGTCACTTGCGGTCCATTCAGAATGGACCCACGACCCACTTTTGGACTGCGACCCACCACTTGGGAACCACATGCCTCTGTCTTAAATATGACCATTTGTATATTAATAACTCGTCCCTACTTTCAATACTTATTTACATTTCATATGAAATTACTGTTGATACTCAATTGCAGTAAATGTCAGATACTCTAAGACTTTTACTCGAGTATTATTCTAATAGGTGACTATAACTTCCTCGAAAAGTCAATTTCAGGTAAGATATCTGTACTTTTACTGAAGAGTGGCTTTCAGGTACTTCATCCACCACCGCACACTAGTGGTGGGGAGTTTGACATATGTATTGTTGCCCACAGTGGGCTAACTTTCATCAACAGGGTCCAACTAAAACATGCCTATTAGTTGCACAGGAACTAGAATTTTTAGGGACTAAAAGTCAGGATGCCTTGCCCCTGCTGCATCAGTTTTGGCCATTCTTTTAAACCATTTCTCTTGACAGGTTTGGTGACAATGCTGTGGAATCTACTATTTACAGATCATGGGTGTTTCTCAAAGTCAAGGAAGGATCCTTGAATGGCTGAATTTCAAGGATGCCACGTCATCAAATCCCAGCTAAGGACTGTTCCAGTGTCAAGGATCCTTCAGACTCTAGCGACGACAAGTTCTTCATTCAGAGAATTTTCAAGGATGCATGTGTGTATCCTCAGCTACACACATGCATCCTTGAAAATTCTCCGAAAAGTACCCACAATTCTTTGTGCACATTTTGCTTGAATTGAAGGCAGGGCCTCTTCAATGAAACCTATGTCAACGGAGCTCAGCCGGATTTAGATAAATATGTCATTTAATTGGATTAATGTCTCCAGTAATATTTATCATACAAGCCTAAAAATATTGACAGAAACCTCATAATTTAAGCTTTCCAATGTGTCCACTGCCGAATAATGAGATTTTTAAAATATCATCATTAAAATAAAACATAAAGGTGTTTAGATTAATCATTCACATGAGTCATAGAGAGCTAAGTGCCACAAAAGTTTTATGTAGCTTACATGTTTGTTTTTAAGTATAATCCAGAAATATATGCTCACTAAAAGTCATGTGACTTTGAAAATACTGCTTACATTTTCTCAAATAGTACAGCAACATCCTGAAACCATCCCCAGGGGGTTGATAACGCACACCTGGGGACACTGGCCCAATTCCAATCCGATCCCTTACAGACTCACTGACTTAGAGGCGTGTTCATGTGAAGTGCGTGAGTGTGTGAGGGCTGTCCCATTGTCAAATCGTCAGTGAGGGTTCAGGGCTTGAGTCTTTAGGGGCCGGATTGGAATTGGGCCACTGCTTTACCTGCTGTGTGGTCACCGAATGCATGGAAGGGTCCTTGACTTTGAGAAACACCAATATTCCCCTTTAAAGTCACGTGACTTTGAAAATACTGCTTACATTTGCTCTAACTGTACAACAACAATTAGAAAATACCACAATTACCACAGTATCCTGAAACCCCCTCAGTCCCCAGAGGGTTAATGATGCACCCCTGGAGACAGCCCTTTACCTGTTCCAATGTGTGTTCACTGAATGCTTGGAAGGACTCTTGCCTTGCCTCTGTGGGATCTTTCCTGGGAAGGACTCCTCCAACCAAGGAAGGATCCTTGACTTTGAGAAACACCTAGGAACTACACGTCTGTGGGCCGTGTTTCCGGGTGGGAAGCAGTCCAAGATGAACCGTGACGCCACCTGGCCAACTTTGCTGAATGAATAATGCGCCAAAACTTCTACAGGCAACAATGTAGAAAACTCCAGTGGAAATGCAGGTACTAGCACACGTTTTCTTGCATTTGCAACAAAAATTACACAACACAGTGACACGTGAAATCCATTTGTTTTCAGCTAATTATTTCAATTAGTAGAACAAAACAGTGTTGAAGTTGTTTTATTTTGGAGGTAAAATGGTGGGTGGAGGTGGAACAAATGTTATCAGCTCTTTATTAATATTGTATTTCTTCTTTGCACCAGTCTTTGGTGTGTGTGTACTTTTATATCCTCTTGTCTGCTCTGCTGTGCTCAAGTTTTCCGGATGGATTGACTGTATAGAAATCCCAAAAGGCATGAATGGAGGGCAGTTGGCAAAGAGAGGGTTTATTCTTGACAAAAATGAGAATGGAGATGTCTGAGAGAGGAGGGTAAAAATTGCTGTCTGAATCATTTAGCCCAACTCTGCCTGTATCAGTCTCTCTTTGACTGAGCTACTCCCTGAAGGAGCTTTAGTGCGGAGAGCAGGAGGGAGAGAGGGAGCCCGACAGACCGACAGTCCGTCTATCTATCCAGCTGCCCCTGCCTCTGCAGAAGCGCGCGGGCATACACATAGACAAACCGCGAAATCACACGCACGCGTGCACATCGGCACACGCATACACTCCCTCTCACACACACATACACACACACGACGGGAGAGAGAGAGAGGAGGAGAGAGAGACGTTGGGAGCGGGTCCCACGGTTTGCAGGACGCCGGAGCCTCTACTGTAGTAGTCAATGTGCGTGTGCGTCTATGTGTGCGTCCGGCGGCTGCTCACCTGCCTCTCGCTCTCCTCGCCCGGGACAGGAATAACGGGATACCGGGAGCTCTAATCATACAGAGGCAGGTTGAGCCCCCACAATGCGCGGGGCCAGCAGAGATTGCAGTGGAGAATCAGCAGTAGGCGCACACACAATGAAGATTGGATTACAACAACAGTGATTTTTATTTGCAGCTGCGCGCTCGCGAAGTGATAAAACGGGGGATTTCATTCAGTTTTTTTTGGGACACGGTGGAAATAATACATTGCCAGAGATTCAGTGATTTTTTTTCTTCTCCTGTTGTGCAGTGTTTTGTGAGTGTGATCCCCATCAGAGGCTGCATGGTTTCTCAGAGGAGAGAGGGGACTGTTGCAATGTCATCTCACACCACTGTTTTGGAGCTCTGTGGAAGGGAGATGCTGTAAGTACTTTGTTATTTTCCCCGTGTAATTTGGGGGTTGTAATGATCATGCACCGTCTCTGTCTCTGCCCCCCCCCCCAGCGGGCGCCGTGCGGGTTGTACCCACAGGCGTCCCCCTTATCCAAAGTGCGGCACCCACAGCACGGAGAGCACAGCTGTCCCTAAAACACGAGCAACTGGGGGTTTTGAACGATGCGAGGCACGCAGTGCGAGATGCAAACACTAAAAATCAAATTATCCTCTCTCAGCTCTCACGTCAAGTGTTATAATTTCCTCATAATTCAAAACGCTGGCGCAGTGAGCGCAGCGCAGGCGGCTTCAAAGCGCATCTGTACACAGCATCTCTCAGCCGGCAGAAATAAGCGAAACACATTTTTCCATTCGCCGTGAATTAATGTACAAACACAAACTGACTGTAGAATTTAAGATACGTGCCTCCTTTGGTAGTTGGACACACGCACCCAGCACCCCCTAAATATCATTACCAAAAAACGGTGTGAACCCGGTGGGTTTTACCAGAATCAGCTGAGTTTAGCGCAGAGCGCGCGTCACACAACATAAAGACCGGCTGTGCTTTCTGGTGATTTTATCCAAAGGATGGATAACACATTGCGGGGTTTTGATCGCGCCGCTGCTTGGCACAACTTCCTGCTCTTCTCCATCCCATATCAGGACGAACAGCCAGCGTTACATTTGGGAGATCTCCAAGAACGCAGCGAGTATTTTCCAAGTTATAATGACATTTTAGCCACAAAAATTGCGCATGTGCCCTCCCGAAACGTGACAGAAAGTGAACACGGGCTCTGCCCTAAAAAAAAAAAGAAAAAAAAAATCTTTCACTATGTGAGGAGCGTGTTGGCCAAGAGTGGAGGAGGCAGGCTGACGTTGCACCAGTAGGGGTCGCACTTGTATTGTGTTGATCCCATTGAACATAATGGGGAGATCCAAATGAATTTACATCTCTCACCCCCTCTCCCTTTCTCCTGTTCTTGGGATTCAGTCACGTTGTTGAAGCGCAGTTCTCCTATCACAGAAGCTCCCTCTCCCTCTCTATGTAAAGGCGCCAGCTGCAGCCCATGGAAGAGCAATCCATATTTTTTATGACAGCAAAAGGAAACAATGTATTAACCCAATACCTCCCCACATGTAGATTGAGGGCCCTACCATAGACTGTCACCATTCTGCCTTAGGATACTGTTCAACAAGAGTGTGTGTGTGTGTGTGTGTGTGTGTGTGTGTGCATGCAAGATCATTTCTGCCCCAACAGCAGCACAGGTGATAGAAAAGGGTTTAGAAAGAAAAAAAATGAGAAGACTGCAAGAGTGTGTGAGAGACAGGGGAGATGTGATTGATTTTTAACACCCCTCTATTTACATATAGATGAAGACAGTGTTAAGACAGCTCTGAAGTTAGTCAGTCAGGGGACACTTTTTCTAAAAATAATAATCAAGTCGCCATCACATAGGCTACCGAAAAGATTGCTCCTGCGAAGGCAAGCGCCGCCCTGTGTTTCAAATTCATCAGCGGTGTTCATGGCTGAATAAAAATCTGAAATCACCTCAGACTCTGGCCTTCAGAGGTGGCTTCAGAGAAAAGATTCCTTTCCTGTTGGGCAAAGACAGAAACACTGCGGGGCTACAGAAGCTTACTTTGTTGCCTGCTGCCACGAAGCGACACAGACAGACCACCCTAAATGACCATGTGTAATTTGTTTGTGGTATAATAATCATTGCTATAGCCAGTATTTTCCTTTATATATTTTAGCAACATGAATGTATTTACATGGCGTGCCAGTACAGTAAATTGAAATTCAGAAAAAGAGACAATGGACTAATGTGGGCCTTCTGCATGCTAATGAAGCAGAAACTGACAGATGCAGCTGGCACCAAAAGAAAATAAATGAGCAAGGAGATGTTCTGAAGCAAAGAGTTTAATATTCTAATGGAGCAGGGGGGGTAAATGTGTGTGTTGGGCATCAGGTGCAGAGAGGGAAAGAGAGCAACACTGTTCAAACCCATTATATAAGAGAATACCAGTGGTCTCACTTCTTAGTCGGCCTCTCTCTCACTCCCTCACACACACACACACACACACACACACACACATACACACAGTGGGTTTGTAGGGAGCTGAAGAGGTATGTGCAGTGGGCAGACAACATGTTGAAGCCTGAGTGGTAGCAGACGATTACTTCCACTGGGCTTCTCATGGGTGCTCATGCACACGTCAGGGCACACAGAGCAGATGGCTGGGGCCTGCGAGAGAGGGAGAGGGACTGAATGAGGGAATGGCTGGGAGAGAAAATGGATAGAGGAATGAGCTGACAAAGGAGAAGAATGCCAGAAGACATGGGGAATAGTTCGGGGTTACTTTGAGGGACACTCTAGCAAAGTTTGGAGAAGTCATGATTGGAAAGGAACAGTCAAAACCAAAGCGTTAGAGGTTGAGATATCCTGACTTTTAGTTTGTAGTATTGCTAAATCTCCGAAAACACTGCATCCATTACTTCCCATAATCTTTTAATAGAAGCTCCCTCCCTGATGAATGTCCATGTCTTTCAAATGCTGCAATTTTAGCCAAAATAATCCTGATGACATCACTTGGGTAATTTTCCCTTCAGAAAGCTCCTCCAAAGCTACCAAAGACATTATATAGGTGTTTTCACACGCTGTGTGGTGAACTGAGTGCCCCTTTAATCTTGGCAACATAATTGGAGCTACATCCTCTTTGCTTCAGAACTGCACTTTCCATAGATCAACCCTTAGGTAGGCAGCTTGGGTGACACTGTGACGTCATTACTGGGACTTGACGATGCAGATCTTCTCTTGATGTCCCTTAGTTTTGGTTCCTCGTTCGTTTAGCCAAGGTGTCTATCACTGCTCGTGCAAAACATCAAGTTCTGTTTATTTCAAAAAGGCAAAAGAAGTTGCTGATACTGGAATTTTAAAAGAAACATCACTTTTGGTGCAGCATAGGATGTTACCTGACAATGTAACACAGATGTTGAGAATGGCGTGCAAAGGCATTCTTCTAAGAACAAGAACAATGCAATACTGTCCTCCATTCTTTGAAAACTACATTTCTAATCCCTTTAAACTTTGCTGTCACTTTGTATGCAAAGGACTGTAGACAGATCCCAACTTGAGCGGCACATCTGCATTCATACAATTCCTTGCCTTTGGTGTCTGTTCTCTTCAAATGGCAGAATCTCATTTTAGAATGAATCTCTTGAAATACAAAGTAAGTACCTTTTAAAAAGTACTACAAAAAGTGCTTCACCGGATACAGAGGCAGAAACGTAAGAAGCATACATATGCCGCTATAAAGGGAGAGAAGGGACACAAATACTACAAACACAGAGGACACAAATAAGTTTCAGTCACTACAGGGAAGGAAAGTCAGTAGAGGTGGATTTGAAGCACTTTATGGGCTCAGCTGATCTAACAGAGGCGTGGACGCAGTTCCAGAGGGACGGAGCCCTTACGGCAAAGGCGCAATCACTCTTGGATTTATGGAGGGAGCGGGTATGAATAACAGACCTTGGTCGGATGATCTGAGTGGCTCAGAGGTGGTGTAAGGATGTAAGAGTTTGGAGATGTTTGAAGGGGCAAGACCATGTAGGCCCTTGTATGTGGTAAGTGCTGTGTTGAAGTCGGGGAGCCAATGAGGGGATGCGAGGATTGGTGTGACGTGGGATCTACAGTTGGATTTGGTTCACAGCCTGGCTGGAGCTTTTTGCTCGAGTCATAGGCGGGACAGGGATGGACGGATACAGAACCCCGGGAATGGAAGTAGCTGAGAGAAATAGGAACCAGAGAGGGAGACTGATGGCAGAGAGGGGAAATGTCTTGGGACAGATGAATAAATGAAGAAACAGAGCGGAGTTATTTTAGAATTGAGTTATTTTAGAATTAGTCTTTGCATAACTTTGCAGACGTGCAGTACGGCAGTGAGACAGTGGAGTAGGGGCAGGAAGAGACTAATGAACGAAAACCAGAGACAGGAGGAAGAACCTCAATGTCCCTGGTTCCCTGATCCCAGACACAGCTGGTTAAAGTTTACCAGGGTCAAAAGTAGGACAATAAAATATTTTATTTTCTGCGTCCTTAGCTCAGATTTGAGTGGGTATGTTTGCTCAAAGATGCTTTGTGCTCTGTCTTGTAGCGGTGCTTCACATTCCTCCTTTTTAATAATCGGCATGGTCACAGAACATATGAGACATGGTGGTTTTGAACTGCCCGTGGGAAGAGTGAACATGTAAGAGTCTGTCCATACTTGATTAAAAGCTCAGTTTTTGCTGTCTACCTTTCTCTCTTCAGAACACGCCATCTGAAATTACTTTTCTCTGACTTACTTATTTCTCCGACTGTTGTTTTTGGTCTCGTCTTTCTTATGTGTGTGTATCTCACTCACTGGAGTTGCAATGCTTACCGGAATGCACAGATTTGATTGGCTGAGTAGCATCATGTCAGATGATTTAACACAAGTGAAGGACCAAGCAGTGAGGCAACAAGGACATGGGTTGTTGACAAAATTGTGGGTTTTTATTTACCCCCCAAAAAAGCATAAAAAATAACAAACCAAGAAGTGTATAACTAGTCCTATAGAAGAGGTCAACATAACATTACTATACTCAATATATTAGCTGAACAAACTGACGTGTTAAAATCACACGAGAGAGCATATATAATAGCTTGGCCAAACCAAAAATACACAAGGGGTAACTAAAATGGACGGCAACTACAACTAAACATAAAGCAAAACTATCAAAACTCAAATCCCCCCATGACATGGCAGCACATGGTTTGGTCCAATGAGTTGGCTCTGGGATTTAAGAGTCCTCAGCCCTCAGCCACACCTTTTGCTCCACCAGGAAGGGACCTCCCCAACCAACCACGGTAACTCAAAGACAAAGAAACAAATAATTCATTTCAAACAATTTACTTGTGTGACCCTACAGTGCTAAAATGTGTAGACCTAAATTAGGTTAATGTAAGGTTAATAGAAAATAAATGGATTCTAAATCAAACCAACTGTGTGATTTGAATTGTTCTGGTATAGTTGACAATAAATAAAAGTAACACGTGTAAATAACAAACTAATGAGTTTAACGGGTGGCTTGGGAAAACATAACCATGTGTGGCTGTGACATCACAGCATGTAATTGGTCTGTGAGTTTCCTGGTCTGCTAACCAGTGCTGTAAACGTGGCCCTGGTTAATATAGAATGCTCCCTCAAAATTGAACATCTCTCAATTACGTATTGGTTACAGGTCTGGGTTCGGATAGGACGTCATCTGAGTCCGGACTCAGAGGATGGAGAGTGATATCAGGTTAACAAGGGGGGTACATTTTGGTAATTTTGATAACAAGGGGGATAGTGTTCCCCTTCAGCCCCTCCTTAAAATAGCCTACTGGTTACAGTCAAAGAAAGCAGACATATTGGAAATTAAGTGATGATAACACATAACTATCAAAGTGGTTGATGAAATTGTTCCTCTTCTGAATAGGTCTAGACGAGGAGGCTGATGAAATTGCTGAGAATGTGACCTATATGTGACTTTCTAACAAGTCATTCAAACAGCATGGAAATAAATATGCTTCTTTAACTGTCTTCAGTCTTCTGAAAGGGGTTTACACAAGATGTTGGAACCTGGCTGCGCGGATTTGCTCCCATTTGGCTGCAAGCACGCTACTGAGGTCGGCCACTGATGGTGGGTGATGCATCCCAACCCCAAAGGCCCCCGGACCAAACATACATAAAAGCAATTTCTTTATGGTAAAATAGGCACAGGAGTAATTACACACTGTTGTCTAATATAATTATACTCTGGAGCATTAAAATTTATCTTCACCAAGGAGCCACATACTTTTGGTCATGTAGCGTAGCGACTTACTGTTGCTGCCAGATTCTTTTAATCCCTTTTTCTCATTACACACAACTTAGACAGCAAAGAGTCTAAACACCAATGTGGGTTATATCAAAGGGAGCTTTCAAGATACCAAATAAATTATCACATTATTTGCACTTTTATGAGATCTAAATTATTTGTGGTTTGCGTATGACCGGTGGACAGTGGTGTCGTGGTAGCTAATAAGGTGGTATACCACTAGGTATACACGAAAGTTACCAAGGAGGAAGTGAGTACTCTACTGTGAATGGTCTGAAAAAGAGAAACCCCGTTCACTTGCATATACCCTCCTCTACACCACTGCCGGTGGATGATTTTGTACCCTGCATTGGTGAGTTTCCACAGTATATTCACAGAAAAGTAGTGGCTCAAAATGTATTTTGCTTGAGGTTTGAACATTCAGCCGCAATTTCGTGCTTAAGTCAATCTAGTGAGGGAGACAGCGTTTGGAGGTGGAGGAGCTATAGAGGGATGAAAGCAGTACAAAAGATGAAGGAAAGGATGGACAGAGAAGTGAATGGGCGACGGATGAATATAGAGAACTGGAGGAGCCAATGGGAGATGGAAAAATACATACAATATGAATTGCAGTCTTCTACAAACCAGAAATATGTATACACACATGCGTCCTCTGGGCCGTGGCATCGTAAAACATACACTTATCATCCTCGGTTTCAACCGTTCCAGCCCTGACTCTGTAAATAAATCATATCCATAGAGTGTGTACAGTATGTTAATGTAATTTTAATGCCATTTAGGAAGATAGAAGGAAGAACGAATGCGACCGCAGCGGTAAATGCAATCATATTAATCATCATGTAAAGATAATGCGGCTGAATTATTGATGCCTGCGAAACCTAGTTGTGTGCGGACCACAAATGTGGGCTTTGTGGCGGTGAAGCCACATGGGAATTGTGGCAAGAGAGATTTAAGTGCCAGTGGGTGTGTGTGTGCGAAGCGTGTTTCTGATTTTCCAAAAAGGAACACGTAAGATAAGGATATCAGATCATATTTCACTTTCTTATTCACTGATCACTGAGAAAGTGATTGTTTTCTAGACTTGGTAAGGGTACATGCGCTTGTGCGAGGTAGGAAATATGAGTCTGTGTGTGTGTATGCACGATAGCCAGTAGTATGGATGTGCCTGCCAAACATCATTTACTGTTGTGGTGCCAAGAAACGGTAGCCTTTGTGTGACGACAAACTGCCCCAATCCGATTTGGCTGGGGATTCTCTCCTTCTCTCTCTCTCTCTCTCTCTCTGTCTGTCTGTCTGTCTGTCTGTCTTCCTCTTTTCTTTTGAATGTCCGTGTCACTTTCTCATTATACTTTTTTTCTCTGCATCGCCCTCACTTCCTCTGCCTGTTTTTCTCCTCTGATGTCCATTTTCCCGCTAACCTTCTCGGCTTAATATCCCCATGTGATGCTGCAGAGTTGAGACAGACAAAAACCCAGCCTTTTGTTATTCAGATTTGCACACCACCCATTGGAAGCCAAAGATAATCTTGTTAACAATGGACTCGCCTGTTACTATAAATACCATAATATGCCAAATTAATACCAGTTTGACCTTTTTCTTATAATTCTGGTTTTGCCTTGCACCATTACTGCTGCCCACAGTTAAAAATGTGTCTGGTTTTCTAGGGATGTAACGATACATCTATCTGGATTAATACATCGATTCAGTGATAAAAGATCCAATATTATCGATGCAAAGTGAAAGCCCCGATGCATGTCACATCTGCGTCACCATTTCTGTCCAAGCACACCTCCTTCCTAAACATTCAAACAGTTATAGCGGCCCAATGCCAGGTCAGGTAAGCAGCCAAGAGAAAGACAATGAGTATATACCCGTCTGCTTCACAAGGTGCTCTCTGCATTAGCGGCTACCTCAACAACTCACGCTCCTTGGCTCACACACACACACTCGAACTAGCCGGAATAACAACACGTCCTCAAACCTCTGCCAATCACAAGTGGTTATCTCACACAGGTCACTGTCATAGGTGCTAGTGTTGACTGACAGGCAGAACTGGGAATGATACGTTCACTGACATTACAGAAACCACAGGAACTGCCATAAGAGAACTTTTTACTGTAGGAGAGCTTAACACATTCGTAACAGTGACAGTCCATACAGTTAATCTCACGTCACCCAGTCCGTTACAATATTGTATATTGTATTGTACCGTCGAAGCTTTGGATTTACACCCCTAGTTTTTTTCTCTAGATAGGTTTTGAGGAGGATACTGCATGTCCTGAAATGGCCCAGTAGCTTTCTATCATCCCCATCTATCATATCTAGTATTCATGAAAACAGAGGCAACATATAGATTTTCCCCAAATCCCTCTACAGTGTGTGTACAGTATGCATTTATGTAACAGTATTGTAGCAATCTGGGGCTGGTTTTATTCAGCTTCTCTGCTTGGATTTTCGAGACGGTGTGGGCTTCATAACTCTCCTGTAACCCCCAGAAACCGCTGATGATGAAAAGCATTTGAACAGCGAGATGGTCCAACTGATACTGTGATATTAATAGTGAAATGTAATATTTAAAATGATAATAGAAGCAGCTGCAGAAGCAGGATGGTCTAGTAATTATCAAGACACTCCTTCAACCGGAAGGCTTGGGTTTTAATGCCCCTTGACTTGGAAGGGGAGTCAGCAACATGGGTGCCGTTCTGAAGCGAAGAACATGTAAAAGATCGGAAATGTTTTGTGAAGCTGTTTACCAACAGGACAACAGACTGTGGTTATACTCTGTCTCTCAGTGTGAACGTGTGTAAAAGTAGGAAGTGGGATTTAAAGAAAGTATCCCATCGTTCCACTGAGAAATAAATGTCAGTCCCGCAGAATTAAGTGATTTCACGAACTGTCAGAGCAAGCCTTCATGTAATCCTACAGTTTCTGGTGACGGACGATGACGGCTCTTTGACACCCGGAATCTATTAGGCATCGGTGCTCCTTTCTCCGCAGTGAATGGACCGAGATTTGGATGATTCATCCTCAGGTCTGCTCTAACAGTGTTTGTGCTCAGTTGGGCAGGGAGAGACAAGCAGTCCTCCGCTTGTTTTAAAAACACAGGATGACACAGTGAGCCCACATGCATTATTCAGCGCACAACAGAGCCTTCCGCTGGAGTCTCAATTTCATTACAGAATCACAAGGTATGACAAATTCTAGCCCACAGAAAATAATCTAAAACCATCATCATACTTACAAATAGACAATGCAGCCGCAGTTTTCTCTTTCTCGGGGCAAACAGGGTTGAACAGTAATGGGAAACTTTACAAATTAAAAAAAGTCTTTTATTACATTGCTTGACGAGAAGGTATTCTAATAAGGATGCCAGCAATATGAAAAAAGTTTTGTGACAATTCAGAAACTCAGAAGGCCAGTTAAACAGCAGTTGGCAGGTGTGGGTGGCACACAAAACAATTTGGACTGAATTGCTTTGCTAAGTAGTTTGTTCTTTATATAAGTCTACTTAAAAAACTGGTAACAGGTGAATACAGAGACATAATGGCACAACCTGCAACAAACCCAAAACTAGAAATTACAGATACATACTCCTGCCAAATTGTACTATCTTGGTAGTGCAAAACATTTGGACATTTTCACTTTGCATCTGCAGTAGATCCAGATCTGCATCGTCACACATACTGATATGCAATCGCTGGATAGGAATTTCAGCTCTGGTAAATTTTGCTTTCGATAGCCTGACACCCATTAACTGCTAACTAACTAACTCCTAACATTTTTAAGAAGAAAATGCAACACAACATGCTTTGGTGTCACATTTCAAAGCACTTTCTATTTAGAGGTGGGTACATTTTTATGTTTTGTGATTTAAATGTCATGCCTTTTATTTCCTCTTGGCTTTGCTGACAGACAGACACCGCCAACGCTGCTTAGAGAGCTAAAAGTGCCAAAATTGTTACAAATGCTAAAGGTGGTTTGCGGTCAAAATGTAGCTGCTTGCTTGCAGGGACAACCTGGGAGGAGACCAAAGGGTGGGCACGTTAGGGCGACTCAGAGGTAGAGTGGGTCGTCCACCAATCAGAAGATCAGCGGTTTAGATCCAAGGCTCATCCAGTCTGCATGTCCTAGCATCCTAGGGCAACCCCAAATTGCTCCTGGTGACTGTTCCATTGATGTGTGAGTGATGCTCATTACCTATGCCCATGAAACCAAGCTGCGCCAATCACAGCTGCCGGATACAGCAAGAGTCTAATCTACCAGTTAGCTCCGCTGGTAGCTAAGCGTATATGTCACCCTGTGTATTGTTCTGATTGGTCGTAGTGTTATCCAATTGCGTGCAGTGATATTTACAAATGCATGCTTGGTGCCGCCCCTCGAGTTGGGCCATTTTCATTACTCATGGCCAGACCCTAAAACCCTAGATTTGGGTCTGGATTTCCAGGCTACCGAATGGGGGCATGGCTAGCTAATTAGCTCCCACCAGATCCAGTTGGTGTGCAGTGCAGTATACTGGAGAGTAGCAAACTTAACTTATAGACCAACATCTGTAACCAGTCAAAAATATTTGTGGCGGTTAACTGATTAACAGTTAACTGCTGGCATCCCTATGCCTATGACATAATGACATAATATTAGCTTTCAGTTCATGGGAAAATAGCAGCAAAATGCTCAAAAATGTCCAATAATGCAGTTTTAATAAAGTCTGTATTTTTGTCCTTTGCTTGAATTGTGGCACCTAATAATGTAATAATTTCCTGAAAATGTAGGAACACCTTAAAATGTAATGAAACTTGCACTTAACCTGATTAAAAATGTAATAAAGCCAATAATGTAATAACTCGACCAATAATATAATAAAGTGTCCTAACTGTTATTGCTAAAAGTGCTACAAGGTATTCTGTTAACCAAGACACAGGCTGACAAAGAAGCAGGACTGAAAACATCATGTCCTTGTAAGTATTAAATCTGCATGAGTCACTCCTTTACCGGTGGCTTATGAGAAGACAATAGCTGGCAACATGTGGTTATCTCACAGTCTTTTTCACAGTGTTGTTTTGCAGCTTATGTTAATGCAAAAGAACATTTTGTAAATGAGGATAGTTTCTTATGATCTTATGATCTCAGCGCTTAAATCTGTTCTGGTTTTGATAAACAACAGCTCCTGTGAATCAATCATGCACCAACAGGCTCTGCACCAACGCAGAGGCACGCAGACCTGTCAGTGAATCCATAAATCGTCAGCAATGCACATGGACACATTATGTGACCATATGTTTCATGCCCTTCTGATTTTGCTCACGCTCCGCTGTTCAGCACACCTGCTCATATGTCTTGCACATCATGATAAACCAACACACACACACACACACACACACATACGCACACTCGCTCAATATTTTATGCTCTCTGAGCATTGGACGTCCAAGGAGGTCCAGCAAGTGTTATCTCTGTAGGGAGAGGGGTGGTGTAGGTTGTGATTTGAGTCTGATGATCATGTCACTGCACTCCTCAGCTCTGCTTGGTGCAGAGTAACACATCCACACTCTCAAACACACACACACAAACATTTGTTTCAACTGAGGAAACCCTCCTCAAACCCTCTGCCCCCTGTCCGAGGCCCGTAGTGGCATCCCAAGCTATTTATAGCACTTGCTGGTTTACATCAGTCTGTTCTTTCTTTCTCAGCCTTTCTGTAATTTGTCTCTTACTTACCTCCTGTTCTCTGTATGTTGAATCATTTATACAAGAATCTGATAAATAAGGCTGCAGGTGAGGAATTGCTCTAACTAGCATCACAGGGCAGGTGTAACCATCGTTATTAAAGACAGTATTTATTTTTTCTTTTGTTTTTTTACTATTGAAATCACAGTTTTATTAATGTATATGTCAGGTCTTACCATACAGTTCCACAGTGTTGTGATTGCACTGTGATGCCCCTTCTGTCAGACTTTGAATTTAAGATTTTAGTGTGACAATAGCACATAGTTTTATAAGTCCTGACAATTGTATTCAGTGTCAGCCCACTACTAAGTTCATGACAGTGGGGTTAATGTAGTGAGAACATGATGTTTGAATTATGGGTTTGATTCATTTTAGGCAGCTGTGAATGGTTCAACCAAATTTTAAATGTTAGTTGCATATGAGCAACACTAACAGTCTACTGCCATGTTAGCAGCTTTGTGAGACTGTACTGAGGCTCAGCAGTGCTTTGAGATAAATACTTACTTCGGCATGCTAACATGCTCACATTTACAATGCTAACATGTTGATGCTAAGCAGATATAATGTTCAGCATGTTGACCATCTTAGTTTAGTGTTTTAGCATGCTCACATTAGATAGATAGCACAAAACAGGGTTCCTGCAAATCTGTGCTTAAATTAATTAATTTAAAAGTAGAGCCTTAATTGGTAGCCTGTTTTTATGTTTTAAATTAATCTTCCAAAAGTCATAAAAATAGAATTAACATTCCTATTGTGTTTCTGCCTGGTATGCTCAGAGTAGTCTGCATCTAGCTGCCGCTTTACCCTGGATGACATGGGGAAGACTGTAAATTCAGTGAAAATTGGATGTTCAACCATGACTTGAAGGCATTGCTGAAACTGATTTAAGGCAATACATACAAAGCTTAATGTACTTTATGCTAAAGGGTTTTTCAAACTGAGCATGATGGGAATCAAGTCAGTGAAATCCCACATGCACAGTAAGAAACGCAATGTGCCAGGTATTTCCCAGTTCTGTTAACGTCGGTTTATGTTTATTTTTCCTTCAATTTTGATTCTTGTAAAATTGGTCTTATTTCATTCGCAGTTATTGTCATTAAAAAACTCTTATTAAGTCTCAAACCTAACTTGCCGTAAGCTGTAGGAACCCTGTAAAAAGACAGAACAGCTGAGGCTGATGGGAATACCTTTGCACTTGACTGCATGGTGGCGCTGGAGCAAACCTCAGGGGATATATTTTTGTCCTGCACAACACTGCAAATGATGTAATAACTAAATCAACCAGCAGGCAGAAAGTGAAATGGGTATAAATGTTCAGTGTAGTTTGTCACTCATAGTTCCCCCCGATAAGTTATGAGTCAATCTATTGTGAAGGTTGAGTTTTAGGATATTACACTTGTAAACTGTATAAATGTCTGCCTGCCTCTTCCGAATAGCACAGCTTGCTCTTGAATCATCTGATTCTAGCGTCGTGACCATAAAGTATATACTTGTTAGTCATCTTCTCTTTCTCTCACCCCTCCGCAACTTCCTCTCAAGGCCATCTCCCTCCCCACAAGGTTTATGTGTTTAATAACGTTACTGAGAAGAAGTGGAATAAAAAAGAAAGATGCGACCTGAATGTGTGGGCTTAAAGAGCTGTGCATTAACAATTTATCTCCCCTGTCTTTTTCTCTCTGCCATCATCTTTCCACACCTTCTCTCTTTCTGATCCGTCTTCATCTGTTCTGTTTTTCCTCATCCTTTTTCCCATGCAGGGGATGAAGTGGTTTGGCAGTATGTCCCTCAGCAGCAAAAGGAGTAAGAGGAGGGGTAGAAGGAGCAGCAGTTGCAGCAGTGGCAGTGGTGGTAATAGTGTGCTGCTATCCTTGGCTCTCCTGGTGGCAGTGACCCTGATTGCGGACCCCGTGGCGGCTCAAAAGCAGCGAGGTGGCGGTGCCTCGGAAAAAGTACCGGTCCTGAACATTGCGGTGATCCTGGGGCGCACGCGCTACATCTCAGACCGGGACATCCGGGCGCTGTGGAGCAAGGAGGACCCCATCGACGTCAACGTGGTCACACTGCTGGTCAACGAGACCGACCCGAAAAGCATCATCACCCATATGTGCGACCTGATGTCCGGGACAAAGATCCACGGCGTGGTGTTTGGGGATGGCACTGACCAGGAGGCCATCGCCCAGATTTTGGATTTTATTTCCTCGCAGACGCTCATACCCATCCTGGGCATCCATGGAGGCTCGTCCATGATCATGGCTGATAAGGTATGGAGGATCATGGGTGGACGGAGGATTGCTTGAAGAATGTTTGGATGTTGTTGATGAGTGGATGAAGTTGTGCAAAGCCAGGTGTGGTATGGGGTAAAATGAAGGGGAGAATGTATGATGATGAATGATTCATTGATTGAATGTTATTGTTTGGAGTGACTTGCCAAAGTTCTGGTTTGAAGTCTTTGCTGAACCCGAGAAAATCAAGCACACATTCACTCACCTGTCACGCATTTGGCTGTCATGTGCATGAAAATAGTATAGTCTTATGCTAACAGACAGGTGGGAAGTCTTGCCAATTAGTTACACCTCTCAAATATCAGCAAAGCTAGTGTCCAGAGACAGAAACACAGAGGAAACCAGGCTAGCATTGGTGGAAAGAGATGATGTGGAGGAAGTAAAGGGGGTAGGAGGATGAGGTAAGTATCTGCAGAGAAGTGTTGGAGGCTAGAAGAAGAGAGCCTTTGAAAAGTAAGTAGAGAACAGACGGAAGGGAAGAGGATTGTATGACTGAAGAGGAGAGGGTGAGGAAACATGGAAGGAGTGGGTGTTTGTAAGTTTGGCTGATGGCAAACTGCGTGGCACAGTGAGCTGTAATCTTGGAAGTCTCCATTCATGGTGCAGGATTCCCTCAGACAAAGTGCAAGAGCCCCGATTGGTGCTCGCATTTGAATAGGCAATGCCCCTCGCCTGCCAATCACTTTGAAGTGTGAATAGGGATAGATGAACAGCACATGATACTGCGGATTCACAAGGCACTGCTTAGCTCCTGGGATTCATCAGATTCACAATGAGGATATTCTTATCTGTGTTATTGCCCGTGAGATCAAAGAAGGCTTGGCAGGCAGTGTGTTAGCCAGACTTAAAGATGCTACATATAGCATTTTGAAACATAAGTGTTTCGTGGTGATTGTCAAATTATCGACACGTATAGTGTCTCGGTGTAATTATTGTAAACAAACAAAATCTGCGTCCTATCCGATGGTATTGTTAGTGCAAGTCTTTTTCAAAATTGCCACCACTCTTTTGATAAATCTTAGCTTCTTTCCCCACAACCTAGAGCCACTAGTGTGTGTTTATCTTTTCTTTTTAACTTTCCTAAAGAGGATGAATTGTTTTCCTATAAACCTTTTTTCTTCAAGATCCGCCAGTGTGAGAAAATCACAAATCTTTAGCTCCAGTGGCACTGAAAGAATTGCATCCTTCTTCCTATTTCATGCCGCGGAGCAATCTCTCTCCTCGGCACTCCACCAAATCCGACCCTGTGGCCCACAATAAAACACGCAGTGCAGAGGTCAGTTGAGACTGTGGAACCTCTCAGCGACTACCTTGTTTGTTTACAGTAAATATACAAATGTCTTAAAGTTACTGGGGTAATGGTTTATTGATCCTATAATGCTATACGTGGCACCTTTAAGAGGAGGGAGAGGAGAGTGTCAGAAGAGAGCGCAGAGGAGGGAGGGAGGGAGGGAGGCGAGTGCTGAAATAGAGGAGGTGGAGAGGGGTGGCGGGGGAAATGAAGGGGTGAGGGATAATCTCTCAGCTTGACCAGAGGCGAGGCTGAGTGGAGGGGAATTACAGAATGTCCTGATTGGCACCTGCCACACACCATCCCCTTTAGCAGCACACACACACACACACACACACACACCTCATGTCCCCCGTCAGCGGGTGTCATTGAAACAGAAGCAATTCAGCTCCTTGACAGCGGCAGCATTTCCTCTGGAGGAACAGATGAGGAGAAAGTAATCCACTTTAAAGTGCTCGACCCACCACTTTGTCTTCTCTTTGTTTTCTCTCTCACATTATTCGTCTCTGCTCCCCATTTATCTGACTATAGCCCCGTACACACACGCAATGCAACCCTGAACTTATCGAGACATTACCCAGAGGAGATGTATGTGAGAACGCAAATGTCTGAATCAGTTAGACCGGATCAGGGCTATTAAGTGAAGGCTGGGACTTGCTCTCTGACCCCGTGGGAGGTATTGGGTGTTACACATGTGTATGTACACATGTAACAGGAGCTGCGATGTTGCAGGGTTAGAGCAGACAGCGCTAGAAATAAAGGGATCATGTCCGGTCAGCTCTTTGGGTGTGCACTTTTTAGCCTCTTTTAGTGCACTTGGCCTGACAGAATTTTTTCATTACGCTTGATTGGATTGCGCCCAGTCTACAATAGAACATTTTCATATAGAAAGCATTTGTTTGTGGTCTTTTACGAAGGACCTTTTTTTTTTTTTATAATTGCATAGTTTTGCTTTTCACTCATATCTTTGTTTTTCGAAAAAAAAAATATTCCAACCCCACGCTGACTGTGTATGTGCTGTACCCCAATGATATGACTCAATGTGAAGCCGTGACTTCTCCTCTTTTTAACCTCCTGTGACTAGATTTTAAATGGATGTTACCCTGCTGGCTCCCTAGCACAAAGTCCATGTTATGTCCAGTTGAGTCCATATGTGAATAGAGCAGGTTATTGTCTGGAGAACTCACAGTGAGTGGTGTGAAACCAGAAGAATACAAACATGCAAGGGTAAAAAATAATTTGCATTTACACAAAGATGTCAACAAAAATGTCTAACTGGAGAAACGAGTTCAAGAACTGTCTGTCAGTAAGCGCCATCACCAAATCGTCGGACAAATTCAACAAATAGGAAGAGACTCGGTTGTGCTAATGAACTGGATACATAAACAAAACACTTCTGTACATTGTCCAGAATTCATATGAGAAAACGGCTTATTTGTATAAGCTTCAAGTCCACTTCACAGTGCACAAAGTTCATCATCATTGTCAGTACATTCTGGGGATGCAACATTCTCATCTGAGAACAGTTAAAGCAGCTGTGCGGAACTTTACGTTTTCGTTGATTATAATGCCCCCTTTGGTCGAAGTGGTATGACACCCACAGCCTGGTGTCGTAAAATCTCGACTGCAACCGGCAATTACCACATGCATTTGTTTTGGAGAGCGAGAGAAAAATCATAAATGTTCTGGTGTAGCTCTGAGTTTCTTATAAACTGAGGACAACTGCCTGCTGTATATTCTGTTTTTTTTCTTTTACATGGTGCTCCTTGTTTATCTGCCATGACATCGAAAGTACAACCAAGTCCTTATAGATACATCTGGTAAAACTGTCAGGTGTTCAGTAATGACCGTTGCGTACCGCTTACGCTTACTCTCTGTAAACACGGCTCTTCTTCTTCTTCTCTTAATTTATTGGCGGATCGCAAACAACTTCCAGGTGCATACCACCACCTACTGTACAAGAGTGTGCAATGTGTCCGAAATCATTCACTACTCCCTACTACATGTCATTTAGCCTGTTCCTTAAATCCTACTCGTAAACACGGCTCCTTCTTCTTCTGTGGTTTAATGGCTGCGGGCCGCTGCGGGCGTGCAGACTTACTAACCTCCAGGTGCCGTATTCTGGTTTGCTGACTTCAGCTGTGTCCGACCCGACCGAGGCTACGCTAAATAGCCATATAGAGAAAGGCTTTTTTGTCGCTGTTGGGTTCAAATAAATATGCGGATCTTCAAGGTGGGGTGATACGAACTAGGGACAGTTTTATTAATGGTAAAAAGCTCCGCACAGCTGCTTTAATGTAATGTGTATGTGAGGACACATTACAGGATATTCATGGTTGATTCACACCAAATTTTTTACTAATATATCAAAGGCCATCTCATACATTTAATATGACATCTAAGCTAGGGGTTCGATCTAGGTCAAACATGTAAAAGTGTGAATGTAGAGGTCAAAACAATCAAAATGCTGAAAAACTGAACCAAAATTGAAAATTTGCACTTCAGCTAAATCCTAAAATATATGAAGACTTTTAATGTGTTTTGAAATAATCACTATCCCACAATGCATTGAAGGTCATTATCAGTCATGGTTTCAATGATATGTCTATACTATAACATGTCATGAAATAGTTAAAAAAGATCATAGATGATCATAATTTTGTCAAGACTAAGGTGACTTCTTCAAATTCTTCTTCTCTTTCTCACTAGCAGCCCACAATCCAAATATGTTCAATTTATAAAGATATTCTCACCAGTGAGAAGATAGAGTAAGCACATTTTTGGCATATTTGTTTGATAAATGGCTTCATCTATTATCAAAATTGATTTGTCAACTAATCTCCAGCACTAGTTGCCACCACGGAGTTATAGTTTTACTCTTATTTAGCTAAAATAACTTTTTTGTACATAAACCTGAGGTGAATACATCAGTTTGCCTTTTATGTATCTCTGCTGCCTCACTTTAGACTGCACAGTTTATTATGTGATCACAGAGCCTGGCATCACTTACACTCAGAGTCAGCAGGATAATGGCCGTGATAGTGTTTAGTGTGTGATATCCGCCCCCCCACACAAAAATACAACGGTTAAATCTGTTTAGTGAGTGCTGCAGTGTTTCCATCCCAAACAAGGATTAAGATTCTACTAGTGTGTCCTCTCTGCGCTGCATCCTCTCCTTGTAAGGTTTACACAGTCTTCTACCCTCCTTTTAAAGTTTATATAACTGCTTACCCTCTTTAGTAGGTTAAGGTTTAGATGGTTACCCTCTGAAGTGTGAGTAGCGGAGTCTTTCTGCCGCCTTGTTCCAGGCAGATTTTCGCTAATCCTCATGTGAAATATGAGAAGCCCGCCTCCAATGATTACGCCTTGTAAGACCCTCAGTGTGTTTGTCTATTCACGATTACGCCTTCGTACTTGTGTGTGCAGAGACGTGCGTGAAATTTCCCTGCGTATATATGCTTTAATGCTTCAGCATGCACCGACTATAGTGTGTAAGTGTGTGTGCGCTTCCTTTTCCCATCACTTGGAGGCTAAATCTCTTGGTGCCGAGGACTTCCAGTCCAAGCTGTTTCTACGTCAACCTCTAGAGGATACTATCTGAGAGCTTCTCTATGTAAAAAGGACTCTATCTCCTCTCTGTCTTTGCTTTTCTTTTTCTCCCTTTCTCCTTGTGCTGTCCCTAAACACATCTCTCCATCCTCCTCTATGTCTTTCATTCTTGCCTGTTAATTAGATAAATGTTGCAGTATCTCCCTGTGTTGGTCCCTTCCATACATCTCTTATCCTTTGTTGAATAATGCATCTCGCGCCTGTATTGAAAAGAATACATTATTGATTAAGGAAAGAAAAGTCTTCCCTTTGCTGCATTCTCAGCAATTCACCATGAAGGTACCACCCTGGCAGCTCCTTTAAAATTCGGTGGGTAGAAAAACAAAATACCCCCCCCCCCCCCCCCCCCCAAATAAATATGAGATTTTATTATTTTGCTCATTGCTGGCATTCGTTACAACTTTTATTTTTGTCCCTTTTATGGCTTTTGTTCTCTCTTTCACTTTCTCATTTTCCTCACCCGTCGTAATTGTGTGGGTGGACGTCTGGCCCGGCTTGTTGATTGGCCTCATGTAATTCTCACACTAAATGGTTATCGACTGACTCGGAGGTCAATAATGGCAACTGGATCATGTTGGTCACAAACACTCTCTGTATTTCTTAAGTCTTTGTCCGTGCCTGTCCCAACTCAGACCTGTCTATTGACACTTCAGTTTGATTTTCTGATGTCTTCGGCTGCTGCAGCTGTTTTCTTTTTCTCTTGGCTTCTTCAGAGCACGCCTTGTGAATTTAATCATGGTCTGCATGCACCAGATGTGTTAACAGCAGCGATGGGAGATGTCCCTCTCTGTCTCGCTTCTTAAAGAAAAACACTTTGCTGCTGAATAAAACAAAAAGTGTTCAAAGAGTTGGAACATATTGTTATGCTCTTTAATGTTTGTCGGCTCTCTGTAACACTGCAGATATGAGTGTGTGTGTGTTCTGTATGGTGCCACGTCAGTCTTGCCTTTGCTCCTGCAGTGATGTTGCCTTAGCTGCCACATGGACACACACAAGTTTGTCTTCCTGTACATGTGGGGACCTACATTGCTATTATGCATTCCCTGGCCCCTTATTTAACCTCAATCATCTCAACTAAATCCCTAACCACCACCCTTACGATACCCTAACCTAAACCTAATTCTAATCTAAACCTTAAAACCAAATTGGAACCCCCAAACAGCCCTTTAAATGTTTGTCCCAAAATGTCCTCACTTTCCATAAATGTCCTCACTCTGAAGCTCTAAAACTCAACTAGGTCCTCACAAAGACAGATACACACACACGCTCACACACACAGCATTTTCACTTCAGAATTCATCCCTTGAGCATCTTAAACAAGTGACACTTCATTGACATGGGTTGGTTAATTAATTATTCAGCGATTCAAACAAATTAATGAATATTTTGTCTGACGCTTAGTGGAGCACAGGCTCTTCATATGCTTTGGTATTCCAAGCAAAGCCCAAGACGCCCTGATTAGTCCTCTGACACCTCCATAAAAAAAAAAGAAAAGAAAAACAAATAATGAATGCTGTACAAATTTGGAATTCGTCATTTGTCATTTTTTTCCAACACCAAACTCAAACAAATGTTTCCTGTGAAACAGACATTGTCTCTTTAGCCTCTTTTCCACTGCAGAAAAAATTCACAAACACCTGCTAACATCTGGCTTTTGTATTTAATGGGAAAGGTTACAGTCGGGGGTCAAATGACTCTGCAGTAGTCACAGGTATTTATTGGCTCCAGCGCCGATCAGCAGTGATGAAAATACGACACCCAAAAGAACATGCAAGTTTTAGTCCCTTTTGCTGCTGTCTAAGTAACAGATATAAAGAAGAAGTAACCACTGTAACATTTTCACTGGCCTTCATGCTGCTTTTACTTTTTCCTAACTTGTTTTCCGGTGCATCTGTGACATCAAACATGATGCAACAGAAAGAAAAAAAAACAAACAGAAAGGCATACTTGTCTACTGCACACAGTTGTGTACATGGCTCTGGTCTGCAGGCAATGGGAAACAAGTCTGTTGTCTGTTTTTAGCGGAATTTCTGGCGTTTAAAAATGCGCTAATTTTGGTGAAAAGGGGTGTTTAAGAGTAACTACACTAGGAAAATAATCTTGCTTGTGCTCGCAAGTGGTGACTACATAGCATTTATAAAGTGCTATTTAAGATACAAAAAATATGATCTACATGACAAATTAAGAAAGAAAAAAAAATTTAATGGATGAACTGTGTTCACCCATTTGTGATATAGTGTTTCACTGGTGCTACATCACAGCTTGGAGTGGTCACAAGTCCGACACAACAGACCTTTCAATCCACAGAGGTCAGTCCAGTAACTCGCGTTAAGGCCTTTGCACATTCAGTCCATTTTTTCATCCAATATTGTTGAACATCTAAAAATAAATACATCCTCGCACTGTGTCATGTTTGCACATTGAGTCCATAATCATTAAAATTTTTGGAACAAGTTCGATTTTCTGCGTTTTTCACATTCCTTGAATCCTTGAGAGATGTTTGACGTAGAATCGGTTAAGAAAATGGAGCGGCAGGACACATCAGCAACAAGACAGAGGGACATGGGGCACAGAATAATTTCATAACTCAGGTAGCTCACGTTCAGCAGGTCAGAAAGTAATATTCAGGTGGGTGATGGGGAAGAGGAGGAGGATGTGGAACGCACACAGAATGTGGAGACAGAGAGGGAGGACAGCTCCGCTCCGCCATGCAGCTGCAGTGCCAAATGAAAGACAGGGAGGGAGTGGTGACAGCCAGATAGGTAACTCCAGTGGAGAGAGGCAAAGGAGGAAATGTGTCTTTTCATTTTGCCATGTCTGGCGCAACAAATAGAAAAATGCATTGGAATAATTGTGCAAGGTTTCTGTGTGTATCAATAATTCCGGATGACCAGGAAAAACCTAACTCAGCATGCAAAGGCCTTTACTTGTGTAACTGGAATAACTTGCTAAATATTTTTTTTTACTGGTTTGAACTTTGGGAAATACTTCATGCCCCAAACAAACTACGGAGACATAGCTGTTAACATTTTTACTGAGCTGTACTCGGCTACCTTAACATATGACCACCCCTTTTTGCCCTCATCAATCAGTACTGAGTAATGTATCTGCCTCACTCACGTCATGGTTGAGATGTGCATGAGATGCCTGTGGCTCAGAGGGTAGATCAGCTCCCAAAGGTTATTGGCTCCCAATGGGGGCACAGAAAGAGGTGCGTTCCTGTAACTACCATTATATCGTCTTGTTTGGAAAGTGTGCTTCCTGTGGTGAGATGAGGTGATCAAGGGAATGCTTAAGGATTATTGAACAGAATGCAGTCTCACACATTGATTTCCTATGGCCAGCCAATTTTGACCAGGAGCACTGCAGATGTGGAAAGTTCGATAAAAAATATTTGGCCGAAAGGGGCAGTCAGTAGTTTTATATGGTCAAATGCCAACTGTGGAGGGATACATGAAGCCTTCAGTCATTCAGATTAAATGTATGCCATATTAATGACATAGGGAAGTTACAATTGGCCAGTGTTGACACAGTAGGAGGGTTAAATGGTTTTATTTCAGTCAGCTTACAACTTACATTTGGGCCTGACTGGACTGGACTGTAGCAGCTACTGTTACTCAGTGTTTCCATTTACCTAATTAAACAATGACGCACAAACACACATTCAGTATGCCAACATGCTGCCAGGGTATTTATGTAATTTATCGATCCATAGTGGTGACATTTGTCGATGCGTCCCAGGATGAACAGGGTCCTCTGATCGTGCATATTGATAAACTCCACTGCTCTGGCACTCCTTGTGTTTGCGCTTATGTGCGTGCATGTGTTTGCTGGCAGCTGGCAGCTGTCATGGCGGCTGGTGGCTGAAAAAAGTTTTTTATACCAACTAAACACACACACCCGATGTAACTGCCAGCATTAATGTAGTAGATGCAAACGTTTGTGTTTGTGTGTGTGTGTGTGTGTGTGGAGTTATTGTGATCAAAGGACATTATTCATCCATCCCTGTTGTTGTCTCCCCTCAGGCGGTATAATTACACACACACACACGCACACACACACACACACACACACATGCATACAAGCACTGTGATGTTTACTGCTTCCTGCTCGTGTCAAATAGCAAATCAGAGCGGAAGGGAGGGAAGGAGCGAGACTGAGAGAGTGGATAGAAATAACATTTTATGATATCATTCATGAGTTTGTCCAATTACTGCGCGGAGACGTTTGTTTTTGTTTGGCTTAAATCACACTGTCATTTAACTAGAACATCTTCAGCCCGCTAAACCACAGGGCCCGCCACGCTGTCACACGCCTCTGCACCGAAAATATTGGGCGTGTGTGTGTATACAAATGTGCATTGTGCCTCAGTGCTCTAAATACTGTATGTGTGTGTCTGTGTGCACGTCTATCAATATCTTGCCAACAAAGGCAATTTGTATTTGTGTGTCTATAATTGGCTGTATGTGTGTGCGTGTGTGTGTGTGTGTGTGTGTGTGTGTGTGTGTGTGTGTGTGTGGGTTCCAGACTGCGATAATGACATCACTGGGGTGTTGTCAGATATCCTATTACCTCGGTAAGACCGTCCTCAGCAAGATTCCCATGGTAACACTTTACTTGTTAGCACTCCTTGTTTTGCATTCTTGGTGTGTGTAGCATTTGCGTGAGCGTCTGTATGTTACTGTATATATGAAAACACTTATGTGTGCATGTGTGTGTGTGCGCGCAGCTCCTGTATGTTTGTGTGAGTTATTCCAATAGCTAGATGCAGCTGTCTCGCAGATGAGAAATGGCCTCTCACTTCTCAAAGGGAATCGATTTGAATGAATATGTGGGACGAGAGGAAATGGAGCTGTTAGCGCTTTCTATGAGTATATTTCCCTCCTTTTTCTCCATCTCCTCCCTCTTCTTCCCTCGTCTTTCTGGCTTTCCCTGATGGCGTCTCTTCCGAAGTATAGAAAGTTTGTATTTGTGCTGCATAGTTTGAGCCCCCCTTTCACTCTGCCTCCTGCTCCATCCCTATTCCCCTCGTCTCTCTGCCTCTTCATCTTCAGCTCTCTTCTTCTTTACTCTCTCTCCGTGTCCTCGACTCTCTCTCCCTCTCTCCTTCCTCTTTCTCACGGCGTCTGTCGCTCCTTCACTAAGTCTCTCAGGAGAGAGCTTCAGCCTCAGGAACAGCAGCAGTGTATACAGAGATTGCAGCAATATGCATGCTTATAGACCAGCCCACACACACAAAGTTCCACATTACACAGGCTTGCAAAAGTAGAGTGCGTTTTAACAGAGACAGCTGCAGCCAGGTAGGGTCAGGAGCTGTAAAGGCCCTTTTCTGCAATAAAATCAACTGAATGGGTAGCCCTGGCACTGTAAAAATAAAAGTTATGACCCATACTACCCAAAGCATCTTTTCCAGTCTTCCATTAATTGACAAAAGGCTCGGGATGGGAGGACTAACACTGCGTTATGTGATAGCGAAACTGGAATATAAATTGATTTTGATGTTGTACTCGTGTAGGCATTTACTCTAGTCCTTAATCTCCTTACATACTTCATCTTCTCCATTTTACCCTTCCGCTGCTGCTTAGTCCTCCTTTTTTTGCCGTTATCTTCTTCCACTGAACGAGACGCACTGTTTCTGCGGAAGCTGCTCACACTGGGAGATGTAACATCTGATGGGTGCTCTGCATGCTTTTGACATGCGGCGAGGTTCATCAGCGCAGCGCTGCCACATTTATATCTATTAAACTATTTGTTTGCCATTATTACTGTACAAGTGTTTTTGTGTGTACCAGATAGAGCGTGTTGTCACTCTGTGGTGTCTTTACAAGGATGAACAAACAGCAGCCTGGCTAACATCAGACTAATCCTCTTGTCTGTTTGTCTTGTGTGCATTTGTGTTTTTGCATATGAGTGACTGTCAGACTAATGTGTGTGCGCGTTTTTGGGGTGGGTCCGTCTATCCATCTTTTTTTTTGTGTTTCTTGTTGATTAACCCAAGTGTCTCAGCAGTAAATTGAATTTCTGATCTGCTTGACTCGGCTCTTGTCAGCCACCATAAGCCGACAGAAATACCCTACAATAAATATAACGTAAGCTCGGTGACCGAGAGACTGAAGAGGCACACAGAGAAGAACGCAGCTATCACAGCTTTGGAGGAGAGAATTTTGTCATCTCGGCTTAAGCCTGACTAATATACAGATAACACATGCATGCAGTTGCTGGCTGTGAAAGTCTTTTCATTCCTCGTCTTTGTGTCACGAGGCAATTGCATCAATGTGAGAGTGATATTTAAAAAAAATGCCTTCACAGAAACATTTCCTCGTTTTTCTGAATGTTAAAATTGTCTGATTAAATTGTCTACACTTGGTCTTTAAGCTGCAGAACCTCAGTGGATCTTAATGCTTGCTACATACTGCAGACTGCCTCATTATGAGCGACAGCTACTTATTAACTAGAAGCATCTTTCAGGAGGACTTGTCAATCACAGTTATAGTGAAGGGAGAGAGATAGAGATGTGAGTGAGAGGCTGGATTTTCAGACTTTATTATTACCTCCTACTGTCACTCATGCTCCGGCGATACACACAGATAAATATCAGCCAACTTTGCCCTTAGGGGTGTTGACCTGATGGCTTATTTATGTTGACATGAATATGTATTTGTAACACTAAAGGCATCAGAGTTGAGATTGACAGCTTGTTCAGGATCTATAGCTGAAAAAGATTTTCTGGTGGAGTCAGAAACTTACCACCCTCATAGACCTGCAGCCACCTTATGACTCCATATGTGGACTGATCCCCACTAAGTCCCCTAGGTGGTGTGTTACCAATGACGGAAGGCAACAAGAAAGTAGTTACAAAGAAAAAAGGCTATAAAAGAGTGTGGCTACATACTGTAACAGGAGTCAGCCTAATTGCTCATGTCATTTTAGACGTACACTACCTTTCCTTTTTATTAAATGTGAGCATATTCACAGCTGTGACACAAAATAATCTTTAAAGCCAGTCAGTAAGGCTGTGATTAAATATCTTTTCATGCTCGGTCCCAACCGTTAAAGTAGAATAATAGACCCTTTTGTCCACTCATGCTAATTGTAATTCCATCCCTTCCGTTTTTAAATTTGTTTGTAATATCATTAAAATCTACACATTAAATAAAAATATATTGTAAAAGAGAACATGGAAGGGACAGTTCATGTTCTGAGGCAGAATTGTATGAGGTACTTAATCAGTGTATTAGATATAGTAAATGTTGGTCGGCACGCCACCATTTTGGAGAAGCAGGTAGGAGTATCCCCATGAAAGCTAAGCAATGTACTGCTGTGAATGGGGTTAGCAGCAAAATGTATTTAAGCCACCTAAAAAACTCAATATCAGCTATAATTTCAATGCTTAACCTTACCAGTTCCCCATCTATGCTCCCATCCAAGCTACCAGACTCCACTGACAAAAACAGTAACTTTAGCTCGCCTAACACTGGAGCTGCTGGTCCACTGCTGCCTTAGTTAGTTCATTTGTGTCGGTGTGTGACTTTGTCGAATCCAAGCTAAAGCTTTTAAACACCAAAGTCACACAATAGCACAAACAAAGTAATTCATTGAGGCAGCCATAGACCAGCAGCTCCTGTGTTTAGCGTTCTTAAATCACTGTTTTACTCAATGGAGTCTGGCATTGAAGAGAGCGTTGTAATGGCTTCCTGTTGGAAATGGCTGTCTGAGGCAAAGGGTAAGGTAGTAAAAGCAAGGCAAAGTGGTGAAAATGTTCTTAATATAGTGTACACTTCAACTGATATTGCATTTTTTAGGTACCTCAAATATGTTTTGCTGCTGATGCCTCGACAGCAGTGCATGTTTGGCCTCTGTGTCGGTACACCTGCCTGCTTCTCCAAACTGGGGGCGTGGCGATTGACATCTACTGTAGATAAAACATTGCATATGGATAAGTACCTCATACAACTCCACTTTAAAGGATCCAAACTATCCCTTTTAACCAAAAGAATTGCATGATTAGCTCCAGTGAAGTGCAACAAACCTACAATGCATGGCAGAGAGAACAAAATGGCTGCCAATCAGTTACTACAAACAATGAAAAGTGCCTTAAAGTGATGTTTAGTTTGTCACGAGGGACTAATGACAGCCAGAGCTTAATATTAAGACGGAAAGAATACATTGTCTTGTCAACTCTACCTCCCATTACTTTTTATCTCCTACTCTTCCAAAATTGCGTCAGTTTCTCATCTCATTTGCTGCTTTTGCCTTTGAATTACTATTTAAATTCAGTAATTCAAAAAAAAGAAAGAAAAAAAGTGTGAATTAAAATGTATATATTTGCCCCATTGCAGCTGTAAGTATTTAGGTAGTTTGTGCTGGCTGTAGTAGATAGTATGAGATTTATTAGAGTTATACACTCTCCTTGACAGTTTCCCAACCTGACAGCAATATAAATTCAAAATGGCAGTCCTGAAAATGAGGTCAGCTCGGCTGTATAGGGGTTTAGACATTAACATCAGTAATTATGAGGGAAACTGGGGAGCCTTTAATAAAGGTGGGTAGTTATTAACAACCTGTTATGAGGTCACAAAGGCTCGATTATACTGAGCGATACAATATACACACAGGTATCTACATCCCCTACTGTATCTGCGCTCACATTCCAGTGCGTGACTCTGTCTCTGGTGCAGTATAGTGATAGTTGGTGCAGTTTATTCTCTTGGCTTGTTCCTGCAGTTGTTAAAAAAAAAAAAAGACACACTACGACGTCTTCCCTTTGAGCTGCTTTGGGATGTGTATAAAAATCCACCATGCTGGGAGGTCACACAACAGTCACTTGCTTTAAGTTTGAACTAATTAGATGAGCCGCAGAAAAATGGACCTCCCACTCCTCAAACTTCAGATGCGAGATCGGGCGGGAGACATTTTGCCAAGGTTTTTTGGAAAACATTTTTTAAATAGGTCACTCAAAAACAGTGACAAAGGCATCTCATTTGGGGGCTGCAGTTGCACCGTTTTTTTTTAAACATAGCACATGTTTAAATCTTTTTCACGCCAGAATCTGTGCACTTTTCTGTGTTTTATTCCGTCAAACCAGGTGTGTTCTGTGTAGCCTTCTTTCTTTATCACCGTCTCCTCTCATCTGCATCTTTCATCTTATCTTGAAAGTCTATCTGTCCCCCCTTCTCCCTTTCTTTTTTTTTCCATCGCCGTCTTGTTAAGTGTTTGAAGATCGTAGTGAGAGATTTCGCCTCGTATCTGCCGAGGCCACAACAGCTGCACCCCACATTCCCTCTTCCTTCTACGTGCGCATCCATCCACACACACATGCACTTAACAAAGCTCTGTTCCCTCGCCTTTCTTTAGGTTTCAGGAACAGAGTGTTTGTTTCGGCGCTCTCTTTTCTTTAATGGCACTGCTTTTTCTGTCTTTTCCTCCCTTTCTTTCCCTTCTATTTCCCGTCTATTTCTGACTTAAAAAAGCACACACGTACACACCAGTATCCATGCAGCAAACACACACACACACACACTCATGCAGAAACGTTGTTGCCACATTACTCCGCAGTGTCTGCAGCGAAACGAGCACAATCACGTTAGAATGAAGCTGACTCCCTCCTCTCGCCTGCTGACTGCATCCTGTGTAGAGCTCCCTTATAGTGTAGCAACACAATTCCATTAAAACGGACCACAGTCCTCTCCTTTAGTGTGAGCGTGGTGTAGCCTAGCCCGGCACTGCACCATGTTGGGGGCAGTGAGCTGTGCTAAAAGACAGGGAACGGAGAGATGCAGGCAGTGAGAGTGACATGAATTAAATATCCCTCCGACGAGCCTCTTCCTTGTTTCACTCGTCTCTCCATTATGATGGAAAGCCCCGTGGAGCATGAAGTCAACCTTAATTGTTCTGAAGAAGCGAGCTAGATGGGCGCCAGGATGGATGGATGGGTGGAGGGGAAAAAAAAATAAAAAGGGGATGACTTGTAAGAACGTCCCCGTGTGACAAGCAGGGAACAAGCTGTGAGCACCGTGGGGGGCTTTCAGGAAAATGGCATTATTCATGTTTTATTGGCACACTCGGTTTATTTGTCTCTCTCTGCCTCTCTGCCGTACTTTCCCGGTAATGTACAGCCTGCACTTTGCTCTTAAAACTTCAGCTCTGAAAAAAAAGAGAAGGATGCTGCGTCGCATCCATTAACATGGAAGACAACTTAAGAGGTCTTGTCGAGCCTTACAAGAAACTGGAGTGTCCTTGTGCCTGACTGTCTGTTGGAAGCTGCATGTGCTTCACATCTGCAAACTCAAACCCTCCAGAAGTGAAGGTAGCAGAATATTAAAAGCCTCAGATCATGCCTGTATATCCTGTGGCTAGTTGTGTGTTGTTGCACCAAATATGTGAGAGATTTACACTATAAGGTATGAAGGATGTCGTATATGAAAATGTCGCAGATACAGTTCTCAGTTGTGTGACAGCTACATGATTTGCGAGTATTCTGGGAGACACGGTTATGCAGCAGCCTCTAATGTAGGCTTCAATTGCTACCAACGTGTCCCTCCGCATTTTTGTCTCCTCGGTTTTAAATGCTGCAGCGAGCGACTTTTTGGAGGGAACTATTTATAGTTTTCAGGTCATTTGCAACTTGTCTCAGCACTCTTGGTTCTTTTAAACTCCAGAGTCCTTAATATGTAGTCCTTAAAGTGTCGTGTCGCATCATGTAACTGACGTAGTGCAGCGAGCCTCGTCGCTTTTTAGATTGTGGTGTTTTGGAATTCAGCTGACTTCAAAAGATAGAGGGAAGAGAATGGGGACAATGAAAGGGTGACTCAACAGCTTTCTCCCTTTGGAAAAAAAAAGCAATGGAGAGAAAGAAAGAAAGATGGAATGAGCACAAATGAGAGAGTTAAAGATAGAATAAGAAGTGGAGAGAAAAGCGGAGAGGGGCTGAGGGGCTTTTAAAGAGGCAGTCTTTAATTAAGTTGATAGTGTGTGGTTATTAGCGATAAGGTTTTTGCTGAGAAAAGTCAGCGCGCATCCTATTAACCCCCCCTCCCCCTGCATACTGTAATTACTGTATGCAACCTCTCTTAATGCCAACGCTGTGTGACCCTCAAATCCGTCCTCCTGGTACTCAAGGTGACAGGGTTACAGCGTCAGAAAAATGTAAATACATAATTTATACATTGAAATGGTTTTACTCTGAGGTTCATGTTTCCCCTGATGAATTGTCTCATTGACTTAAATTATGAACAAAAATCTTTTTTTTTTTCCCATGATATTTCTGCTTCATGTTGGGGCAACACCTCGTTTGGTAATGTGTTGAACTGCCTTTCACATTTTTGTGATAGCCAAGTTATGTGGTTGCATGTTAAGCACTTCTCAACATTTTTTTTCTCTCAAAGGGTAAATGCTTTTAGTTTTAAGTATATATTAAATCAGTGGTTCCCAACTGGTGGGTCACGGTCCACAAGTGGGTCGCAGGTCCATTCTGAATGGACTGCAGGTGACTTGCAAATGTGTCAAGTTTGTAAACAACACACTTTATTTTTAAGTATGGTGAATTTCCAGTACAGAGCTTTTATTTTGAAGTGCCATTTCCTGCTGTAGAGTGAGTGAGTAACAGACAACTACTTGACAGAGACAGCAAACTAGCTCGACAACATGGCCGCACACAAGTATGATGCTGAATGTATTACACTGTGTGGACCTTGAACTAATGACTGAGGAGAGATCTGGACCCTGTGGCTGGACCAGTTGGGAATCACTGTGTGAAATGAATCTCTACATTCATAGTGTTGTAAAAATATTGAATTATTGATACATATAAATTCTGAATATTTTAAAGGGTTTCAACACTCATTCTCTGCAGTATTGATACACTGATAGCAGCTACACTTCCTTGCTCTCTCTTATGGTTAATGTTTACTCCAGTCAGTCCGCTGTTTACTTATACTAACAGAAATAAAAAGTCGTCGTCATTTTATAGCCTTATTATTTATCTTTTAATGAGAAATTAAAATTTTATGCCAGAAATGTCAATTTTTCTTTTTGGTATCGAAAATGGTATCAAATATTGATACCTTTGAGGCACTGGTCCCCAACTGGTGCAGCCACAGGGTCCAGATTTCTCCTTAGTCATTAGTTCAAGGTCCACACAGTTTAATACATTCTGCGTCATACCTGCGTCTTACAGTCAAGCTAGTTTGCTGTCTCTGTCAAGTAGCTGTCTGTTACTCACTCACTCTACAGCAAAAAATGAGACTTCAAAATAAAGCCAGGAATTCACTGGACTGTTTAAAGCAGTATTCATTTTGGTCCTGCAGATACAACATAACAATAGGCATTCATTTGGAGTCGTGTGTCTGGGCGCCTGATGAATGTAAGTCCTTGTGTATTATCCTTTTTAGCTCTGTTTTTGGTCTCCACCAACTCCTGAGGGTAATGTGAGGCCTTTTATTCGCAGCTAAATGCACCATTATTTTCACCACCTTGTCTGTTGGTCCATTAGCAGTCTCAGAACTCATCGGCTATTTGGTCCAGTGATGATAAGCCTCCAGGGGCAGTGCTCAATATTTCGGGAGATCCAGTGTAACCAGCAGATATGCGGGCCAGGACTTTCTCCTCCGTGTGCACTTCATTTTGACTAATCTCTATAAACAGATATCTGCACATGAACACAGATACATTTTTAAAAAAGCTCATGTAAAGCTTATTTATTGTTGGACAGTAGGTGATGGGTTCCAAGACTGCATTTTAGCCATTGTGTTCTGCCTCTTCACATGAACTGTTTACCTGTATACTGACTACAAACAGAAACCAGAACATGTCTGATACCAAAATCTGGTCCCGTTGCCCACAGATTCTGCGAACATACGCAGATATTGGTTCATAGAGATTATTTCATCAGAGCTTTTTAGCTGAATGCATCTGAATAAAAGGTTGACGAGTTGTGTGACGAACTAGAAACTGTACAGTTAGGCTGAAAGATGCTAAAATAGCATAATAAGATTTTCTAACAACATAATATTTATACAGTCAATAGTATGACCATTTGTTGGCTTGTGAACCCTTAAAATTTTTCAAATCCAGTTCTAGTTTGGTGTTCCTTTTCCCTCCCCCTTCAGCATCACCCTGTTTGATCCATCCTTCCTTCCCCTCTGTGTCTTTCTCTCTGTCATTTTCCCTTATCCTCCCCCTTTCTGTCCATCTTATCCAGCCTTTGGTGCTTTTATAGTCTGTTTGGGAGGATGGGTGTAGAGCGAGACATATGGGGAGGATTTAAAAATAGCAGAAGTAGCAGAGGAAGAGAGAACAAGAAGGGAGGGAAGACGAATGGAGGGGGTGAGAGAGGGAGTGTTTCAGGGTCAACATTGACAAATGGGTCTGCAGAGTTAGCCGGGGCTCCGGGGAGCACCGACAGTTAGGTCAGCGCTCCCCAAGGGGAACAGGGAAATGGGGTTTTTACCTGCTGAAACACCTGAGAGAGAAAAGAGAGGGAGTGAAACAAAGAGAGGGATGTAGGGATAGATAGAAAGAGTGAGTCCATAGTATTTCTGTGGAGAGAGGGAGGTGTTTTAGCTTCACCTCCCTGTTATTTAAAGATACGGGGCGGGTCACATTTTGTCCAGAGGCACAGAAGCATGCAGTAGTGTAACCTTTACACTGGGCTGTGGTGGTGTGATTTATCCAAGTATCCCACATGTTTGTAAGGGAAATAAAAGGATGCACCCATTTTCCTAGGAACTATATATGTGACCTTTGTGTAGTAGGGCTGGGCGATATAGACAAAAATTCATATCTGTATTTTCAGTCTGAATAGTGATACAGGATATATATCTCAGTATTTTCTATGAAATGAGCTCCATGTTTTGTTGCAAGTCAAAGCCACACTTGAGATGTCACAAGGACTTTTATATTATTGTATTGCATGTGTGTTACTGCAGTAATGTCACCGACTGATTTAACGTATAGCACGTGCAACATATAGGCCGATGTCACACTGTAGACTAATTAACAGACAGATTAAACAGAGGAGCAGCTCTGTGTCTCTCTAAGTGTTGCTGTAGAACTTGTAAGTGAGTGAGTGGGGTGGAGCTGTGTGAAAAGTGTGAGAGAGGAGACATGCACACTAGCATGGCTTTTTGGAAAATGGCGATATGCAACTTGACCCTATATCGATATAAATGGTATTGTCTAAATTTATATCTTACTTGAAAGAAATATCGATATATCGTATATAGTCAGTTTTGTCCGGTGTCAACATTTACTGCTAAATAGGAAGAATTGTGATATAAATTGGGCAAAAAATCAGGGTCGACTTCTTCGCATTTTTGGGTGGTGGATGGGGCAGTCCCGCCCAGTGAAATGGCTGGGCCCGTGAAAAGACTCGGGATTGGCTGTCCTCAAATTGGCCATCCTCAAATCACCTAAGATGTCTTGCTGCCCGCATTTTTTTGTGTATACACCCAAAAAGAAAATAAAAAGACAAAAGAGGGGGGTTCATTGGTACATTATGAAATAGACTATTCTACTTAAGTAACAATAAATCCAATACTTATTTTTGTTGTTTTAGTTGTGTCTGTTGTAGTTTTTAAAGTATTAAGTACAATTAAATTTAATTATCATTGCTTATATGAACATAATTATGACTGACATCCATCCTAGCAGTTGGGCTCCAGAAAGCTTTCTCCTGTTGACCCTTCTTATGGGCGACCCTGGGATGGACGCCTACCTTTTATGTATGGCCCCATACCAGTGTCACCAGGGGCTTTCTATGATTAATTATGCAAACGTTTCTCTGATAATCGTCTTCTTGAGTAGATGCAATTGCGTAACCTTACCCAGACATTAGACTAATGGTAAATACAACATCTGATCATCGACCCAAGAATATGTCTGTTTCTTGTAATCTACTATGTGTTTGCTTTTAACAGTTAAAACTATAACTCCTGCTATTTTATAGGCTGATATTTTTTATAGTCTTTAAATTGTGTTACACTAAATCAAGGGCAGATTATGAAGCAGTGGACCCCTGGGCACTTATAAGGAAAAGGACCCAACACCTCTACTACATAGGTTTCGCCTCTTTTTTTCTATTGGTTTGTGTCTCTTTGTAATTGTTAGGCATCTGTTTGTGGTTTTGTCACTTTGTGGTCATTTTGTGTCTTTTTGTGTTCCTTTGCATCTTTTTGAGATCTCTTCCTGGTCTGTATGTGTTAATTTCAGTAACATTTACCAGGTGAAGGCCAGGGCAGCCTGTGACACTTTGGCCCCTGGGCTTCTACCCAGTATGCCCATTCAGAAATCTATCCATGCACTAAATATATAAATTTAGAAATATGTTTCCCACCAGAATTGTATTCCTGGCAGTGTGGAGAGGACTTTGAAACAGCGATTAGATCCTCATGCTGGCAAATAAAATGTTTTGAAAGTAGACTTGGACTGTTGCATGAGATAAGCACAACTCTATTTTTGGTGCCTGGACAGATTCTTCTGTTATTTTTGGGGCAGGATGACAACATGTGTACAACATGCAGACAATCTAGAGTTATCAATTACTAAAAAAGGTATCACATGTCACTGAATCTTGGGGTTCTGCTAAATCCCCTTGTAGCAGTATTTGGTAAATGGGTTGCATTTTACCACTTTTATAAAGATCTTTATAAAGTTTTGCCATAATTCTGTTAATTTTATGCAATTCTTGGTTTTTTTTTTCACAAAGTTTTTCCATCTAGACTAAGTTCTTTATATGATTTTGGAAATCCTGCACAGCAGTTTCTTTTAAAGACGGTGGGTTTATGAAGTTTTATCAGAGGACTGACATGAATTTGCTTGTGAATCGGGTAAAATTAACTTTATTTCAGAACTCTTTCAAATCTGCACAAATGAAACTCATTTGTTTTTTGAAAAATATAGTGCCAATTAAAATATAGTGCATCACTGGATATAATTATACATGTATGCCCTTTTTTTTTTTTTGCACAACTTCCCAACAAACCAACTTCTTGTCGTCGCCATGAAATTCCTCCCAGCACTGTCTCCAGGTAAACCACCACTTTGTGAAAGCTTAGGTAAGCTGTCCTTGAGGGAAGTGATCCTTTATTCTCTTCACTGCAGCAAACCCACGCTCCGCCTGGCCGACCCTGGCTTTCTGAGCGTGAATACTGAAGCTCCTGAATGAATAGAAACTGAGATTTGTTATTGAGGGGTTTGAATTAATCGAAATCACTGAATTTCAATAGCTCATTTAGAATGGCTGATGAGGACTCATAATAAGCTGAGCTTTTGCGTGTTTGTGTGCGCAGGGCTCGGGCGTGTGGGTGCAACGTGATCAAGCTTTTTTTCTGTGTGTGTGTGTGTGTGTGTGTGTGTTTGAGATGTTAGTTCAGTCCAACCTTGACAAGGAGGACAGGGCATTGTTAGTGCAGACCCACTGAGAAATATGCCTTGACAGAGAGAGAGATATGCACACACACACACACACACACACACACAAAGAACATAAACTTCTAAATGATGTCAATATGAAATTATTTTATTGGACACAAGCTAACTCATAACACACGCAAACACACACATCATGACTGCAGACTTGCTGAACTTCTTTTACATCTATATATTACTTAAATGCTTGTGGTTACTCTGTGTGTGTGTGTGTGTGTGTGTTTGTGTGTATTTTAAAACAGCCAAGGGCAGGTATATTATTTGTGTTTCTTTGTATTGATTAGGATTCCCATTAGCAGATACATCAGTTACTCTTCCTGGAGTCCACACAACATTGAGGCAACATAACACGTGCAACCATCCACTATGACACACACACACACACACACACACACACACACACAAACATATAAACACACAATGTTAAGCACAGTTAGCTATTGATGAAGACTAAAAGCTCCCTCATTTAACTACAGTCTCCCTGCAGTATACTAGCTGTAATTTATTACTGTCTGCAAACACACACACACACACACACACACACACACACACTCATAAATGATGGCTTTGCAGTGCTGTCACTGCAGACCAAGGCCAGCTGAAGCTATTCATTTAGCATTCTACTCAATGCAAGCGTGTGTGTGTGTGTGTGTGTGTGTGTGTGTGTGTGTGTGTGTGTGTGTTAGCAGTACCCTATAGCCCAACAGTAAAAACAACGACTTTATTCAATACAGTAGGTCATTCATCTGTGTGTGCTCGGCTACCCTCACTGAGTACATTTCTCCAACGGCAAGATTTGCCCCCAATAATCAATACACCTTTACTGGAGTAGAAAACTAAGGTAACTGAAGTAGATAAGAGAGAACACTGACACCTTCAATAGTGCATGCAGAGTATTTGAGACTAATAGACATTTAAAATGAAAGTGACACTGTGCTAGATTCCACCAAAAGTGACTTATGTGAGTGTGTTTTGATCTCCTACCTGTATGATTATGGTCTAGGTAGTGTTGGGCAACTGAAACTTTGTAGGTAAGGTTAGAGAGCCTACCATCAATGGTACACTAGGAGGAGGCATATCTGCAATCTATGAATATGTTACATTTGTACATATCATCAACATTTCTAAAATGAAGTAGTGTATGAGCTGACTTTGTCATCATGGGGTGGAGGGGACAGTGGATGCAGTTTCAACCAGGCAAGACCCCTGTCTAGCTGCAGACCACTGCTTGAGAGCAAGAAACAACAAGACCAGTTGTTTTTAGCGAGTCATCGCTTTTTTCTGGCAGCGTTTTAGGCATCAATTGTGGGTGTTTTTTAGTGACCCGTCACTGTGTTTCCATCAGGGATAGTGCCATGAAAAGTAGTGGTTTTCTGCCGAACTATTGCTGCATTTTCTGTTGGGATAGTGCCACGAAAAGCATGTATTTTTACCAAGCCATTGCTGCATTTTCGGCCGGAATAGTGCCGAGAAAATTGGTTGTTTGATATTAAGCCATTACTGCATTTTCTGTTGGAATAGTGCCAAGAAAAGCGGTTGTTTGATACCAAGCCATTGCTGCATTTTCTGCCGGGATAGTCCCATGAAAATTGGTTGTTTGATATCAAGCCATTGCTGCGTTTTCTGCCGGGATAGTCCCACGAAAATTGGTTGTTTGATACCAAGCCATTGCTGCATTTTCTGCTGGAATACTGCCACGAAAATTGGTTGTTTGATATCAAGCCATTGCTGCATTTTCTGCCGGGATAGTCCCATGAAAATTGGTTGTTTGATATCAAGCCATTGCTGCGTTTTCTGCCGGGATAGTCCCACGAAAATTGGTTGTTTGATACCAAGCCATTGCTGCATTTTCTGCTGGAATACTGCCACGAAAATTGGTTGTTTGATATCAAGCCATTGCTGCATTTTCTGCCAGGATAGTCCCACGAAAATTGGTTGTTTGATACCAAGCCATTGCTGCATTTTCTGTTGGAATAGTGCCAAGAAAAGTGGTTGTTTGATACCAAGCCATTCGTGCATTTTCTGCCGGAATAGTGCCACAAAAATCGGTTGTTTGATACCAAGCCATTGCTGCATTTTCTGCCGGGATAGTCCCACGAAAATTGGTTGTTTGATACCAAGCCATTGCTGCATTTTCTGTTGGAATAGTGCCAAGAAAAGTGGTTGTTTGATACCAAGCCATTGCTGCATTTTCTGTTGGAATAGTGCCACGAAAATTGGTTGTTTGATATCAAGCCATTGCTGCATTTTCTGCCGGGATAGTCCCACGAAAATTGGTTGTTTGATACCAAGCCATCCTGCATTTTCTGCCGGGATAGTCCCACGAAAATTGGTTGTTTGATACCAAGCCATTGCTGCATTTTCTGTTGGAATAGTGCCAAGAAAAGCAGTTGTTTGATACCAAGCCATTGCTGCATTTTCTGCCGGAATACTGCCACAAAAATTGGTTGTTTGATATCAAGCCATTGCTACATTTTCTGCCGGGATAGTCTCACGAAAATTGGTTGTTTGATACCAAGCCATTGCTGCATTTTCTGTTGGAATAGTGCCAAGAAAAGCGGTTGTTTGATACCAAGCCATTGCTGCATTTTCTGCTGGAATAGTGCCAAGAAAAGTGGTTGTTTGATACCAAGCCATTGCTGCATTTTCTGCCAGAATCGTGCCACAAGAATTGGTTGTTTGATACCAAGCCATTGCTGCATTTTCTGCCGGAATAGTGCCAAGAAAAGCGGTTGTTTGATACCAAGCCATTGCTGCATTTTCTGCCAGGATAGTGCCACGAAAGTTAGGTGGTTATCCACGTTGATCCCTGTGGGACATATGGCTGCAATAAGCTTCCTCCTTGCGTCACGTGTGCCATGAAAAGGTGGATTCGCTGTGTTTTCTGCCTGGATAGTGTCAAGAAAAGTGTGGATTTTAAGCCAAAATATAATCTCTTCCAAGGCACACCCTCTTTTGTGCCTAAATCTAATCACACAGTAACCACAGTTATTGAAACTCAACATGTCCGCTACATAACACTGGACAAAGTAAGGCATCTATGGTTTGCAGAAATGTACGTTGCCCACATTTATTCAGGCAATGGGGTTGATATACTGTAACCGTGAGTTAATTAGTGATGTTTGATGTCGTTACAGCCATTGTAAAGCAATGTCTGCAAATATTCTTTTCTGCCTAGTTCCATTCTCTATTTAAGTGCTGACTGTTTGTACTGTACAGTCTTTTTTAAGCTGAGTCTCATTTCCACTCTTGACTGTCATTTATTTTTTCCGGAGCCATTTTAAGTCTGTGTTTCACACAGGCAATGAAGACAAAGGAGATAAGAGCCCAAGGTCTAGGCAACACAGTCATCACACGGAAGAAATTGGTCATTTATACACAAAATAATTCCATATGTGACTGTATGAAAAAACACAAACACACGTTGGAGACACCCATTCCAGCTGGAGACTTTCTCAACATTTAATTAGCAAATTTGTACCTGTCAGTAACTGACAAATAATCAGAGTGAGCCCTCCAGCAGAATCATACCAGCAGAAATTGTTTTCATTGTTACCACTTTATCTCATAAACAAGGAAATGTTGCAAATGAGAATTTAATGATTTAACAGTTAGCGCGACAGTTTTCCTCCCACGATGCTGGTGATGATAGGTGTCTTCAGAATGCATTTAGAGGAGTTGGGGTAACTTTCTCAGCACCCAAAGCAAGCTGCACTTTGGAATCAGTGGAGAAAACGACGACTAAAAGATACTGAATGATGCTATCAAAGGGCTGAGATAACATTTTGAAATTCAGTTCCCCCCCCTACACCTGTCAAAATGTCTGAAGTTTGTGCTAATGTAGCTGCAGTTGGTCCAAACATGATTTATTAGCGCGAGTATTTCCATACCGATAACAGTGTGAGCCCAGCATGACAGTTTTTAGGCAAACAGACTTGACAAACAAGATAAGTTGGAATTTAGAAGACACACATCATATTTACATGTTCCTTATATGTTTCTCCTAACTCATATGCACCCACCCACACATACACGCAGAGGGCAGGATTCCTCAGACAGTTTTGTAATGCCAAAATGACTGCAGGGGGTGTGGTGACGGACTGGCTTAATGGGATCACATCTCTCCTCACTACCTTCCCTTGTCTCTCCTCCTCCTCCCCCTCCTCTCCTACGTCCTTCTCCTCAACAAGCCCATAATGACTGAATCAATTAAAAAAAAAAGGCCAGTACATTTATGATGGGATGACATCTCTCTCCTCTTTCTCCCCCCTGCTTTGTGCTTTCTTTCCTTATTTCTGCCTGCTACAGCATTTTCCACTCACTTTCTCTGTGTGTGTCTTTGGAAGACACACAGAGAAAGTGTGTGTTGAAGGGGGTAAATTGTTTTCAAGGTTTCTACTCAGCTTGCAGTCACATATTCTTTCAGATGCAGTGTGTGTGCATGCGCGAGCTGTCAGGTGTTCCTGTCCCTGTGGCGAATCATCTGTCTGCTCCTTAGGGGTCGTCAGCAGGTGCTTTCTAAACAGGCCTCCCCCCGGACACCTCTGTCCTTGTCTCTGTCTGAAAGTACCCCTATCTTTCTCCTTTAACTCTCCCTCACAACTATTGTGCTTTGTGTGTGTGTGTGTGTGTGCATACATGAGTTTTTTTTTTTTTTTTTTTGGAGTGCTATCTCCAGTTTTTCAATAGAAAAGCCAGGTTGCAGTTGGCAGCCTGCATGTACAGCCTGCAACAATGAACTTCTTCTTCATTGTTGTGCCGCCATAGAAAGGAACTGTTTGCAACATGGAACCTGTAAAGTGTGGATGAATTTGGATCAGACGGATACTCGTGTCAACAAAAACAGTCTTCTTAAAAAAATATGCTGCACTGTTTTATGCACAAAATATAATAAAAGGTTGTTGCACAAGTCAAAAATATATTGAATTGATCATATTGAAAGAACAATGAAAAACACTTTTACTATGGCTTCTAAAAAGAAATATAAAGTTGTGTACTGTTTCTTTAAATGGCAAGCATGTAGGATTTAGGGTCTGTTGGCAGAAATTATATATAATATTCATGACTATATTTTCATTAGTTAATCATCATCTAAAATAATTATGGATGTGTTTTCATTTCTTTAGAATGAGCAGTTTATATCTACGTAGGGAGCGGGTCCTTTTCCACAGAGTCCACCATGTTGTTCTACAGTAGCCCAGAAAGGACAAATCAAACACTGGCTCTAAATAGGACCATTCATGTTCACCTGTCAGCCCCTGTAGTTTTCCCACACGCTTGGCACACATGGGAGAAGTTTCAGATCTGCAACTTCCCAGCGAGATGCCACTTAAACCAACACACTTGACCTTTAACCTCCAAACAGTAGGTGGAAAAAAACAGGAAACCCAAACTTTTTTTGTTCCTTTACCACCCACCAGTATAAAAGATATTTAAACTCAATGTATAGTTGTATTGTAGTACTCTGCTATTTATTTTTCAGAGCCTCATTTTGTTTATAGTTACTTTAATAATAGTTTTAATTTATGATATTTGTTATAGATGTCACAGTAGCATTAAAATTGCACATCAATACACAACAATCAGATGCACTGTGTTAAGGGTTTGTAGTTAAGTGCTAATTTGCTAATTTGTGCTAATCTTTTTTAAAATTTTAAATAGATAAAAAGAAACAAAAATACACCCAAAATGCATACACAGAAATACATCCACACAAGATACAAACTGTTAATTATTTAATATAATTTATTGATGTTTTCACTTTTTTTTGACAGTTTGAGGGACCCATACCTTGCGGCCTTTTTATTTTATTTTTTGGAGCCAACTCTACAAAAACAACAAACCTCTAGATGACCTCTAGCTCACCTGGTAGACTGTGCGCTCCATGTAGGCTGCGTGACATCCCCCCTCTCTCATCGACCTTTTTTGTCCATCAAGCTGTCAATTAATGTTAATGTGCTAGAAACGTCTTCCTGAATATATTGATAAAAGTATCAATCAAAAATAAATTGCGAATCTACGACAGGTGACCCCCGCACTGTGCTCTGAAATCATTAGAAGATTTAGTGATAATCATAAATTAACATTACAAATTGCCATTATTATTACTCTTGGTTATGGTGTGCCACAGTTCTGCGTGTGGTTTTTCCAAGTGGCGTTGACATATCACAGCAGAGGTCGGCTCAGGGGTGTATTGACCCAACATTGATTTCTTTGTTACGTTGCATCTGTCAGATAGCCCACGTAAAGTCTGAGCAAAGTGTCAATCATTTATGTTGTACTGCACGTGTAATCTATGCAGACAGCCCCACCAGTGTTTGCTCTGATGCCCAAATACATGACCAAATAGTTCCAACAATTTTACACATATGTACAGATAAAAATATTTATGTGTAATTTATCAAAGACTTATCAAACTATTTTTTATTTTTATGACAAGAGATGTGATATTCTCATGGCAAAGCATGGAGAATGTATTCAATGGACAAATAAATGATGTTTGACATTGTAAATCCATAGGGTCTCTGTCAGCTTGATTGAAATTGGCTGTTACAGTGAAACTAGTGTATTTTTACATAGTACAAAGAAAATCTCACTTGTTGAAACTTCAAAACGCAGACGGCTATGTGGATTGTCAGCAGTGTGACATTTCATTTGCAATTAAGTTTCCTCCTCTTCAAAGACCTTGACTTGCCTTGTACTGTACATGGCATCCATCAGCCTGCGTTTGATATCCTGTATCCGCTAACACCGGTGCTTCTGACCGAAGCTTTTAAATTCTGCATTGTACGGAGGTACCGCGGGGACAGAGATCAATTCCACAGCATTGCAGGCAGTGGGGATAATGAGGCTTTTCCATTGATTAGAATTTAATTGAGAGGCAGCGATGGGCCGAGGGAGGGAGGAAAGGCCATTGAAGTCATTCGGCGCTGTGAGGCTCCCCCTCGCTCTCCTCCGTTCTTCATCAGAGAGCTCCTTTCATTCCTGCACTTTTTTAACACTGTCTCCTGCTCCATCTGTCCCTCAGCCACTTCTATCTCCCCGCTCCACCTCTTTCCTTCTCTCCGTCTCATATTGAAGGCATATAGCCACAATAGAATTAGGCCCTTCATTGTTCCTCGCTGTATCTCTGACCGAGCGCCCAGGCTGCTAGAGATGATGCAGCTGAATGATAACCGAGTCTCACAGCGCTGGGCGCAATCACACCCTTCCAATTTACAACTTAATTCAGCTCAGTTCGCTCTCAGACGCTCAAAATCTCCTGTGTGAGGCACACACACACACACACACACACACACACACACACGCAAAGCAATAGACTCCTCTTACACACATCCACTGAGGCAAATTGGTAAACTACCCTCAAACTTCATCTGTCTCTTACATCTCCCATCGTTCTCTCTCTGTTTCCTCCCTTCTCTCCATTCATCTTTCCCTCCCTCTGCTTTGCCTCCCTCCCTCTCCCTGCCTGTATTGCAGTACTTCGGGCAACACTTTATCATTCTAATATGAAAACATCTCTCCGGTCTTGTACACCGAGTAATTGATCCTCTTCTCTGGGGTTTTTATTTTCTTCAATTACATTCTGTCAGAGTGCTGACAATAAGAGAGATGCACAGTCTCTGTTTGCCTTCTGTTTGTGTGTGTGGGGCATTTACTGCTGAATCTCCATCACACTACTTTGTTTCTATTTTACATCTGAGGCATCACAAGTTTGCTGCAAAACACGTTTTTGCATATGTGGTTGTTTTCTTGTCTGTTTCTCGACGCTTTGAAGCGAGACTTAAAAGTTCTGCGTTTGGGTGTTGTATTTTTCTGTGTGCAGATGCGATTCACGTTAGTAAACTCTGTGTCCTACACCTCTGTGTTATTAAAATGTTCCGATTAAATTGTTATTGCAACCACGCACATTTTTCACAATGTGTGATACTGCTGAATGGGTAATTTGCCTGAAGCGGACATGGAGCGATTGAAATGTTCCCAAGGACAGATGTAATTGCATTTCATGTCCTGTAGTGGTGGACAAACACACACACACACACACACACACACGCACAGTGGCATAATAATGAGAGTACATCCTATCTCCTAGACATCTTTTCAGGGTATCATTAGCGTGTATGTGTGTGTTTGTGTGTGTGTATGCGTACTGTTGAATGTGTGACAACACTTCTTTGCACAAAAAGGTCACTTTCACTTTAAATTAGGTAGAGGTAAAGTGAGGAGATGGAGGTGTAGAGCAAGAGGAGGAGGAGGAGGAGGAGGAGGAGGAGCAGTGGGTGGTAGAAAGGTGATTTAGGGGAGTAATTATGGCGGGGTAAAAAGAGAGGAGAAATGATAGACATATAGAAAGTATATATAATACAGACAGAGTAAAAGGAAGAGATCCAAGTGAATAAACTAAATTTAAATTTTCACTTTAACCCAGTCGCCAGTAAAAATGTTGGCACTGTACATTTCTGCCATATATTAAATTACAGATTAGTTGAAATTTTGGTTTCAACAAAGTTGTGGTGATAGCATGGTTAAGTTTAGGCATAAAAGAACACAAGTCACGACAGTCATGGGCATTTCCATGACAACAGGGCTACCTACTTGAAGGTGTGTCTCTAACTGATGATGGCTTGTCTTAAGTGATGATGTTTAAAAGCAGCAGGCTGATCCACGACTAAAATCCTGTTATTTTTACGGCATGTGTTCCGCTAATTCAGTCACGAACACATTTAATTTCCTATACATTCTCCAAAATAAAAGTCCCCTTTTATTGTGAAGCAGCAAAACAAGGAAATGTTGCGTTTTTGAGCAGCAACTTCACACAACTTCTGATACGGCCAATAGTGAACATGAAACAGTAAAATAAAGCAAGATATCTAAAGTAAACTGAGAGATGAACCCACAGAGACTTCTAAAAACACCTCTCTCTGGTCTCCTGCAGACAGAGGTGAGTGGAGTCTCACAACACACTTGTTGAGGGCTTTTGCACCTCCTCTGGAGAAGGTCCATCTCTGGCACAGCTTGGTGTGGCATGGCGTGTCTAAACTGATAATGGAAACGTAAATCGGCACGGCATGGCTCTACTTGGTGTGGCCAAACGTGACAGTGGGAAAGGCCCAGTGGTGATGCTGAGGAGAAGATCATGTTGTGGTTCAAAATGCTCTGTGTTGGTGGTGCAATCCTCGGCAGAAAAGCAGCCATAACTCGGTAAAAGATTACAGCTTTTTGTGGCACTATACCCAGATTTGGTGCCCAAAAGATTGCTGGAAAAAGAGCCAGAGGTTGCTAACAAACACCCACCTGTAGGGACTAATAAGCTGCAGGAAAAACAGCAACAGGTTCCTATAAAACATCCACGTTTGGAGCACAAAAATGTCCTGAAAACACAGCAGTAATTCTCTAAAAAACAACTGGTGCTGCTGGTTTGTTGGTCTCAGATGGTGGTCTGCAGCTTGGGGGGCATCTCGTCTAGGCGACACCATCCCCTTTACTTCCTGATGACAAAATCATCTTATATAATACAGCACTTAAGAAATGTTAATGTGATGCATATGAAGCATGTAAATGTAACTTATTTGTAGTTTGCAGGAACTATTAATGGCAGCATTTTCCCATGGCGACTGGTGCGTACTACCAGAAATCAGGATCACAGGAAAAGAACAAGTGAGATCAGCAGAAAGAGAAAAGGTGAGCGAAAGGTGGAGGAGGAGGACATGGAGGGAGAGGAAGAGAGGGAGTGGCAGATAACATCAGCGAGTAAAAACTCTGGTAATAAAATAGAGATTACACAGTGTCGTAGCCTGTCCTTCAGCTCTTGGCAGTTCTACTCACACCTTAATCTATATTGTCCTCTGCATGTGTGTGTGTGCGCCTGTGTGCACTTGTGTGAGCTTGACCCTTGAGGGTCACACACCCTTAGGTAATGGCTCCATTAGAAAGACAAAGAGCTGCCCTCCTGGCTCAAACATTATCGTTCTCTCCATTTCTATCTCCCTCTGTCCCATCTTTTCTTTTTCCTCTCACCTCAATCTCTTTTCTTTCCTCTTCCTGTCACTTCCTGTCTCCATCTCTGCCTCTATGACGGGCAGTATATGACATGAAGAAACGGAGCAGGGCGAGAAGATGTGTAGCGTTCGTTGGTTCAACAATTTATCATGTGCAATATGTGTGTGTTTGTGTGTGTTTGTGCATGTGTAAGCAAGTGCAATCTTGCTGGCCTTGTGTTAGAGAGAGTCATTAACCCTCTTACCCTCTTCTCGTTATCTCTCCCACCCCTCATCTCTTCTCTGACTCATAGAAAGCATGAGTTGGGGTGTGTGTGTGTGTGTGTGTGTGTGTGTGTGTGTCGCCGTTTGTGGCGGGCATTCATCTTAATAAATCAACAGTCTGTCTCAATTTTAAAAAGATTGGTTTGGGATTTGAACCCACATCAAGTGGTGATTAGTCCAGGCCTTTAACCAGCTCCAGTGGCACATCTCTTTGTACGGTGCTGCTCAAACAAAGACCCAGAAAGAGGTTGTGGGAAGATTAAAAAAAAAAAAAGGTCATTATATAGTTGAATCCATTGGTTATGATTTCCATTCAAATACCTGCTTTGCCAACAGAGTTTTCTATTACACTGTGGTGCAGGATTAAGAGTGGTTCTTTATTTATTAATAGACGGCCATATTTAAAAGATAATCTCTTAATGACTCACAGGCAGACATCAAAATGCTGGATTCTGATTGGTTGATTGAACATCATTGACTATAAATCTGCTAATTAGAAATTTCTACTTTTAAACTCAACAAACTGGAAGCAAGCAAAGGTTTTGAATAATGACAACTGATGCAGTAACCATTTTACCTAAAGATACACTATGCAGGATTTTCCTAATAAAACAATGTAAAGACTCATACAAAAGTAATCCCTCTCTGTCATCACTTATGACCAGCTATAAGTGTGTGATGGTGTATTTATCTGCAGAGACTCTGCCCTCTCTTATACATTCTTATTTTCTTCTTATTTTGCTGTGGTTGGGATGTTCTTGGCCACAGCATGCGGTACGGACTTTATTAAAAGGGAGCAGCCAGGTGCCAGAGCGTACGCAGCATGCATTTAAGAGGAAGCTACATAAAATTGCAGACACAGTGCCAAAACCTCCGCTGACTAAAAATGTTGCGAGTCGACCAATAATCATCATTTAGGGCCATTAGTCGACTAGTCGCCTGCATGTTTACGATATTAATTTAATTATTAAATGATATATTTTGTGCGGGGCAACACAATGGTTTGAGTTGAAGGTGTGAGAAAGAATAGTATCAGTAACATTGTTATCACTGTGCTACATTACAGAGAAATACAAAACCGTACTAATGAACCTTCATTAATATAGGCCTATATTTTATCTACAAGTGCACGTCACACACTGAGCGAGCCGCCTGTTAATGACGCTGTGGGCTAATGGGCATGTAGCTACTTCCATGTTTCAGATGATACGTCATGTTTGTAGTCGACCAATGAAGATGAGTTTACATATCACCTTGGGTTCGTCCTTCACCTTCTCAAAATGATCCCACACTTTGGATTTCCTGCCCGACATGTTATTAACTAGCCTGTGGAATAACCGCAGGTACCAGCCCTGGAAATTAACCTGACTCCTGTCTGACTGCTGAGCGTGGACACTTCCTGTGTCTGTCCTTTCAAATTAAATCCTCACATGGTGCAGTCATATAGGTTTGGATTTAAAGTTTGTCTGTTGCTTTTGGAAAAAACAGGGTGAAAGCAAGGTAAACAGGAAGGATGGTATCAGCACCAAATGTGACAGATGGAGTGTCTGTGCCTTCAGACATACAGATACAGACGCAGGACAGCTGCTGGTGTAATTTACACATTCAGCACCAGTTAGGCTGTTGAGCAGTTATTTTCTGCTGTGCATTAATTTTCCAATCAAAAAGAGCAGACGTCACCTCACGTTTTAGGACATCTGCATGAACCGCAACTTCAAACCTTTGCACTTCTGATTGTAGTGCCTCGTTACGAAGCAGATTTCCAAGTGACATCCTGTTGCCTGCTGTGCTTTTGTCACTGTATCTCTGACTGCATTGTAAAAAGCAGAGCAGTTTAATCATCCTACGTGATGTAGTTTAGTTAGCCTGTAACTTCACCCGTGCTTCATTTGCATGTTGTGTAACCCAGTAAAACAGCAGCGTCAATCATCGGTACCTCTGTTCGGAGCTTTGCTGCAGATATAATGTAGCCAAAGGAAAAACAAGTTGCAAAGCGTTGGCTGGTCAGATTGTTTGCCTGGTGCCATGTGGCTTCCTTTTGTTGTTGTCGAGGTTGGCCCATTTGTGCCGCACATTCAGAGCAGGCAGACTGAGATCTGTGCTTTCACTGTCAGACAAGCACAATCTCCACCCAGCTGGTACAATCCCACCCATAAACAAGTGGAGCCGTTTTGTGCTCCTGTGTGCCGGAATAATACCTTTTCTAGGGTGAGACGGAGGGATGAATGGGAAGGGGGAAGGATGGCGTGAAAGGTAGAGAGGAAGCATCGTTGAGAGGGTATAAAACGGCGTCATCTGTAAATTACAGCATTCAAACAGACAGATGCACTCACACGGTAAACAGCTATAAAGATAAAAAAGACTCCACTTTCTCCTCTTTGATTAGAAGTGGGTCACCCTCCCTCCACCACCACCATCATCTCTCCGTTTAAAAGGAACCGTGGTCCCGCCTTGCAATTAGACGGCTCTTTGTTCTTTCCTAAAGGTACGACGGAGAGAGGACAGAGGGATGACTGCACCTCTCTGTGTCTGCGCTCAGTGTGAGAGGGCATACAGTGAGAGAGTTAGTCAGAGAAAGTGAGTAAGACGGCAAAAGAAGCCGCAGTGCTGGCCTCTGAGTGTGTGTGTGTGTGTGTGTGTGCGTCAGCCTCCACATAACCCCGCATGCCAGCTTAGACTTATTCTGCTGACTCGTCGCTCCAAATACAATTACTTGAAGGAGCGCAAGTGTGTGTGTGTGTGTGTGTGTGTGTGTGTCAGTGAGTGTGTGAATGGGTGAATGAAGAGAAAAAAAAAAACTTCTTTAGAATACTTGGGGTCCCTAATCGCTCTCACTCCTCTCCACTCTGTGTGTGTGTGTGTGTGTGTGTGTGTGTGTGTGTGAGGATTTAGGTTGTTGCTTCTCTGACTAAGCCCGTGTGAGAGTGTGTGTGACGTCACACAGCGTTTCCCCTGGTTACTGGTCGGCCCATTTTGCCACTCACGGAGAGAGAGCGTGACGGAGATGAATCTAGTTAGAGAAGCTGGGGGGAAAAAAACGAGAGTAGCCAAAAAAGGTAGCACACAGATGAGGAGAAGAGACATGAAAGGCAGAGTGAGGAATCAGATTCTGTTTTTGTTCGAGGAAGATTAAAGTAGCCTCCCGCACAGCGAGCAACAAAGTTTGTCAGCCACCGCCACAATAGCAGAAAAACTAAGTGCATACATGTATTTTAACTTGTGTCTCTGTATTTTTAATGCTGCTGTGGGACTGAATTTGACTGGGAAAAAAAAGAACGCCCACTGCAGCCTGAATCAGAGATGGGCGCTGCAGCAGAAAACAGCATAACATCCACGCTGACTGTCTAGGATGTACCCCATTTGCCCTGCTGAGATTCTGGCTGCACTCATAGTCCCAGACAGGAAGTAACAAATCGAAGTGCAAAATGTGTGAAAAGAAGCAAGTAAACACTTAATCTGATTACTTAGACTTTGATTTGACTTTTACACTTACATAATGTAGAATTTAATATCACATTTGGACTTTTCCTTGATAAGTAAATGCCATCAGTCATGACAGTTTCTTTCATGAATGCATTCACCGAAGTGTCCTTTATTTATCGTAATGTGAGGCACAAAATGTGCTCATGCATTTCTGTAAAAAAAAGGGTGATTTTACACATGCAGTTCAGTTCAGGGGCACGACTCAGCCCGTGAAAGCAGTTGTATAATCTCTTATGTGGGTCTGGAAGGAGCTTTCCAAAGTTTCAAAATAATACAAAGTTTGAAATGTAGGATCAAGTAGAGGCTGAAACCACGATGTCTCAGCCCCCGCTGGCTTGATTATGACCAATCTATCACAAGTCCCCCCAACATTATAGAAGGACTCACTATTGATTTGTGTAAATCACAAGTTTCATCATGATACAATATTATATCGATTCTTTGGACATGATGACAAATGTCCACCACGATATGATTCCAATGCGATCGATATGAAACATTGTGTTGAATGGGCAAATGATACTATGTTACATACGATGCAGCCACCCCTTTCTTTTTTGCTTTTGGCCATAAAAGATAAAAAAGACACATAAATAATGTAAATAATTGTGACTGCTTAAGTGCAGTAAAGTTCACTTTAAACAGACTCACCTTCAAATGTTTTCACTTTAATCCAAACAATCATCTTTTCCCTACAATTTCAGAGTTATCTGGCTTAAAGCCCTGAAGGCAAACTTCTTTAAACAGCCAGAAAGCAACAACATTGTTTAACATAAGTATCAAATTCAGCTCAGTAATAACTGTCAAGGTTCATGGACAAAACAATTGTTTTTTGCTTATCACCCATTATTAGCTTGAGCATGTTTACGTTGCATAGATTAGCCTAGCAGCTATCAGACTTTTTTTTCTTCTCCTCAAACCTTAACAAATCACATATAACATTATTATTTTTCATACTCACCTTTGGTTTAAGTCGCTGCATCTCCTGACAGAACAGCGTGGTTGAATTTCAACCTGCATGCACGTTTCTTTCTGTGAACATTATTAAAACAGAGCAACTAATGTAACTGTAGTGAGAAGTTAGCAGAGTGAGATGCCCATGTTTTACATACACCATTTGCTCTGTCTGTTGACCTGTATTTTCTTGGAAATCCAAAATATTTCTACACTGCTGATTTATTCCAGAGTAAATCACGTCATCCTCATTGTCTTTTTCTTGGCTGCTTGCACATTCAATTAGAGCGTATCCTAAAGATGACGATATGGATCAATCCAGATCGATGGATTTTTACACCCCTAGCTTACTATGCAGTAGAAAGATGCTAAAACTTTTGAAACTGGTGCTATAGGATGAGAGAAAACAGAAGAAAATGGCTGTGGCATTTGCTTTTGCTCAAGAGGTAGAAAACTGACAGCTACCAGAATGCACTGGACAAATAAAAGCTCCCACTGGTGGGTGACGTAATGCAAGTTGCCCATCCAAAAGCAATATGGTGGCCAACTGGTAACGAACAATTCCAGGAACAGTATCAACACAGTAACAGAGTCTTGGTTCATGTTTGATCAGCACTGCCTAGTTTTACCTTCCATTTTTACAATACAGAAAACAGTATGACACTACTTCCTGTTCACATATTCTCATATTACAGCTAAACAGTGCACAAAAATATGTTTCTGGAAACACTTGTGATACAAAGCTGGTTGATGATACACACTGATGAACTATATCAACTTAGTTTTATGGCTAATGTGATGGAAAATCCCTCCCTAACATCACGTTTATTCAGAGACATTAAATACATGGACAATAACTTGAAAACTTCACAGGGTAAAGGTGGAAACTTCCCTGTACATCTTCCTCGCTGCACTCAGAAACCTCTCTCATCAACTGTGGTCCCACACCTGCTTCAAATCATCTCTCTTAATTACTTTGGCACACCCCCTTTAAACTAACACAGGCTCTACATCTACACCTAGGTAAGCCCAACCCACCTAGCTAGACAGCCGTGCAGGACAGCAAGTAGGACAGTGTGGTGGCACAAGAAAGTGTAACATGAGCCTCCAGTTAGAATGATTTTATTAACAGGTGACAAATGTGAAACTATACTTTCATTGATTTGTTCCACCAGATCCTGAGAGAATTGTTACAGCAGGACAGACTCAACCATACAGTCCACAACAGCAATTCAAACCAAAAAGCTACAGATACTGGTGTTGATTCTACGTGGTACATGACAATATGTATTAAAAGAATATAAGGGATAAAATGAGGAAGAGAAAATGTAAGTTATGCGTAGTTTATTGTATGGAACATGAGTAAACAGGTCCTGAGTTGTGATTATTTCCTCAGCTAACACAACAGGTCAGTGCCAGCCTGTGGACTCACCTCAGGACACACACACACACAAACACACACACACACACACACACACACATACACACCCTGTGCGCATAGGCAAAATGACAGCACACATGTACCATAGTGTAGTTTTTCATCACACACAGAAGGAAGAGACAGAGAGCAAATAACACACACACACACACACACACACACACACACACACACACACACACAGACACACATATATATAAGTACAGTACATCCGTTTGAGTCATCACGGTGACAAATTGGATAGTATTTCTCGGAGGCTGTAAAACGCAAACGCAAATACACAAATAAAGACAGGAAGGAAGCCAATGTAGGTTGTGTTACATCATCTCACACACACACACACACACACACACACACACACACACACACACACAGTACTGCGTAGAGAATGAGACAGGTTTTTACCATCAATCAGACCGAAGTGGAGAGATTGGTTTTGTCATCACACACTCACACATAAACACAATTTCCAACTCCTCCTTGAGTCACCGTTTTCAGCATCATACAAACATACATTAACAACGACTGCATGGTTATTAGGTTGTTATTCGCTGTCATGGTAACAAATCAAATGGTTTGTTTCCCCGTGTCAGACATGGACACATACACAGTGTGTGTTTGCGTCTGTACACAGATGTGTAATTCATGCAAACAGCGCAGCGTGGAGTCAGAGCAGCAGCTCACACTGTCACTGGCTGACACAGATGAAGGAGAGGGACGATGAGCAAAGCTTCAAGAAAACCAGAAAAATACAAGGGAGGGAGATAAAGAGGTCTCGTGTGAGACTGGCAGAGAATAGAGTGTGTGTGTTATACTTAACGTAGAAATGTGCATGGTTTATCACATAAGGCTTATCTTAAATCTCCTTTTTCTGGAGCCAGGTGCTCAGTTTCCGCCCTCGCCTCTGTCTCTTTCATGTGTTTGTGTCGCTGCCCCTCACTCAGACACTGATTGTGAAACTCAGACAGTTTGGCTGCCATTTTGGAGGTGGCTTCTATTTTTAGGGCTGTATTTAGGCTCATTGTGCCGAGATGAAAAGTGAGCTAAACGCACTGAATAGGATGATTCACGCAACTCCAGAGTGCGTCGGCGTCGCAAAGCACGACGCTCACATGAAGAGGCAGAGCCGGCCATCACTTTAGGTGCTGGACCGCTCCGTTTTCGGGCCAACAAACAACCGCTCTGTCAGAAAAACCCCATGGGGAGAGGGAGGTGACGGATGACATTTTCAAACGTGTTATCTTCCAAAGCTCCCCTTTCACGTTCAGTTCAGAGGTCAGAGCTTTAACATCTGCCAGACGGTTTTACAGGAGTTCACAAGCATTTTTCAAAAAGCTGCTGAGGTGAGTCCAGGGGCTGTGTTTACACGTGCTGGACGAACTCCTGACTCTACTCCTGTTGTTGCTTTTTTAGTGTGTCAGTCATTTATGGTATAAAAAAGTATAACACCTTTCCATGACAAAGGGAAGTGTGTAAATAACTGAAGTGTATTATTTAAACCTGTGTGGTGCTGCGGAGCTCTCCATGGTGCTGATCCTGTGGGTTTCAGCAGCAGCCAGTGTGGACAGGGGTGAGTACCAAGGACAGCTCCCCTGCTGCTGACACTCTCAGAGGCAGAGGAGCTGTCCATGGTGCTTACTCCTGTCCACACCAGCTGCTGTGGTTTCTGCTAGTAGGAGGTTTTAGCTGAGGACCACCCTGTCTGACCACTGATTTCATTATCGCTGCCCCCAACTAACAATTTTCTGAGTCATCATTTAGGGCCATTAGTCGACTAGTTGCCCGCATGTTTATGATATTAATGTGATTATTAGATGATATATGTTGGGCGGGGCAACACAATGGTTTGAGTTGAAGGTGTGAGAAAGAATAGTGTCAGTAACATTGTTAACACTGTGCTACATTACAGAGAAATACAAAACCGTACTAATGAACCTTCATTAATATAGGCCTATATTTTATCTCCAAGTGCACGTCACACACTGAGCGAGCCGCCTGTTAATGACGCTGTGGGCTAATGGGCATGTAGCTACTTCCATGTTTCAGATGATACGTCATGTTTGTAGTCGACCAATGAAGATGAGTTTACATATCACCTTGGGTTCGTCCTTCACCTTCTCAAAATGATCCCACACTTTGGATTTCCTGCCCGACATGTTATTAACTAGCCTGTGGAGTAACCGCAGGTACCAGCCCTGGAAATTAACCTGACTCCTGTCTGACTGCTGAACGTGGACACTTACTGTGTCTGTCCTTTCAAATTAAATTCCCACATGGTCCAGTCATATAGGTTGTGACTTATTTTGACAAGGCACACAACTTCAAAAGGCCCTTATAATATACACAATATATTTTTGGATCATGTTTAACCTGATGAATTATATTGTCCTCGATTGTAGCTGTTTCCTGAGTGTTTTCTTACTTTAAGACCAGTCCACTTATCTAAATTTAAACTCTGTTTGAACATCAGGGAAATTAATCACTAAGAACATCGCTAATTAAAGCAGCTCTCTAACTCATCACTTTCTTTTTGAGTCTAGTTCTGGTTATGTTCTGGGAAGCAGAGTTACCACTTCTTGGTTTTACTGTTTTTTTGAGTGCATCTCGTCTCTGAGCTCTGTCTGCAGTTGGATTTTTATGTGACCACTGAATTTTCTCCATGTTTTGTGCGTCATGGCACACCTGATCTTTTGGATAATGGCTAAAAGGCAAATTATTAAAGGGCCACTCCACTGATTTTACACAGAAAGATCAGTTTACTTGTCACACCAAGAACTTCTCAGCCTGTGGAATTAGTTTGTATAAGGGAGCGATCGCACCGAGATGAAACGCTAGAAACGCGACGCCAGTAAAACCATTGTTTTCCTATGATACGGCGCGTCTGACCGGCATTCAAGCGTCTTTTTTGACGGGCGTTTTTCCAGCATCTTTTTAGATGCTGGAAAAACATCTTTTTAAAAACATGCGTCTAAAAACGTGCATTTTTAGACACTGAAAAGTTAAAATATTTTCAACTTTTTGAGCGTCAGACGCCAGTAGCTAGCGCACATTGAATAACCCCGTTGACACCATGGACGAGGGGATATTAATCATGGCAGTGCACCAAGATGTCTTCTGGCGGAGCTGCACCGCTCCGCACAGCAAACGCAGCCAGTGGGTATTGACGGACGGCGGAGCACGCGGCGGATAACCAGCCCTGCTGTTCCGCAACGGACACGCATCCAGTGGAAATCTGGCATAAGTCTCTAGAAGGAGCTTTCCAAAATTCAAACAATAACCCCGGTGATGTCATCAGGATTATTTCATCTTGGGCTCTACATTGAAAACTGGGGCCGTAGAGTTTGAGAGACATGCAAATCTACCTAGCAAAATATGCTATTGAGCTGAGTTATGGGAGGTGTAGGAAGCAGCATTTTTGGAGCTTGACCCATGATATGAAAGAAAAGTCAGCATATCTCGCCCTCTACTGCATCGACTTTGACCATTTCGCCTTTGCTTTGACCTTTTTGTTTTTCAATCTGAGTCCCATGACGTTATACTGCAATACTAAAAAGCAGAAATACTCCTTCAAGTGAATTCTGTGCCCATGTTGTCAATACTTACAAGTCAGTTGGAGATATTTCCATAGTGCAAATGTTTCAAATTTAGATGAAGCTTCACCATTTTTTAAAGCATATGCAGGCATTAATCTGAAGCTGTTTGGATTAGGATAGCGACTGGTGTGTAGGTATGTGTGTGCATACTGTATGTTCCCTTGTGCCCGAGGCTAATTGCCTTAAAGATGCTATCATAGCTGCCATGGCGCTATTGAGCCCTTCTAACCTGACAATCAATGTATGGAAAAAGTGGCCTGGACAGAGAGGACGCACACACACAAACAATACACACACCTGAACAACTTAACATTCCCGTTACAAAAATTTCCCGCCTCCCACATTTACAGTCTGCCTGCACTTCACCGCCCTCCACTACACACATTAGCGCACACACACTGCAGGTTCATTTAGATCGATGTAGAGATGAGGGCTGCTTAATTTATTCATCAGAGCGTCCCAGCTAGAGGTCCAGGTGTCATCCTATCTATTGGCATGTGGTGGATTTAAAGTGTATTGGAGTCAGCACTCCTCCCCTCCTGGCCTCCTGCATTAACACACATAATGCTAAATCAACAGCTCTCTGAAAGCCCGCTAAGTCCTCTAACCCCGTAGAGACGGAGGGAGGGAGAGGAAGAAAGAGAGGAAGTGAAAGAACCCGGCATGGGCTGTGTACACACACACACACACACACACACACACACACACACACACATGCACACACACGCGCACACACTGAGAGGACTTGAACATTTTGAAGTGTGAGATATTAAGGAAGGGCACAGTGGAGGATAAAATGCTTTATGTTTGGACAAGTGTTAGTTGGGGACCTGAGAGAGAGGGGGAGGGAAAGTGCTTCCTCTCTTCACTAATCCCTCTTTCTTTCTTCCTCTCCTTCTTCATCTTTCTCTTCTTTTTTATCCCTTGTTAAAATTAGAGCAGGGGAAGAAGGGCCTCGACAGCATGTCACAGCGCAGGAGCCTAATGGCTAATTATCACAGGCTGGAACAATGATGGCCAAAGACTGTCTCGGGACCTGACTCAGCTCTGGGCTCTAAAGGCCATGAAGCCATGGGAATCCTTTCAGGCAATGAGGACAGGCAGTTCTGAATAAGAAGCAGGGACAACAATATCTTTTCAAAATTTAGCTCTGCTTTGCCCTGGTGGTTTAATCATATAGCCTACACATCTAGTCAGAGTTTAGATTTTCACTTAAATAAACCAGTGTGGGTGAGTGTGTAGTGTGTACCCCTAATAGCTGCATTAAACACCATGACCAACCAGGAGGACTGTGCTCAGACATATAACTGTAAAAATCCAACAAGTCATGCAAGAAATAGCCACCTCCACATTTCTATATCTTAGACACAGCAGTTGTGTATTTTTATGATGTATTTTTAAGGCGGTGACAGCAGGTAGACTAAAGTGACTTTTATATAGTAATCTTCACTGTCACATAAACTCACACAGGTGCATGAACTTGGGCTTGTGACGGCGAGCGGCGGCGAACACCCTGGACAGGTCGGGAGACTATCGCAGGGCAAACACATAAAGTCATATCTTTGGACTGTGGGAGGAAGTCGGAGTACCTGGAGAAAATCCACGCTGACATGGGGAGAACATGCAAACTCCGCACAGTAGGGCTCCCCCACCTCGAGATTCGAACCAGTAACCCTCTTGCTATAAGGCAGCAATGCTAACCACTGCACCACCAGGCAAATGTTGTGCATAATTCCGCTAAACATTTGGAGGAAATCAACCAGGAAAACCTTTGTATATATTATCAGAACCATAGAGGCTTTGAACATGTGCTTGCAAACACTGAGGACTAAGTCGCAAACTTGCACAGGGTTAGTGTCAGAGAAACGTCAGACAAAGAGAGAAAAAATTACAACGCCATCAGTCTTCACTTTGTTAAAGATTATTGCATTGTCTTGTGAATTGCATATAAATTGCATAGGACACGTGACTGATGTGGGAGATTTTGTGGCTTGACTGAGTTTCCAAACAATTCCAGGCATAGACCAAATAATTGATCTTAATCATTTCCCAGTTTTTGTCATTCGCTTGAATACGTTTTTCCATTCAGACGTTACCTTTATGGAACAGTTCACACACAGGCCTGAAGTCAAAGTCGCCAAAATAACACATTTTGTTTGCAAAACGCTCTAATATACATCATGAAACACTAAAAACATGCAACAAAAGCAAATATTTCTATCAAACAACAAAAGTTGTGGTTGAAATAATAGATTCTTTATGCCAATCATTAAACAATGGACAACAAAATGCAAATATGGCTATCAAAATTAACTAGTTTAACCTTAATTTGTGCTTTATGCCTGTGCCATTTGTTGATACTTAACATAGTACTAGTAGTATGTGCCAAAAAGCAAACAAGCACACACACAATGAATTTATTCTTGTCCCAATGGATGATTTTACCAGAGAAAACAAACCCTTTATCCAATAAAGTTTTGGGTCTTTCTGCAAGCTCTGTGTTAACTGTTTTGAGAAAGGATGTGAGGAATGTGTGAAAGCAGTGAAAAAGTGTTAACACATTTGCAAGGGAAGACTTCTGTTGTGCCAAGAAGGTGATGATGAAGAGCGAGTAGATCCCAGTTTCATTAAGCATGTTTTGGCAATTGAGAAAAACTGTAATAACTGATGTGGAATTGCAAAAGAAATAGTCACAACCCTGCAGCTGGAAAGAACAAAGTGTTGCCTAAATATCACCAACTGGAATTTGATTCTACACAACTGGTAAAAGATAATAAATGACAAACAGTGGTGTTAGCATGTGGTTAGCATCGTGCTAGGTTAGTGCTGTGTTGCGTGTTATGCTAATTTAGTTTTAGCTTGTCTGTTCATGTGCGAGACTGAAAGGTCAACACGAGCTATGGGCAAGTGTTAAAAGGCGCTGTTTGGATGCGGACTGTGAAACACTGTTGCCGTCTGTGGCAGAGTGTTTGTTTTTGTGTGTGTTTAAACATCTGGCTGCGTGGTCCGTGCTTAGTGTTTATGCTTGTGTGTGCATGTGTGTGTGTTGTTGGTGCTAATGGATTCACTGAGAAAAACACTGCTGGCCATGATGTCAGCAGGGGTGTGAAGGCAACGGTAGGACGACGTGTATGTCTGCGTGTGTGTGTGTTAGAGTGTGAATGTTGTTGAGTCCAGGGAATAACAATTTGAACACTTTCATCAATTTGGAGCAGCAGGAGTGAGATGGAGACAAGGGAACGATTAAAAGGAGAGGGGAAGGGGTGGGAGTGGGCACACCAATCGCCAGGAACTAAAAAGCAAAGAAAGAGGATAAGGCGGCAGAAATGGATGACGGGCAAGACAATGGAGACTCCTCTGTCACAGTGATGGAGACTGAGATGCAGAGTGATTAAATGTGAAAAAATGTGTCAGACAGAATGAAATGAGAGCAGCTGAGAGAAAACAGAACAGGTTAACAGTATAAGGAGAGGAGGGACGCACACAGGTGGGAAAGTAATGGTGAGAACGATGGATGTGGAGACACACATGGCTGTTACTGATGCTCGCCAATCCCAAAACAGACAGCGGGGATGGAGGAACGATGGAAGGGAAGGATGATATGAGGGAGATAAAGGAAGATTGAGGATGACGATCAAATGATACGCAGGGGAGCTGATCCTCTGTTGCTTAACCTGCTCAATAAAGCACCCATAGGTGAAGAAGAAGGGGAGATGTGATGTCAGGTCACAATGAGAGGAAGAAGTCAAGCAGGGAAAGGTGCAATAAGGGCACAGATTAGATGACATTAGATATGAGGTTTATTAATTTCTAAATTAAAATCTAGAGGGCAACTTGACTGATGTTCTGTGACGATGTTCTGGACTTATTCTAAATTAATAAGCAGACATTTTATTTGCAGTAATCCAGTTAGAGGCACGTTAGTTACCTTTTCTGATTTTGACAGACTGTTCAGTGTTGATTGATAATGAACAATAGGTGAGATATCTTGTGCTTTTAGTGTAAGAACACATTTAAATGCCTGAATTGGTTTGTTAAAATAGAATCCAGTCCTAAAGGCTGATTTATAGCTGTGCATAGACTCTACTCAGAGCTTATACAACTGACCTTTGTCATTGTGAGCAGTGAAATGTGCGCAGGGTGTGTCTGCTTTGCTCTGCAGTTACACCTCCAAAAACTAGTTCAGTCAGGAACACTTTAGTCAAAGAAAACTTTATTTCCATTTGCAATATTATATTTGGCGGTATGGCTCTGCTCTGGGGCCTCTCTGCCTTTCCTCGGGCCTACCGAAATCTCTTCCACGTGCCTACGTGGAACGCCTAAGGTAGAGAGAGCACGCCACTCTGCCCTTCCACGTGCAAACAAGGAAAGCCTGAGGCAGAGAGAGCACACCTCCCTGCCCTTCCATGCGCATACATCGAAAGCCTAAGGCAGGGAGAGCAGCAGCAAAGACCTCTGGGAACAGAACAGAGCAGCGTCAATGACAGTGATAAGTCAGACACAGCATGAAAAGGAGGAGCTGGGTTGGAGGCAGGTTGCAAAGCAGCTTGCAGAGGAAGCAGCAACAGTAGGCAGATCAGAGCAGTTTAAATAGAGCGCCCTGACTGAGATTCACCAATTGGTTGCGTAGAAAGGAATCATGTGATCTATCAGCTGCTCCATCAGTTGATTGGGCAGTTTGGGATCACCTGATGTAGCTGGGATGTGTTGGTATTTTATGGCAGTGTATTAAGTTTCAAATTTGATTGATTAAAGCTTCAAGTTTTAAGTTTGATTGAATCAAAGCACACCTAAAACACACACTTCTGACTTCTTAGTGGGCGGCAGTGGCTCAGAAGGTAGAGCGGGTTGTCCGTTAATTGGAAGATCAGCAGTTTGAGCCCTGGCTCCTCCAGTCCACATGTCATTATACTGAACAAGATACTGACCCCAAATTGCCTCCAATGGCAGGTGGCACCTTGTATGGTATCCTCGGCCACCAGTGTGTGAATGTGTGTGTGAGTGGGTGAATATGACTCATAGTGTAAAAAGCACTTTGAGTGGTCAGAAGACTAGAATGAATATCTCACCTGAGGATTTTGCAGTTTCTCTAACGCTAAAACGTGTTCATGCAACTATAACCAAGAGACTATTGTCTTCTCACTTTGTGTGTGAGCTTCCTTGCATTGCATGTGAGTATTTACACGCATTTGCCATTTTAGTGTGCGTTCGTGTATGAGTGTGTGTGACATAATGTACCTTGTGTAATAATTAAATTATCTGCTGAAAACTGCATAGATATTTAATTAGCTCTTCTTTGATTTCCCACTGAATAAATAATATCAGTGAGATATGCTGTGCACTGTGCATATGGAAGGAGGAAAAAAACCTGACTTGCAGCTTGTGATACATGACCAGCTGGTGGTGTATTACAGTACAACACTAGTTCACTGTAAGCTATTTACTTAACATTGTTGCTACCGTTTTTACAATCAGTGCTTTTTTCTTGTTCACACAGACTCATCAAATAAACTAAAATTTCGATGTTCTCATGATTTGCTTTTTCACAAAATTTGCTTGCCCGCAGTATTTCTCGTTATTGGGTTATGAGAGCATTTGGCTGTCATGCTGAGCTGACTAAGTACAGAGTATAGCTCTGTGGTGAAAGCCAAGAATCGCTGACTGCGATTACACGGGCCACTCTTTTCCCTCTGAATGTAATCAGTCTGATCGACAATCCCCATGAAGGTATTTACATGAGCGCTGGATCAAATGATGGGCATGGTGTCCAGTGTAAAGGCTCCACAGTAAGCTTTCTGAAAGAACGGCTCTAACAAGTGCAATAATACACTGAATCTGACCCTCCACAGGCAAAGTAGTAAAATAAGGGCTTGGCTGTGTTGCAGGCTTTCTGCTGTGCTTTTACTGAAGCAGCAGTTTTATTTGAGGAGTAGTGTGTGGGATTTAGGGAAATCTTGCAGTGAGGATTGCAGATTGCAACCAGCTGAAACTTCTCCCATGTGCCAAGTGTGAACTCCTGGTTAGGATTTCTTCAGCATATATTGCTCGGGAGGTTTTTACTGGAAACCAAATTATCTGCAGAGGTCTCTTCTTGTCCAAAACAAACAGACCCGAGGGGTATTCCAGGTAGGAGGTTCAACAAACTCTGAGTCTAACCCCGAACTCTGAGTTGATTTACCCTGAGATGGGAAACTCTGAGTTACCGGTTCCAGAACAGCTGATTTGAGTTAGTTCAGTCAACTCTGAGTATGTTCACTCTGAGTTAAGCCGACAATAAAAAGCCATCATCAATGGAGCTCCGACTCCACGATTCACCATGGCAACAGGTAAATAAAAGACAGTGCCTCCATTTTAATCCAGTGGATGTAGAGTTATCAATGTATGTGTAGCAGACGGTGCATGTTTATCTTTAAAAGAAGAGCCTGAGTCAGAGTGAGGAAAGTGTAAATAAGTTAACCATAAAGTTAATAAAAAAGTTTTATTTAGTGTTGTCCGTTTATTCATCATTTATCAGACTTACATTTCCTTAATGAAGATAAAGTTGTGGAATCTGACTGTGTATCAGGCTGTCGATACATTACATTATATTAATAATATATAACAATATATTTGTTTAGATTTAATCTAATGGGGGAAAACACAGGAGGCAGCAACTGAAAAATAGTAAGATTTAAAACATATAGGCTAGGCTATAGATCAAAGACATAAAGACATGACTGTAAACTCACAGTCTGACCCAGTAATAATATGTTTGGTGATTTGCACTTGAAAAGACATTGAGGTTAAAATACATAGATTTTAAAATGTTGGACATCTATTTGTATCTTGACTCAACAGCATTCATTGACTTTATTTCAGCTACAAATGTAGTAAATTTAAAGACACTGAAATGTTGCACCATTTCTCACTCAGAAATATTAACATATAATCCCCAATATTAGGCTGTAGGAATTATATTCCATCAGTGCGACCAATGACATCAGTGATGGAGATTGTTAGTCACTGATACTACCTGTCTAAAGCTTCATACCAATTTTTAAAATTTAAATAATTAGACCTACACATTATGTGCAATAAACATTTCGGAGCTGCTCTAACAGACTGACAGTCTGATCCTTGTGCACAGTGTTATAAAAAATAAAAAATATAAAAAGGACAGAGGTTTGATTCTGAGCTGAGGATGAATTCTCGCTGTGTAATATTTGAATGTAAAGACGAAAACCGATGTCCAAAGAAATGATTGATGTGCATAAATTCAGTAACTTAAGACAGTCCTGAGTAACAAACTAATATCCAGCAGGAAATCTCCGCTAATTAATGCGCTTTGATACAAGCTTTGACACGCACAGAATGAATGAGGAAATGAAACAGCGTGTAAGAGGGAGGAGACAGAGAAGAACTCAGGGTTTATTGAAGAAAACCTGCCAGCGAGCAGGTTAGGTTCACAGAGTCTGTTACCATGGTGACTGACTCAGAGTTTCAGTTACCTCTCTTTCTGGAACGGATAACCCAGAGTTTCCCTCATCTCAGGGTTAACTTACTCTGAGTTTTCACATAACCCGCTTTCTGGAATACCCCTCAGGGGTCTCATTTATAAAACAATGCATAGGATCCATAAAGAAAATGTACGTACGGACAAAAGCCAAAAATAGCATTTGCTAAAAAAACATTTGACTATTTCTACAATCAGGCTTCCACCTCACCATCTGCATCAGCAATTTCCCGTCTCCAAAATGTTCGTGAGCATGGGTCAAACATTCTTCCATCAAGTCTGTTTTTATACATCACAACTTCCGCGTGGGAACTGGTGAATGCCTCTTTCAGGCCTCGTTTTGTGCATACTCAATGTTTATAAATGACACCCCAGGTGATTAAAACTGATAAAAAACACTGAAAGAAGCAGTTTCATATTGTAAATCAGTGTTTCTCCAATGCTGTTTGGCCCGTCACAGAGTGTCCGCAAGCACAGCACCTGCTAATGTGTGCTTTTCTGTCTGATAACTTAAGATCCAGATGTTCAGGAGGTTTTTACTCGGAGCTGAATTATCCACAGAGGTCTCTTCCTCTCCAACACAAACAGACCAGGGGCCATATTCCCAAAGCTTCCTAATGCAAAGAGTTGCTCCTGGTGATGAAATTCTAAGAAAAGTCTTAGAATTGTGACGTTTTCTTAGAATTTCCCCTTAAAGTTAGGTCCTTGTAAAGATACAAGTTTATCACAAAGCATATTAGACCTTAAAAGAGCTCCCTAAGGTGAAAAACTGTTAGTAGTAGGAGGACTTTTAAGAGGCTTAAGAGTTTCTTAATCAGAGGAGTAAATGGTGGAAACACAAAGAGGTCGGAGAAATATTCTCCAAACGCTGTATTACAGTGAGTAAATGAGATGCTACAGATTAGATCATGCAGGGATAATATTTGTGATCAGTCTCACTAGGGCTATGCACACATTCACACCCAACTCAATAACACTATAACGCCAGAAACAAAATGATCACAACACTAAGATATTTGAAAAACTGGAAAAAATGCAACAGTGCAGCAGTGATGACTCGTGTCTGTCTCAACCTTCCATCAGCAGAGTGATCACACTAACAGTGATGACACTTTCACAATCAGCAGTTCATTTCCACTGGGTGTCCACACTGTGTAGGCTCACAAAATGGCATGTCTGTGACAACCAATCACACCTGTTAAAAGACTACATCATACCTAGCAACGGGGCTAACAACGCCTCTGCAGTAAGGTAGAAGTTTCTGTCCCTTCCTTTGTAAAAGTTGCTCTGAGAAATTTCCTAAATCACTCCTAATCTACGATTCCTTACTAAAAATTTTAGCTTAAGTTAGGAGCTCTCTGAGAGATTTCTAAGAATGTTTGGGAATATGGCTCGTCGCGGAGGGGCTGCTAACTACGGTGGCTGACACGGAAACGTGACTGGCCCCCGTCTAGAGCCAGTGTTTGGCTCTTATTTTTTTTTAATTTAAGGTAACAAAAACCCAAGGATTCTTATTTTCAGGTGATTATACACCAAATAAAACATTCTTGTTACGTTATATTCCATTTCTGCCAATATATCCCCCCTAAATCCCACACACTGTACCTTTAAATGCACCATCACCAACATTATTGAACAGACAGTAAACCTTCTGTTTACCTTCCTCAGTAATACTATCATGTCAGTGATTTTACTTGATGGGTTGACTGTAGTCTTTTCCTGTAGTGACCCAGGAATGATCCATATGGTTTTAAACAGCCTTGCGGGTCTCTTCAAATTCCAAGCTGATATCAAAAAATTGGATCAAAATGTGAAACTAAGTTTGCAGCGATTTATCAAGCAAAGGTCAACCCCCCCCACCTTCTCTTCTTCCTCCTCTGTCTCCCTTCTCTATTCATCACGTTTACAGCGTTGACATGTCCGCCCTCACTGCTATCAATTAAATATACTGTCAACCACCAGATCCCCTCTTTCTATCTCCCTTTCTTCCTCTTCCTGTCCATTTCTCTCCTCCTGGCCTGCTCCTATTTGTGTATCTTTCCAACCCAGCTGGCCCCGCGTTTCAGAATTTCATTTATAATCTTGAATGTGGTCATTTAGCACACACTATTTCAGCTGTGCTCTCTCTGCAGTGTTTTGAGAATGTTAGCTTCATAGAGCCGCATTGTGTCGTACAATGACGTAATGTGTCTGAACATATTCAACACATGGTATAACTCTCTGCTGCTCACTCTGTGACGCACGAGCCCGGGCGCCCATGAGATAGATATAATCAGTCGTCATTATGTCTCGCAAAATAGGACCCAACCTGAGCTGAACTGGACAAAACTGGGCCATTTACAGCCGAGATGCACCGAGCAGAGCTGTTTTGAGAGATAGAATATGGGTTTACTGCATGAGAAGTGCCAAACCAGGCCATGCTGTGCTGTGCTGAAATGATAAAGAAAGCACACCACAGTGGTAATACCCCAGGGGACGTCCGCGATGATAGTAATGCGCATAAAGAAAGAAACATCTGTGCGACATCCTCGTGGCTTTTATGCAATCATGCCAAAGCCTGTGCATTAACTGAGTAGTTGGCTTCAAAATACTTTGCATACATAAACATGACAATCAAGAGAAAACAAAAAAAGGTCACAAACTCACTGCACTTGCGAGGAGAGTTGTCATAGCAACCAGCGAAAGGAAATAAAGCTAGTATTATGGGAGTCGTCACTTGGATGTCTCTTTGACCAATAGGATTGCACGGCTGAACCAACCCGTTGTATAATTTACTATCATATCTTTTACCCCGTACAGCTGTGCCCAGTGTCTGGTTTACTTGGCGGAGGCTGAGTTGGGATGAGATGGTGTGCTACATTACAACTGCAGCCAGTTCGCAAGGAGAGGAGGGGATGAACCGTCCTCTTTATTTATTCAGCTTTTAATGTTGAGCAGGAGTTGGCTGTGCCCATTTTGTCTGCGTGAGAGAGTTTGCCTGCCAGCCAATCAGCGGAAAAATGCCATCTTTTGCTGTGAAGGAAGATTGTAGTTTATGCTAGAGAAGCTCTGCAGCACACTGCAGGAAGGTAGAATTTGCATACACTTATAAAAGAGAATGAAAAGAAAAACAAGTGTGTGTAAAGGAGACAATGAAAGGAGCGTGTATGCTCAGGCTGGTTTCTTCTTGGCATGTTGCACCATCTCTCTTATAGTTTGAGCCAAGGGGAAATGCTTTAACCAGTTGCAGTCATTGCAGAAGCTCCTCCTGCCTATCGCAGTGCATCAAGGATGAACTGACATACAACCTGCACTAGTGCGGCTGGATTCTCCCATCATTTCTCGCATTGAAGTCATAGCGATAACACAGGCGGGGTGTAATCCAGGATAGTTTCTTCAGAGCACCTTTATCATGTTACACAGGAGCGGCTGTGCATGCTGTGCCACACTGCGTCGAGTTGTTGATCTATTTAGTAGTGCAATGCTGCGCCGGCCTATTCTAACATGTGCCGTGCTCTGCTCCGCTGCTCCGGTGTGATGTGTGCAATGTGTGGCTGCGAGTCTATAATTCATAAACATATGCACTCTTCCCTTTGAAATCTATCCATAATTGATTCTGCCAGTGCCACTGTAGAGATGGTTACGGGGCTATCTATCTCTGTGACTCACTACTGAGTGTGCGAATGTGTGTGCTTATGAGCATCTGGGTGTGTATGCTCATGTGAAAAAGAGACTTGAAAGAGGCTGGAGAAAGACTCATAATGTGAGAGAGGAGCATGGCGCAGTGCAGTGTAAAGTGCAGTCGCTCTCTCTCGGTCTCCCTCTCTCTTTTTCAAATACCTCCCTCATGGGTTTGTGAGGAAAACAAAGGCGCTTTACTCACCTTGCTCTCCCGCTCACTTGCTCCGCTCCCTCCCTCCTTCCCTCCTTCGTTTCTCTGGCTGCATTTCTGTCATTTTCTTTTCTTTTACTCTGCCTCCCTCTTTCCCCCCTGCCCCCTGGCTGTATTGCTCTATAGCTAAAATGGGTGCTCAGTCAGTGGCTTTGGAGCCATTAAACTGCTATGAATGGCCTCGCCAATATGCTCATTTGATTTATCTTTTTTTTCCTCACATACAGTGCACTGGCCAATGAACAAAGCAGTTCTACTTAACGCTGTGGTGCATTTGGTGACTACCGCTACCCTAGGCCCGTGTCACTAATGCCACCCAGGCTATGATGCAACTTGTGGTAACTCACTGGAGGTTGGTCATGCGATGAGTGTGCTGTGGTAATGCTAGTGAGTAATAGTACTTTGGGGAATATGATTTTCAGACTTTGGGTCACTGACCTTTTTCTTGGTGGATTCCCACTGCAGCATTAGCATGTTTAGGGAAGGAAACACTGATATAGAGTTGAAGTAGAGGAGGAATTGAAAGAGCTGTTAGGATGGTGTGTGTTGCTGACGTTTGCTCTGTGGAAAGAAAATAGTTTTAGAAATTATTTAGAGTAATATTAGGTGAAGCATCAGTCATTTCAGTAAGGTCACGGTGAGAAATATAATATATATGTGGCTCATTCTTACACGGACCACATGTACAACTTTGAGGTACTTGTACTTTCTGAAGTTGGCGAAGATCCTCAGTCATCCAGGTCATGGTAACCTCAAGTGCTGTATCGTGGGCAACTGTACTTGTTTAGTTTCTTGAAGACGTTTCACCTCTCATCCAAGAGACTTCTTCAGTTCTAATGGACTGGTGGGGAGTTGCAGGCTTTAAACTCTGTGTGGGTGTGAACCCTTACAGAGATGTTGAGGCATGAAAGATGCCATCTGCGTCAAACTGGAACAACTATCTCAACAGAGGAAGTGGCCCACCACTTATCACCCACCTACAATGCAGTCTTTGGATCCCTCCCCGGATGACTTAACACCCGTTCGCCCATCTAACTCCAACAACACACATGATGGCCAGGTGGGTCAACAACTCACATCTGCCCACACAGATTTGCAAAGTGTGAGAACTGAAGAAGCCTCTTGGATAAGAGGTGAAACATCTTCAAGAAACTCAAGCAAGTCCAGTTGCCTACAATGTAGCACTTAAGACTTTCCTCAGTCCTTCCACCTGATGCTACTTTGTGCTTCTACCTCACCACAATTCATGTTTCCAAATTGGCCATCTGTGAACGTGTCTCCCATGATTTTCTCACCATTATCATCTTTCATAAGACATAACCTGAGCCCATAAGACAGCCTCAAATTGCCGAGTATAAAGGGGCTTTTGGGAAAGGAGGAGTACGATTGCTCTACAATGGTTATCTTCAGTAATTCATATTGTAGTGAAGGTACAAGTCATGCTATGAATAAAAACCTTTTTCCTTCTAACACATCTCTTACTTTGTGTTGTCTTCAACAGCAGATGTAGTCCAACAGTTTTCGGAGGAATGGAACAGTACCTCTCATGAAGTCTGTAAATCATTGGCAGCCAAAAGCGCACATGTATAGACTGAGAAGAAGGTGTGGTGGGCCAGCATGTTCCCATTCCCCGGGGCGTCAAACACAGCAGTTTGGTCAGTGGCTGTTGGGGTGTGATTATGACACACAAGGCACCTTTTAGTGTCTATATGCGACGCACCGTGCTTTCAGGTAATTCCATTGTAAATTCATTAGCGGCAATAATTTAGTACAGCAAGCAAGAAAGACTGAGTAGGGCGAGAGGTAGGGGTGGTGGTGGTCAAACAAACACAGGACTTTCACCAAGGAGACTGCTGTCTGCGTCCCATATGAAGCATTGAGTTTTTCTTAACTGATGTCATGTGACCTACTCGTTAACTTAAGTTACATAACAAACATTCAATTACATTTCCTGTTATTACAGACATTTTTTTCTCCCCGAAAAGACGCTATGCATATAATCAGTGGAAATTGACATGCTGTCCCTGAGTGTCCAAAACTGACACTAGAGGGGTACTTAGAGCATCACAGTTTGAAGCATTGGGCAACTGACCAAGCTGTCGTTTTTGACGAGTTGGGAGTGAGAATGTGTTTGATGGACAACCCGCAGACTGGACAGATTAATGTTAGTATTATTTTTATTTTTCAGAGTGCATAAGTAACAAAGTTTACCAGCCACAAGGTAGAGTTCTCAGCGGGCAGAAGAAATTATAACCTGAATTGAATGGAGGCTTGAACCCCGCCCCCCTCAAAAAGCACTAGTCGGCTTATAACCCGCAGGACACACTGGCTGTGTGGTGGCACAGGCCATGCACGTCTCCAGTGGAAAATGGACCAGCTTGGTGGATCACCGACTCTCCACACTGTATTTCCCGGGCAGAGGAGCTCCCTGCTCTGTCCGGGAGGAGGGACAGAGAGCATGGCATGGAGCCTGGCTGCTCCCTCTCCTTCTTCCCTGGCCTGCACTTCTTAATATTATTTATTTAATATTTTCTTTATTATTTAACAGCCCGACCCCTACCTGACCCGGCCAATTGGTGCACATTTTTGGCCTAAATTCTGTCCAACCCGTCAGGTGTTTTTGAGACCTGTTGGGCTGGGGTTGAGATTTAGAGCTCTATCACAAGGTCTGATGATGTATGTTTAGAAGTGCAGTAATGTTTTGTTACCATGAGAATTACAGTAAGGTGAATATGGTCACATCAGCACATAGAGCAGGTAATAACCTTGACGTTACAGTAGGCTAAGTCACACTGAGTTATATGTTTTGGTGAAGATAACGTCAGGTGAGGTAATGCTGAGGTGAGCTTGGGCGTGCGTCAGAGATGATGTATGGCTGAGAAAGAGACTGGGCTGATGGCCCAGGGAGCTAACGACTCCATCTGCTCCGCTCACACACACCATTAAAACCACAGCTGGAGACACACCTCTGTCTGTCTGTAGGTCTCTGTCGCTCTTGCTGTCTGCTTTCCATTGCAGAGTAAATGTGCTTTATTGGCATAAAACACGAAAAGTGTCGCCGCGCAACAAACAAACAATAATAAAGAAAACAAAATGTTCAATAACGCTAATCTAATTGATTACCAAATCACACAGTACCTGTTCTGCATCTCTTGGTTTTAATTGTTAATGTCCCTTCTGTCTGATGCTGGAACAGCTTGATACATATTTTCAGCTTCATTTGTCTCTCACTCTCTTTCTCTTCCACTGTCTGTGTGTCTATTTTCTCTCCTCCACTCACATTATCAGTCCTGTTCTCTTCCTCTTTGTCAGTATGTTTATGTCTCTGTTTACCTTCTATTTTTTCTACTTCTCTTTTTATATCTCCCTCCTCTCTCTCTCTCTCTTTCTCTCTCTGCCCTAATTTCTCAGTTTCTCTTTTCACTTCCATCTGCACACACACAAACACACACACACACACACACACACACACACACACACACACACACATACAGTTGTTGCAGAATTTCCCTAAATTATGTTACCTGCTTGCAGAGCTGCTGCTGCAGTGTTTCTGTACCCAACTGCCAGACACTGCAAAGAAAGGAACGCTCAGGGTGTTGATTGAAAGATTATTGTATTGCTGGTTTGTTTTACTTTTATTTAACAATATGGCCATTCAGAAGGTGTCTTGTAGAAAACAAACATTGAAGGAATAAGGTGCGGAAATCAAGGAAATACACCCCAAATGATGTCACATATTATCTGGAACATTTATTGCATTACAGCTGCTCCTTACACATAATTTAGCAAATTAGGGAACTATGAACAACATGAAAATTCAATTGAAGATAAAGATTCAGTAAAGATTGCACATCCTGCAGTATACATGAGAATTCCCAATGGCTTTCCTCCACATTAAATCTAAATATTGTGGATACCAGTACTTGCCTGAGCTGTAACACAACTCAAGTAACACAGAAGAACACTGACTATGTCTACATGCACAAAATATTATATTTCTTAACCCTTATTCTGAACAAGACTGTGCTTGGGTTGCCCAGTATAACTTACCTTGTAGAGCATGTGCCCCATGTACCAAAGCCTGAGTCCTTATCGCAGCAACACTGGTTTGATTCTGACCTATGGCCCTTTGTGTGTGTCGTCCCATTTCTCTACCCCACTTCCCTGTTTATCTTTAACTGCCCAATCAAATAAAAGCAAGAACACTAAAAAAACACCCATCCATCCATTTTCATCCGCTTATCCGGGGCAGCAGGCTAATCAAAGCACCCCAAACGTCCCTCTCCCCAGCAATGCTTTCCAGCTCCTCCTGGGGGACCCCAAGGTGTTCCCAGGCCAGATGAGATATGCAATCCCTCCAACGTGTCCTGGGTCTACCCTGGCCTCCCACCAGCTGGATTTGCCAGGAACACCTCTAACAGGAGTTGCCCAGGTGTCAACCCGATCAGATGTATTTTGAGGACTTGGAGAAGGCTTACAATGGCGTCCCTCAGGGAGTCTTGTAGGGGGTACTGTGGGAATACAGTGTACCGGGGTTGCTGCTACACTAATAACGAAAATCTTAGAAACCTGGCTATGGAAAATGAATATTCTATTAATTTTGTCATTTAAATGCAGTTGTGCGTACTCCAATTAAAGTGCCCGAACATTTCGTTTTATCACATCAAAATATGGAAAAGTGGAACTTCTGGAGCCGTTTGTGCCACTTTGCTGCTTTGCATTGATTCTTTTCAGTTTCCTATGATGGCAGCTTGTTCGACCACATGAACACACCCTCCCTCTCTCATTGCTTCAACCCCCTTGTTGAAAAGGTCGCTGTTGTGATATTTGAACATATCCAAAGACCTGTTGAACACAAGTCTTTTGTAACGTTTAAAACTAGGTGTGTGTTTCTCCTTCTAGCCAGTAATGTGGGCTTTTCTTTTGGGTATGCATTTCTACCCCAACTGTTGGCGAGTCTGTTTGTGTACAACGTATCCATGACAAAACACAGAGCTGACTGTGAACAGGCAAGATGCCATGTGGAGACAACTGCAATAACAACCCCAATGGAGACTTGAAAATGCAGTGGTTGCATGTGTAAAGAATGCTACTACAACCACCCACATGATCCCACATGTAATCGAAAATGCTGTATTTGGAATTATGGCCTGATGCGGAATATCCAAACAGAACATGCTGTTTACATGGCCCATATTAAATTTGGAATATTGTCAATATTAGTGCGCATGTAAATGTAGTGAGTGTATGGAAGGTCAAATAAGTCCGCTGCCCCCTGTACCTTTACCTGTGGCCTCTGCATCTGACTCTGTTTTTTATTTGTCATACCTCTACCTTTTTATTCATACCTCTTTCCCTCCCCCATCATTTCTTCCTCCGGCCTGTTGGTACCCCCATCTCCCCTGTATCCCTCTACACACACGCACACACACTCACACTCTAACAGCTCTTGGCAGACAGAGGCCCTGCGGTTTTTCTGCTGACTCTGCCATTATTGCAATATCTCTACTGTTGAATAATTCACTGCAGACGTTGCTATCTGAACACACACACACACACACACACACACACACACAGAGTACATTTCCATTCACTGACATAGGCGTTACACATGCCCACACACAGTCTCTGTGTCAGACACCGACCAGTACACACACAGACAGGCATGCAGACGCCCACAGACCCAGAGAGAAGACACGTGTGCTTTAATATATGTACATACACACACACAAGCACGTACACGAATGGCAGTGCACCGCTTACCATTTCCCTTTGCAAAATGGGACAATGGGGAGATTTCATTACCCTGTGTAAAACGCATGACAGTTTAACAGTCTCTCAGTACATCAATCCTTCCATCCCCTCTCTCCCTCTTTCTTCCCCCCCGCCACCACCACCACAACCACCACCTCATGCATCCCTCGTTTATCTTCATTGTGAGTTAATTACCCCACGGAGGCGCTCGTTTCTGTGCGTGGAGCTCTGAGTGGTTGCTGTGGGCCTCTGTGGGTTTGCATATGTCATAGTGTGTGTAAAATCCAAGTCTGAGCCAGAGCATATAGGTCTCTTTGCGTCCATGCTCATCTGGATTTTGATAGTTATATCTAACTCTAATTTATCTACTAAAATGTCAGAATAATTTTGCCTATGCTTAAAAAAGATAACATGATAATATTACACATGGTGGCTGTTAAGAAATATTTTGACATTTTGGGACATTTGCGCTCTTGGTAAGCTTCAAATGAGAAGATTGATACCACTCTCATGTCTGTATGGTGAATATGAACATACAGCCAGCACCTAGTTAGCTTAGCTTAGCATAGAGACTGCAAACGAGGGAATCAGCTAGCCTGTCTCTGTCCAAAGGAAACAAACATCCCTAAACTGATTAATAATGTATAAAAGATGTTGTTTTATTGGGGAACATATACCAGAGCATGTCTTGGCCAGGTGTAGTGACTTCCTGTAGTATAATACTTACGGAGCTTCAGGGAAGTGACAGTTAATTACCATTTATTGAATAGTTAACGAATACAGCAGTTTGTGAATAGCTTAAGATAATGGATTGTAGAGATTTTTTGAGATCAGACTGCTAGATACTAGGTTAGAGAGCCATTATCTCATTATTAGGCCACTGGTTTTATAGATCCTGCATAGTGACAAAATGAGTTAATCCTGTTTAACTTAATCAACTGTTAATGATAAGAGCCGCTCACTGTGTCCACAGTAGTCACACTGAAGGTATTAGTCACTATTTTTATGCCACAAAAGTTGCCACAATACTAAAATTTCTTACTTTGATGAAATGCCCTGAAAAATACTGATATTTGATACTATTTGATACCATGAAAAGATAAATATATATAGGCTACAACGTGACAACTATGATTTTTCTTCCTGGTTCTTAGCAGAGAACAGCAGCATGACTGTGGTAAACATGTACAATAGTTTTCACATTAATGAAAGCAGTACTCTTCTTGCGTCAGTGCACATGTTCAAAAGCCTCTGAGATTGTCACACACATTCAAAAGACAATAAAGTGCAAGTACAAAGAAAAAAAACGTGCCACAAAGGCCGTCATGTAACCAGAGCAAATGAGACGAGTGACGAGAGGACAGCACTGTGAGTGAGGGAGAGGAGGTGGGGCTTAAGGGGCACTGCAGCAGTGTGTGTGTGCAACTAGTTTTGATAGTATTGATACTGGAAAAAATGAGTATTGACACCGTCACAAATATTCAGAATCGATAGGTATTGATAAATTAATACTGTTGTTAGCACTAACACTGAACACTTTTTTGTGTCTCCTCAAATTAAGTAAGGCACCACACTTACAATTTGAAAAATCAGTATGCCATATTATCATCTAACACAGCTGCCATGCACACTGTGACCTTCTTTACACCCTACATTAAAAAGTGTGTTGAATTCAGATTGTATCTAGTTATGATTTACACCTGGTATTAATATGTGTCTTCAGCGTCCACGTTGAGATCTGATTGAGACGCGATCGCTCTGTCCAGCTCAAACAACTGAATGCTTTTCCACCATTTGCTGAGCCATTGCTTCATAAATTGGCTATGAATTGCCAAGTTGACCTTGTACACTTTCGTTGGACAAAATTGAAAGCAGACACTTTGTCTCGTCTTGACTACATCCACAAGTGTCTTGAGTAGCTATAAGCTTTCTTGCTAATAGCTTAGTACGCTAGCTGGCTAATGGCTTCCACTGAGGAAACCCTGGAACCTGGGTTACATGCAATTATGTTTTTCATCTCACAGCAAGAGGGTTACTGGTCAAACCCAGAGCAGGGGAGCCCGGAGTTTGCATGTTCTCCCCATGTCAGCGTGGGTTTCTCCAGGTACTCCAGCTTCCTCCCACAGTCCAAAGACATGCAGGTTAACTGGTGACTCGAAAAATTGCCCATAGGTGTGAATGTGAGTGTGAATGGTTGTCTGTCTCTATGTGTCAGCCCTGTGATAGTCTGACGACCTGTCCAGGGTGAACCCCGCCTCTCGCCCATTGTCAGATCGGATCACAATCTGTCCTCAGTGTGTTTTGGGTGCATTTACACCTGTACTTTCATGTGGTCAAGCACTATCTGCTTGCAATCCAGTCACCCATATCACATTTCAATGCAAGGTGTAAAGGCCGTCGGTGTTCTTGTGTCTGTTTGTCGATCTTTCATTTTACCCATCTGTAGCAGCCCCGTCACTCTCCCGCTCTCCCCAGCAACTCTGGCTCTCTCTCTCCTTCACGCCCTCCCGCTCTAACTGTTGTTAAAGCCTCTGCAAGACTCTGAGTGTGTTCCAAATGAAATTGCCGAAGCAGCAGCATAAGATATCTATCAGGGTTCACAGGCACCGCAGGAGTAAAGAGAGCTTCTTATTAAATCACATTAGCTCCATCGATTTCTGCGTTGGCTTGCTCGACTTTTTGTCTCTTTCACCAAATGAGCTTTTAACTCCTGGCTCGCCGCAGCATTACTTAATGTATTACTGTAGACGGACAGTAATGGTACTGTACTGTAAGGCAGGAAGAAAGTAGCAGGAACAGCTTACGACAGTACAGCCTGGGTTCAGTTGATGTGTTTTTGAGTTGATTTGGTTTTCAGAAGGTTTGATTTTCTTCTTTTAGTCTCCGTGGAGTTGCAGGTACCGTGTGCGTGTGTAGCGGCAGGGATGGGATTTTTATTGCTTTTACTGGATTTGGCATTAGAGTCTTTGATTAAGTTTAGGGACTGTCGTGACAAGAGGACCCATCACATAACAGCCTGTTTATAGCTACAACCTCTTAATAGCAACTAACACACACACACACACCCAGACACACACAGATGCTGCCTCTAGGGGTCAGAGCTTTACGCACTGTGCGATGGTTGAGTGGATTATAGATGGTGTAATGTTGATATTTGGGTGAAATGAGGTTTTGAGGATTTGGTACAATTTATATGCTGAGTAGGGTGGTTACGCAGTAGCTGTCTTTATCCTTTTTTTTCCTCTTTACTGAAACACATGGCTCCGTGTATTTGCCTGTATCAACCCAGTGATGATTTCACTGTGGGAAGATTACGGCCAGTCAGGCGGGAAGAGTTGAGTTACAGATTAGAGAATGACAGATGTTCAGGTGTTGTTGTATTGTCAGGCACATCTACATGGCAACCTGGCCACGGTATTCCCAATGATGTAGAAATCAATGTGAGTGTAAGCGATAGGTGTTCTGTATTGACAAACCAGCCAGGCCGACAGTCCCCAGCTGAACCTGTGAGCCAGTACAAATGCTGTTACCACATGGAGGAAATGTATGTTCCTCAACAACTGAGATATGAAGGCTTTTTCAGCTCAAACATCACAAAAACAGAAAATAAAAGCTCTTGGAGCACATTGTTCTTTAGCTGTGGGTCAAGAGCAAGAATCAGTATGTATTATATGACATATAATTGGCCATCAGAACTATAGGTGCACTCTTTGATTTGTTCAAGCACCATCCTGAACAGATAAAAAGAACCCTGGTAATCTATGATAAGTAGCCAGTCCTTACATTGTTAATCTGTGTCAGTGAAGCGAGTGTGTGACATTTTTAGAGCCTGCCTCACCCTCAGTGTAATCAGTTGGAAGTGGCTGCCATCTTATTAGGTGACTAATACAGTATGTAACAGTTGGAAAGGACCCATGCTTCATCGTGTCTTTATAATTAGTATGTATTTTTTTTTCCTTATAATTGTAGCTTCTCTGAGTCCTATTTTTTACTTGAAGTTTCATTTTGAAGGTCGAGAGTGTACCATTTAGTGACATCTAGCAATGACGTTACAAAACTTCTCCTGTGTGCACCAGGCGTGTAGGAGAACTTTGGTGGCTGACTTGGAAATGCAAACAGCCTTATCTAGAGCCAGTGGTTGATTTTGACCTTTCTGGGCTTCTGTAGACACAACATTGCAGACTCAGTGGAAGAGGACCTGCTCTCTAGGTACATATAATCGACTTAGTCTAAAGTAATGAAAACAAGATTCGACAATTCTTGTTTTCAAGTGATTATTTAAACATAGTTATGAATATTATATACCATTACTGCCGAGAGATGTCCCTAAATGCTACACACTGGACCTTAAAGCGTGAGCAGCTTAACACCATTTAACCTAACATAATGGAGGACAGACGATTTATTTGGCTGGGGTTTTTTTTAGTTTTTTAACAGGCGGCATGGTGGTGCAGCACTGTCGCCTTTACAGCAAGAGGGTTTCTGGTTTAAACCCAGGGTGGGGGGGTTGAACCCGAGGGTAGGGGAGCCCCTCCGTGTGGTTTTCTCTGGGTACTCCAGCTTCCTCCCACAGTCCAAAGACATGCAGGTTAATTGGTGACTCCAAATTGTCCGTAGGTGTGAATGTGAGTGTGAATGGTTGTCTGTCTCTATGTGTCAGCCCTGTGATAGTCTGGTGACCTGTCCAGGGTGTACCCTGCCTCTCACCCAATGTCAGCAGGGATAGGCTCAGGGCCTATATTCACTGACATTTCCTAGTGAGAAGATTTTTTGATTTAATAGATCATAGTTTGATACCAAAAACTTCATCAAACCATAAATAACTCAAGATATTAAAAACAAAAAGTAATACCTCAGACCAGCTAAGTTCCTTTTCCAGTGGACCACCAGGGGATCTAATTACAGAAAAAGTATGTACAGTAGTTCCTAGCAAGAGACATTTTTTTATCCTGCCTGAATTGTGCTAGAATTGCTCATATGATGCTTGCCAATTTCAGAGATAATTTTTGCAAATCAGGAAAGTCACAGTTTGTTGCAAAACAGTATAAGACTGTGAGAATGAGAATGACTGTGCAAGTCGCTCAAGTCTCTCACTGAAGCCACAACGCCTGTGTTGTGTGTTTTGTTTTGGGATGCACAAGCAATGGGTTTTTACGTGTTCTCTCACTTCCCAGCCTATAAAAAGACCAAAAAAAGTTGCAGGATAACACTCACTTGTGCATGGAGCATAGCTATGTAACCTAGTGTAGATGACATATATCGTGTGAGACGTGAGATGTAAGTCAGAAAGCAATTTCACACAAAACTAAATGGTACTGCGACAAACCTAGACAAGCTGAGTTTATTGACTTATAAAATGAATTATCTTCATCTTTCCATACATTGCACAATTCAAATGGCACATCAAAAAATAATTTGTTCCTCACAGTTGACTACCATACATAGTTTTTCCGAAACAAGGTCCTATAGGAGAGTGATCTCGCCTTTAAAGAGGAAAATATGTGAAATACAAGCAGAAAGTGGAGAGCAACTTGTGAGGAACTTGCCATGCTCTGCACATGTGTGAAGGTGCGGTCATGCCATAAGTTGTCATGTCAAGTCTTGTCTGAAAATCACTGACATTGATATAAATGTTGAGAGTGTGTGTGCGGGTATGTGTGTACTGTATGAGCATTTGCACGAGAAGGCACAGCGTTTACATGCCAATGAATGCATAAGTAGGTTGACAGTCATGTGCACATGCATGAATAGGTCCAGCCTATGTCTTGACAGGGCTGTGTGTCCGTGTGTGTGTTGTAGATAAATAGAGAGAAAGAGGGAGAGGTGTGTGTCCACATGCACTGGGGTGTGTGCATAAGAATATCTGCTTTGAGATTATGTATGTCTCACAGAGAGCATATGCATACACTGTATATCCCATAATGAAACATATCAAACAGCAGCTCTACACACACGCCCCAGTTCTTACTACATAGCTCCGTCGGCAGCTTCTCTCCTGCACTCGTATCCCCTCCCCCTTTCCTGCTGCTCCTCCTTCCACCTCCCTGCCATCATCTCCCCCCCATCATTTGATCATCTTCCCTGCACTCAACCACTTTCTCGCTCCCCTTTCTCCTCCATCATCCCTTCTCCATCAATCAGTCCTCTCCCCACATTTGTGACCCCCTTTCCTCACCTGCTTCCCTGTCCTCCCATCCCTCCTCTCGTCTCCCCCTCGTCCTCTCCTCACCTTATTTTACCTGACAGGCCATCTGCCTTCCTCTCTTGGGGGCAGGAGGATGGGGGATGATAGCAGGGGAAAAAAAGAAGAAGTGAGAAGTGAGGAGGGGGCAGTGGGATAAGTGCGAATCACTAAGGAGGAGGAAGATGTAGGTCTCAGCGTATGTCTTCATTAATTATGCTCTCGTTATACAACATGCCAGGGGAGTGAACCAGAATAAATTTGCTGATGTTTTTGTCTATGTCGCTTTTTTTTTTTTTTTTTTATAATTTATTTATTTTTCCCTCCTTGAACCTGTTACTCGCCCAACAAAATGGTCTGCTGTGAACCGTGCCATTCATTCATATTGCTTGTATTGGAATACACACAGGAATAATGAATCAGGTGTCTGGCAGAATGGGGTCAAATAGTCTTGCGAAAAAAAATGGCAGTGCTGCCACAAGAATGAGGTTTAAAGCTTCAGCACAATGCAGATACCCAGTCCAAAAAAAGCTTAATAATTTCATATGATTTGGCGTTCACTGTGGCAAACTTTACCCATCTAAGTACAGAAATAAAATGAACACAACAAGCGCTCTACTGCCCCAACAAAAAAAGAAAAAAATCCTTAATTTGCACATGAAAAAAAATGTGAAAACATGATGGAGTAAAAATAAAACACTGAACCACAGATCATACCATAACATCTTTTATTCATCTCTCAGGTGTGAAAACAGCACGTCAAGTTCTCTAATCAAAACGCCTGTGACTACTAGAAATATTCTGGCTTGTATCGCAGTCATGGAACATGTACACCTGTCATCCAGCTGATCCTGCTGCTGACTTAGTTTTCAAATTGAGCGATCAAGCTTGTGCAACATTTCCCATCATCTCCTGTCAGAAGGTTGGCTGAGAGCTCCACATCATGTACGAGTTCTGCAGGAGCTTCTGTCGACAAAAGTCATACAGTCAGAAAAATATCTGCAGAAACAAAATACCAAAGTTTCTGTTTGATTGCTACTGATGCTTTTCCTATTTTTCTTTTACCACTCACCTAATTAGCTCAAGTAAGGTGTGCTGTAGTGTTGCAAGTATTCAGTGGACAGTTCTGCTCTCTTTCCTATACTATAGTTTGAAGAAGGGCAAAATTCCCTTAATCTCTACCCTTTTGTTCAACAGACAAACACACATGTACCTCCTTCACACCAATAACCAGAGTTGGACCGGGGTTATCACGCCAGCCAACATAGGTTTATATGCAGACATTCAGTCACGTCCTGAAAGCGATGTAATTACCTCATGTGCTGTAAACTGGCAGCGAGTTTAACGTCAAATTCAAAACTAGTGTTTTCTAGTTGAATTCCTCATGGTACAGTATATCTGCACATCACAATAACAACACAGTTTGGCCTGTAACTCTGAGATTACCTCAGGTGTATTGCTTCTTCACTGCCTTGAATTTTTTGTGACCTGTATCTGTGTACGGTGGACGCCCCTCTCATTCAGCACTGAGCAGCATTGTGTGTGTGGATGTTTAATGTTGTGGCCTCGGCCACTATGTCAGAACGTGAACGTGCGTGTAAATGGGTGAATGTGACATGCAGTGTAAAAGCTTCAAGTGGTTGGAAGATGAGAAAAGTGCTATACAAATGCAAATCCATTCCATTTGCCAGCAGTTGTTGTATTTGCATACAGTAGTTGTCGCTCCTTTTTGTGTTTGCATACACCACTCTAGTGCTCATCGGAAATATCTCAGTTACAAAAGTTGCATTGGTTATATTTAAAAAATGATCTTTTAGTTCAGGTAGACATGATTACCCTATAAGACATGCTACAAAAGGAAACTTTATATTACCAAATGTGAGAACAAACTCAATCAATTGTACAGTAATGTACAGAGGTATGCATGAGTGGAATTCACTCCCTCGACATGTCACACAAGAAAACAATAAAAGCTAGATTTAAAATTCTAATGAAGCAGCACCTCTTGACAAATACTTAGGTCATGTCAAAGCCTAATTACTTAATATCGAAGGTTAGTTTGACTGTGTCAGGTGTCTCAGGAAATGAAGGGTTTGTGTTTGTTTGTGGTGCAGGGACATTTAGTTAGTGATTGTTTTCTGTCAGTATGCTTATCATATTTTCCAAATGAGGCTATACGAGAAAAGGTGACCCATATAATATGATTCATACACTGTAATGAACTTCATGCATGGTAAAATATTGTTCCTTTTAACGCACATGTAATGTGTGTATTGAAACATTGTATTATGTAAATACTTGGTCTAACATTACAATGATGGAGCATCATCAGGTAATCAGAGCAAAATTAAACCCCAAACTGGAGGTTACTTAGCAAATGGAATCATAAAAAAGCATATGTCTTAATTATAGTGTTACCAGGAGCTGTCTTGTTTGTCTGTGTCAATGTTTTAGTCTAGTCCTGTTAAAGTTGTTGTGGACCTCAGGAGGAATAGCTGCTGCGATGCAGTAGCGAATGGGAATCCTGATAAACTAAACCACGTTGTCCCTGACCAACGCGGTCAACTACCATTTCATTTCTTCCTCACCACAGACGGCCAGGAGCTCCCACACTTGGAAGTATTGCCACACCTCCTTGTTGTTCAAATCATAGCTGTAGCTTAGAATATTTCACCTGCCCTTGCACCACTTCTTTAAGGGCTGCAGCAACCTGTAACAATTGCGTCACAATGGTGTGTGCTCTGGTCGTTAGCAACCCTGGGTTTGTGCCATTCACACTGAGATCAACCCTCGTCCAGACCACCTTTCAACCTGGGTGGCGAAGCTGAGTCAGTCAACGTGGGTTTACACGTTCAAACACAAATCTGTGTTGGTTCAACCTTGATTGAGCCCCCGGTGTGAAAAGGCTAATATAGATGTCATGTTATGGTGTTGTTATGTCAGTTTCATACATTCATGTAACAAACATGCTGCTGGCATGTGTCACAACAACCTGGATGAAGCTTTCTTTTCTGATCTGGTTTCATGTTCAGGCACTCACAACTCTCGTGGCAGTCAGTCTGACGAGTGTGTTGCCACTTTGAAGTCTCGGGTGTTTTATCGGAAAGATGTTTAATGTGTCTGCCGTGTAATGCATTTGCATACATACATACATACATACATACATAGATAGTCTCAGGGTAATACTTTCTATATCTTTGCTGTATTTTCAGTTGTCAAGTGTGTGCAGGCATGTAGTTGTGCGTGTGTATGTGTGCGTCAGAACAAGAGAAAGAGACTGTGTGCGTGTGTGTGTGTGTGTGTGTGTGTGTGTGTGTGTGTGTTTTTGTGTGTTATTGTTAATAAAGTCTAAATTGAGGCAGAAGTGCTGTGGGTGTTACAGTTCTAAAGAGACTGAGAACACAACTAACTAGGTCATCTTCTTTCCCTCTACCCGCGCACACACACACACACACACACACACACAGTGTACCTTTAATACTGCAGGATAAAGTAGATTTAGACTCTCTCAGTCTTCTCCTTTATACAGCCCTCTCTGGGCGCTCCGCTTCCCTTTTTTGTGGATGGAAGAGCAACTAGAGTGAAGCCTCTACATCTCCTCCAAGCTTATCATGATTGAAAGAACCCCCCTTTCCACGGGTGGCAGTGGCACCAAAGTGGGCAAAATGGCCTCGTGCCGGGAAGGTCGCCAGTTGGACACCACAGACTGACTGGGAAAATCGGCACGGGGAATGTTAGCGTCTGTCACCGTCCCATTACCTCTACAGCGACTGTTGAGTCGCTGCTGAGAGACCGGTTGGACGGCCGCCCTGTGTGAATGTGTGAAACCGTACGTGCCATTTGTGGGAGAAATCATGCGTTTACCAAAAACCTTTCTCTGAAATTTGCTAATGAGGTGTTTGGAGGAGCTGCAAGATGCGGCGCCAAATAGTAACCAAGACAGAGAGTTGGAGCATTCCAACCTCCAACATGGACACATGCCTGAGCTCTTGTAAGTCGTGGAAGCTCCTCAGTGACAGAGGCCAGAACAGAGAGCACTAAATGTTGCTAATGCTGTCCTTATAAGCCTTTTCTGTCAAGGTCGCAGTCATAGATTGATTGTTTTGTCCAACAACCACTCTGAACACAAGCATGGCTTAATTTGAAGCAGTTACCAACAAGATGTAAAGGCATTTTTAGGGGCATTTTTTACCCCTTGATTTGATTTATAGGGTTTAAAAGACCCTTGCCACAAGCAGTTGTTGAAACACATTACTGGGCACGTAAGCACTCAGTTAACACTGATGAGATATGGGTTATTTTTAAACAGACTAACAATGAGAGCCCACTGCTTCAGACTGGGTACGCTATTGTTTTCTGATTAAAGGTTGCTCCATTTTCCTCACCCTAATTATGATTATAAGAATCCCCCCAGCTTATCAGGTAGGAACCCTGGTTATATGATTTAAAAAAAGTTGACATGAACAGTCATCTTCACTTGTATGCTCCCTTTAGAGAGAGGTTAAAGGTTGCACAATCAGGTACAGGAGGTAGGTATTCACTGCAGGACCCTTCCTCTGGAAAGTAATTATAATACACACTGGGGGGACACACCCTCCCATTATTGAATTAAGCTCAACATGCATCTCCCCCCAAGTGTGCACATGGCATTGCAGCACCCAAACAGAAGCCATCGCTCAGCTGCTGTGGGTACAATCAATGCCAATCACTGCGCTATCTCCCTGTTTCAATACATTCAGATACATTAAAAAGCAGAAAACTAGAATGTAACATGAGTGTCAGGTAGTCTATATCTTCTCAATTGTTATAGTTTTTGTAGAGTGTTAGTATGCCATAAAAACTTCACACAAATACATAGTATACTACGTCATAAAAAAGTTATAACAATTCCATTAAAAAGTCATAGTGTGCACTTTTCCTGTGCGGCCCTCAATCATATGCTGGCTCCCTGAAATATCACTCTGTCATCAAAACTTTGCCTGATCTAAGATTTTTTTCTCAAACGCTCTAAAATGCTGATTTTTGTTTCTAAAAACTTCTCTGAGGTGGAGAGCCCCCTTTGAGGGTTGGATCACAGAGGGTGTAAATTGAAAACGGAATCCCTTCAATGTTAAATAGTTGATTACAGCTCTGGGACTTGACGCTGGCACACACATATAAAGCTGCCTGCTTTAATAGTGGTGTTAAATCTACTCACAGGGGAGGATGGTGCTGTCCTGTCGCTCTATGTGTGTGTGTGTGTGTGTTTGTGCATAGATATTCTTCCTTATATCAGTGTGTGAACATAGTTGCAGGATGAAAAGTGGTTCAAGGTAGAAGGGAGTTTTGTGTTAATGGACATAACTTTGTGGAGCATTTTAGAGCCGTCAAGCTCAAAAGAAAATCAGATCAAACTTTCTGTATACTGCGTAAGGGTCTAGTGAGGCTGCAGTTACCTCTATTGGCCACTAGAGGCTCTCTATTACTCACATATACAGTCCACTCCACAGTGACACATGCAGCTCACTGCTGATGCACAGTTTCCTTATCATACTTAAACTTCAGGTTGCCTGCGCCCTGTTTTCATGTCAGAGTGAATTTAATATGCCTTATATACACACTGAAACATAATCAGACAAATGGAACACACACATGTGCACATATATAGAATATGAAATTTAATTTTACCTCCAGAGACAGGCATGCCACCAACAAAAAGCTGATCTTAGCAGCCGAGGAAAAGAGATTTGGTAATAACTCATATCTTTATGAAAAGCAGGGCAGGAAATATCCCAAAAATACCAAGGTTCATTTTATTCAGATTAAAACACCCTTTTCAAATCTAATCTTTCACACCTCACAAATCTGCACCCGTTTCCTTCATGATTTGTACTGATTTTATTACTCTAATATAAGCTTTTGCCAAAAGATAGAACACCCTTTTGAACCCGTGGTACACATGTCCTTTGCTTCTTTAGCGGCACTGCGGGTTCAGACCTTTATTGTGAGTTTTCAAGCCACCAAGGCAGGGATGAAATTACTTTCAGTTAAATCATATTGAAATAGAAATGAAGAATGACACTCGCTTGCTAATGAGGGAACGCTCGCTCGCAATTATTTAGTAATAGGTATATGAAAAACCTCTCTCATGCCAAAATGGTAGTCAATATTTGAGGTTTACATTCTCTCCCTTAAGTGACTGAAAGTGAATTACGGGCAGAGTCTGCTGTCTGCCAAACATTTTTCCTTAAGTACTAAAGTGCAGCACGGACACTAGCTCTCGCTGATCCTTCAGTATTTGGAGTCAAATCATAGGCACCCCCCTCTTTGATTCCCCAGATCATTTAACTTAATCCATGTCTTTGAAACTTGGCTCTCTCTTAGTGGGGTTTGAGATTTTGTCAGTAAATGGAGCTCTGAAGTGAATGTGTATTGACCTTTACCCCACCTGTCTGGCTCTCAGATGTGGTTACTTACTACCTGCGCTGACCTGGATCCACTCACCTGAATTACAAGTTTCATTTTTGCCTGTCGAATCATTATACCTCTGGCCCTTCATGGACGTTGTCAAGATTTGCTCACACGGAAGGAATTCAGTCGTACACTCGTTTCAAGGTTGGGTCTTAGTTATCTGTTACCGGCATTTATAGAATTGTATGTGTCTATTAGATCTTTTTGGTTCGTGTCTCACTTGGACCATATCTGTCTCAGTGTCCCTAGGTCGGCTCAGGAAGGTGGGAGATGTATTTGCGTGCATTGCTTTCTCCCACAGTGTCTTCTTGATATCACTACTGCGACTTGACAGAAAGAAAAAATAAATAAAATCACACACTAACCACAAACTACTGAAAGCAGCTGGTTACCATCCGCTGTATAGACCTGTTTTGATTCCTGTCTTTCTTCAACATGCCAAAACATAATCAGAATATTATTCTGTGACTCACAGGTGGCTTGTTCATTGCACACAGCTTCCCTAACCTGTCATTCCTCGGGCTCCCCTGAGTTTTTTGGCAGTGGGGGGGAGTCAAAACAAATCCGATTCCAGTCATTGTAAGTTTTTGTAGCTAAGCATGATGGACTTGTCTGTGCTTGTAGCTAAAACACACTGTCTCTGGAGTTTGTAACAGCTTTCCGCCCAGGGCTGTAGTGTTGATTTAGTCTTAATATTATATTAATTTTTTAGAGTTATTCAGATAAGTTGTTTTTCTTTGTGCTGACTGAGGTCTTATTCTGATTTATTTGTGGAGAAGAGCTTGTGATGTCACACCTGTTTCACCTTGGTTTGGCATGGTTTGGCTTGGCATTCTGTAATGGCAGGAAGGCAGTGAACGTCTTTAAGACAGTTTCTGTGGTTTGTTTGGATTTAATTTTTTAATTTGTTGGTGATATAATTGTCACCAGGGGCTATGTATAAGCAAGAATCTGGCTATACGATACGTATCATGATACAAGGGATACAATTCAGTGTATTGGGATATATTGTGATACTGTCAGCAGCTATTGCCATTTGTTAAAAATCAAATTTGAGGAGTCAGTGGTGTGGCCTTTACGTCTCTCTCTGTTTCATAAGCCTGTGTTATTAGTATGCTAACGAATAGTTATATCAGAGTGGAAGAGTGAAATGGCTAAAGATAGATTACATGTAAACTATTAATTAAAAAAAAATGATGTGTTTTGGAGAATCAGTACAGTATCACAAAACATATAATGATGCTCAAGTTTACAGATATTTTCTTACACCTCTAATTGTCACTGACGCATCACATATCCAAGACACATTATGAAACACAACCATGGCATACAGGAAAAAATATACTGTTCCTGACAATAGGCTCCCACCACCGCCTCCCTCTATGGATGTATATCAGTAACACTTCATTTGGACAGTCCACCTACAGATAGGTCATAGAGTATTTGTGGCAGTATTTTCAACACTGCAGCAGTTTTGCTTTATTCTGTAGATGTTTATCTGTAGCAGTCTCATGGCTGGGACTAAAGTCAGAGTCACAAATTTGATGACTTTAGATTCAACTTGACAAAATCTGGCAACTGGACTTGGACTTTAATACCAGTGACTTGTGGCGTTACGTGGACTTGAGCCTTTTGACTGGAAAATACTTGATACCTTCAACCAAGCCAGTCTGGGAGGAGAGTCAGTATGAGACAAGTTAAATGCAACAAGACAGGACAGAAGAGCTAGGGGTTCGAACCCCCCACTCAGAGTGGGCATGTTCTCCCCGTGTCAGTGTGGGTTTTCTCTGGGTACTCCAGCTTCCTCCCACAGTCCAAAGACATGCAGGTTAATTGGTGACTCTAAATTGTCCGTAGGTGTAAATGTGAGTGTGAATGGTTGTCTGTCCCTACAGCCCCTTTTACACTGCCAGATTTTCCGCGAATGTTGGGCTGTTTTGTCGGCAAGCTGCGAGCATTTAGACACACAGAGCCGGATTGGCGAGTTGATCCGAGGTGCCCAATTTTCCACCTGGTAGGATAGACATATTGGCGGAACCCTTTTAGTTTAAACAGACCAAGGTGGCCTTCCGCAACAGGAGGGGCTGTTGATGACACCACATGTGCGAGCCACTGGCGGTAGATAAACAGGAAACAGCTGATAGCAGGAATTAGCGTGCAGCTAGTAGCAAGAGAGAAACGCAAACCTGACAGACACTGTAAAGATGAGCAACTGGGGAGACAAGGAATTGTGCGCCCTCCTTGCCCTCGCAAACGAAAAGGCCATTGACCGTCAGATGACGGGGACGGTGAAGAATGGGCCGACTTACAAGAGAATTGCCGAAGGACTGACTAGCCGCGGCTTCCCTCCCAGGTGGCATTTTGCTGCACTACCGATTTTGCTTTTATACTGCCAATGATGAAAAAAGACTGATTGGACTTTCACGTAAATTTGCACAACTCCTGTTTAAAAAGGGCTATTGTGTCAGCCCTGTGATAGTCTGGTGACCTGTCCAGGGTGTACCCCGCCTCTCGCCCAATGTCAGCTGGGATAGGCTCCAGCAGACCCGTAATACCTAACAGGATAAGCGATTACAGAAAATGAATGAATAAAAGTATTCATATTTTTAAAAAAAGTATTATATATTATTACTCTGTTGTTGAAAGGGCATTAAGTCTGGCAAAGAGCGCAATGTGACTTGGTTAGGACTCAAAACTCAAAGTTAAGGACACAGGGCTTGACTTGAGACTTGTCAGTCTTAACTTTGGACTTGCCTGTCTTGACTTGGCACTTGACTTGGCACTTGACTTGGGACTTGAGTCTTACTTGTGACGTATAAAACAAGGACTTGGTCTGACCTCTAATTAAACTCTTCACTCAGCCTATGCTGCATAGGTGGAAGGACTAGTTCAAGTTCAACTAAATAATTCTGAGAATATGAAGGTATATTCATCAGTTGACACATATACTCTGTAGATAATCTGTTTAACATCTACACAGTTAATGGATCTCTACTTATAAGATGTTGAAATGTAAACTATCTGGAGCTGGACAATCCAAATACAGTGTTACAGTAATTTCTTCATTTTCCACCAAGTGAAGAAATGCTCAGTGTGTGCATTTTGATTCCAATCTATCAAACCTTGATTCAGCCAGCCAGCCAATCAATGTCAATCAAGCCTGCAGATAATGAATCCTGAACAGCACATTCTGTAGAGTGGAATAAGCTTCCCAGAGCAACAAGAGGGCTGCTTTAGTCACGTCAGCATTGCCCTCGGTGGAGTCTGAGATGCTGCTAGATTTTTGGGAACACCCAGGATCTGTAGCTCTGCAGTGCTCCTGCTAAGGCACTTCCAAAATGGGTATCAGTTGTCATCTATGTATTGTCTATGTTTATAGCTGTGTTTGTCTGTCTGCGCGTGTGTTTGAGCAGATTACGCGACCCAGCGATTTGTACTTTTTATCGGAGCACTTGAAGCTTGCGTCTGTGTGTGTTTTATGAGATAACGTGTTTGATGTACGCTCTCCCTGGCAGTGCCGCACATGTTTGAAGCTTGTGTGTGTTTTTTATGCATGTCTGTGTTTGGCGCGTGTGTGTGAGAGAAAGAGAGAGACAGAGAGTGAGGGAGAGATTGTGGGTGCAACTGCGTTCGTTGCGCTGCTCTCTGCCGCTGTGCTTAGAATGCTGATGTGTCACGCTGCAGCACTGCCCCACTTATCCAGCTAACCTCTCTTCCCTCCCTCCTTCCCTTCCTTCTTCCCCCTGCTGTCTCCTTTATTCTCTTCCTTTTCCCATCATCCCGCCTTTCCTCCTCTGCGTCCCCCACTCTTTATCCTTCCATTTCCTCTTTTTCTCTTTTATTGTGCTTTTTTTCTGGAGCTGCACAGTCACACCACCTCCTTTATTCCTCCTTTCATCCACCTCTCCACATGCTTCTTTTCTCACATTTTCCATGGCTGCTTTGAGTCTGTTAGTGTGTGTTCACATGTTCCTTAGTGTGTGAGTGAGACGGATTATATGTGTGTGTGTGTGTGTGTGTGTGTGTGAGTGAGTGTGTGTGTGGGTTATATTGGGTGCCACTGTCTGTTTACAGATGTTGACGATGCAGCAAAAAAGCACACCGGCCCTTGACCAACCACTCTGCCTGTCTTCCTCTTTCTCCCTCACACACACACACACACACACGAGCATGAAACAGCTCTGTTCTTATCAGCCAATCACATCGACCCCATCCGCTCACATCAGCTAGCTCCGAGAAGAGCTACAGCCTGTGACAGCCGCAGCCCCCGGCAACCCACATATGTCCATGCCAGAAAGTGGAGGCTAGCGCTGCAAAGCTGTCTCCGTGTTGGCAGCATCTGTCCCTCCGCTGCGCAGAGCCGGGTCCCTGATAATGAAATCTGACCACTGTATCTCATGATGTAAATACAGAAAATAACGCGCTAATGAAGATTTTCGCCCTGCAACGGCTGCGATTTGTGGTGAAATATTGTCAGTGAACATCTGCCTCTGGTCACATGGAGTCATGGCTATGTGATAATGAATTTATTAGATAGGATAATGAGCCCTGATCGACTCGCAGATATTCTGTGTGATATTCTCAGTATTGCAGAGAGCGCACTAGTCAGACTGGTGAGGATATAAAAGGATCAACCAAGATATGAATAAGACTGTAACAGCACAATCCATGCATAACGCATGCAGCCAAGATTAAGATCTGAGACTACTTTAGTAGGCATTTTACACAAGGTTACTGGAATTTGGATTTTCACGTGGATTTCCATGTATCAGTGCTCCCAACCCGGCGCCAGTGAGGTCCAAATCACAACTCACATCTATTGCAAAGAAGATGCCAAAGTGCTGTACACAATAAAATCAGTGAAATCTGGTGCTTTTGATTAAATAAGATCCTCTCCCCTTGAGACACACTCGTCTTCCAACGCATTTACATTTCTTAATGAGCACACAGCGCTGTGGCCTTGGAGCGGTTTGGGTTCAGTGTCTTGCTCAAGGGCTCCTCATCTGGCAGATACAGCACCAGTCACTCTCAGATCAGCAGCGGAGAGCTGGAGTTAAAGAGACAGAGGAATCAGACCAGAGACAGACGGGGTTGTAAAAATTCCATCATAATCTAATATTACCCGTCATTTTTATTTTATCTGCTGCTGGCTGATAAATCACTATTACCTGCTTGTCCTTCATCCCCCACTGCATCAATCCCTCTCTTTCTTCTTTTTTGGTCTCTGGAGCTTCAGTAATGTTAGTAATCAACAGTGAGTATTTGATGCTTCGGCAGGGGAGGTGTTGCTGAACGTGACCTCTCAAATTTTTTACTATGTGAAGTTGGTGACACATTATTTTGTTGTAAAGCTGCACACAGGGTATTGATTTGCTCTGTCTGCTTTCACTGGTTATCATGAGACTGCTGCCGGAGTGTGAGCTCCGCCCCAGGGACAGCTGGTGTGAGTCTGTCCATGCACACAACAGGGCTAACTGTTAGCAACACACTGCTAAGGTCACCAAACAGTTATTTATGGATTTCATGTATATTGTCGGTTGTTAGCCGCTGCTTCGTTGTTAGCTCGTGCAAACCAGGCAGATGTTGAACTGACCAGTGCTACTTTTTCATTTAGCCTATCAGCACCATCACAATTATTGGGCTTTTTTAAAGACACTTGGGATACTCAGCTGCCATGATGTTTTGCAATGGCATGTAGAGGTATAGCATACCAATGTGATGGCTAAAGCGAGCTAGACAATGAGGTCATACACGTGAGATTAAAGACAAGATTAGACAACAGCTAAGTAGCATGCACATGCCCCCAACTTAGCAGGGGTGTGAGTTATTGTAAATGGTCAATGGACGGCACTTGTGTAACGCTTCTCTAGTCTTCTGACCACTCAAAGTGTTATGTCACATTCACCCATTCACACACACATTCACACACAGGTGGCCGAGGCTACCATACATGGTGCCACCTGCTACACAGTAACCATTCACACACACTCACACGTGATGGAACAGCCAGCGGGAGCAATTTGGGGTTCAGTATCTTGCCCAAGGAGGAGCCAGGGATCGAAGTGCTGATCTTCCAATTAGTGGACGACCTGCTCAATCTCTGATCCACAGCTGCCCCACTACTTAAAGGTACAGGACATCACCCTCAGATTCCTAATCTTTCAAAATGACAAACATTCATTCATTTTTCAAAAAAAATCAGTCAATGACAGAAAATATTTGGTGAACATCATCTCTGAATCAACTTTTTACTTTCTGGCCAGAAAGATAAGGAAGAAAAAAGATCATTAACACTAGCGCATAAAAGCTTGTTGGAAGGATCCATTTACTTGTTCCCCGCTAGTTATTCGAGTCTTGGTTGAGATGGCAGCAAAAGAAGCAGACGTTGATCTTCCTAGCCATGTCCTCCAGCTCCTCCTGGGGGATCTCAAGGTGTTTCCAGGCCAGATGGGATATGTAATCCCTCCAGTGTGTTCCAGGTATACCCTGGGGGTCTCCTCCCAGTTGGATGTGGCCTCAACCTCTTCACAGCGAGGGGTCTTAAGCAGATGCTGTGTCTTTCCTTTGTGAAACTTACACACACATTCACTGCTCTGATTTGAAAGACTTCAGCTGTGGTGTTGAGCCGGAAGGATGAATCCACCCAGACAAGATTTTTTTTAATGATCTCCTTAGTTGTTGAGACGCATTTAACTGGCTTCTGTCTTTCTGAGATACTTGAACTCTTTCACTTTGTGCAGGAACCAGCTCCCAACTTGAAAGGAGAGGAAATTGTTGTTGTCTAGGCAATTTAATTAAACACTGCTCACCCATGAGACCCACCTGCTCAAATAGACACAGATTGCTTTTTTAGTCTACCTGACAAAATGGACCAAACAAGAGATGTGTGCACAAGATACTTATCACAAAACAAAAGGAAATTGTGTTTTATTTCGGGCAGCACCGCAGCAACATTCCACCAATAGAGACTGAGTCGCCTTCACGCCGCGAGGCTGCATTACCGGGGATCATAGTCTCCTAGATAAGTGTGTTAGATACGCCTGTGAATGTGTGTGTGTGCTGCGTCTGTCAGAGCTGAACTTGAACATGGGGTGAATGGAGAAACATCACAAGTTGAAAGCATGAGGATAAAACAGCCTACACACACACACACACACACACACACACACAGATTCTTGCTTCTCCATCGTGTTGTTTCCTGGTGGCAAAAGCAGCATGACGGTGTTTGGTATCGACCCGGGAGAGATGTGTAATCCACTCTACGGGTGTGTGTTTAGTTGGTTCAAGAGTGCGTTGTGTTTTCCTGTGTGTGTTGCGGTTGCTTCCAGAGTGAGTGTGGCATGTAAAGTAATTATTCAGACAATAAAGCCTGCCTCTTTTGTCTTCCGCACTCAGCAGAAGACGTTGCGTGCGTGTGTGTGAGCCCTGTGTTTGTGTGTCTTTGTTTGCCTGTGTTTGTATGCGCGCAAGTGTTTTCCATTTTGAGGCTGAAACTTGAGCATTAATGATGGGCGCCTCGAAAATAAAAGTATTGATACTGCAATACCTCTGTCTTTTTGCAAGGAATTGATTTTCAGAGGAGAGGGATCGATACTAAATATAAACAATGTAGTCCCGCCTCTCTGTGTTTTGCACAAACAATCCAACATTTTCTTCTTCCATTTACTTCTGCCGCACCATGGCATTATTGCCACTTACTGTCATTAAAGAGATTAGATGTCGCAGTGCATTTTTCGCTTTCTCTGCTTAACCTGTGCCGCTCTCACTCAGTAACTTCTGCAAGAATATGGACTTTTTAGGATGAATGTGACAAAGTGTGAGTGCTGTGTACTTGGAAGTGTTAACACAAGCCCCCTATTGCGAATGTGAGATGCACTGTTATTAAATGTGTTACTCATGATCAGATTTTTGCAGCCAGCTGCTCTTTTTCACAGCAGATGTTTTGACATGTCTTAGCAGGAAATGAACAGGTGTTACTAAGAACATGAACAGCTATATGTCACATAGATGTGCCACTTTCAGGGCCCAGATGTTGAACATGCTGATTCAGTGGTATGGCTTACAGGGACACAGGAGTGGAGGAGTCATCATGAAAGCTGGGATGGGCAGTTTTACTTTGGTGTCATTGGGGAAAAAATCTCATATTGACCATTGAACATACTGTTACAGCCCGCTCGTGGACTGCAACAAAAATGGAGAAGAGACGAGGGTTCGACGCAAAGTAATCGGAATTTATTGATGAAACATAAGCATAAAGATCAGTGTCAGTAATCAGTAGTGTAGCATGAATGGATGAGTGAGGGTGTGTGGATGCAAAAATGAAAAGAAGAGCCAAGCAGCTGTGCCGCGGTGCCCACACGGACATGTGTGCAGGATGGAAGAGAGACCAGACATCTGAATGAGGAGATGCTTTTATAGACGCACTACACCGGGCCCAAGTGTAGCGCGTCAACCAAAGACGACCCCGCCTCACAACCACACCTGAAAGGGAAAGCAGAAGCAAACCAGCAAGCTGGTACACCTAGTGGCATGGAGGGGTCGTCACAATACTCTCATCAAGTTGTCTGAGAGAAAAGAGGACTTCTGCACCTCCTCGTGGCTCCGTTTTCAGGCTTTAAAAACATCTAGCCTTTGACAGGAGACTTCTGCCAATCACAGGTCATTTCATAGAAAGGGTGATCCCACTGGCTGCTATGCAAATGCAGACGCACATGCAAGTCCCTTTAGTAGAAGCCGAAGAAAGTTGCTATTCCAGTATTGGCAACAACTGTCTGCACTCTAAAGCAACCACAAAAAAGGTAGACAGACTTATCCGAAAGAGAGTCTGACAATAAACGCAATAAAACATGTATATATCGGCGAAGCTTTTCAGAGATGGAGAAGAAATTTTGCTGATAGTTTAGCTTTCTGCTAACCAGAGCCAAAGGCTCACAGCTGCAGCTGATTCAAGTTCATGTTTATGTAGCAAGCTGTAACCCCGAATCACAGTGAGTCCTCCGCAACACTCCCTGCCACCACAGACCACGTCGCTGGGAGGAGGGCGGACAGCAGAACCTAATACAGAACCCCAGGAAATAGCTGTAGCAACTTGAACTAGCGCCCCACTCCGCCTCTGTTGATGCTGTTGCACGGGTTAAACCCATTACCACCTGCTGTTACCACTAAATTCAAGTTGCTACAGCCGCCTACTGAAGGTCCGTCTCTGGAACCACTGCCCACCCTCTCCCTGGGAAGCAGTCCATAGCAGCAGGGAGTGAAGCGGAGGGACTGCAGGGTGTGGTAGCTGGCTAATTCTTGTTTCATTTGTGGCCTACTATGAAATAAGATGAAATAAATCAATGTATAGGAAACACTGGATTACTGTATGAAGTGCGTGCATTTTCCTGTGGCCATGTGGTGGGAGGGGCTTAGGACAGGGATAGGAAAGAGCTGCAGGAGGAGGGTGTATTTTCAAATTCTGTTATTTTTTTGGCCCTTCCAGAAAACTGCATACCACAGCTTTAACATCTGTATTTCAAACTCCTGTTTGTACTGTCACATGATGGCTGTAGGTGTAGTTACTACAGATTATAGCCTAGTTAGCATTTCCCATACTTTTCATTTGTATTACTTGGTGTCCAATCAAAACCAAAACACATTTATCAGTGCAAATGTTAAAGAAAGCTTTTAAAAGGTGTAAGAAGCCTAATTTATTTATTTTATTTTATTTCTGTATTTCTTATTGCTAAAGTAATATTTAGCCTTGACCACAAGAAAAATCGACTTTTTGTAAGTGGACATTTATTCATTTTTGCCTTTGTATTTCCACAGTAGTATCTAAAACTGGAGTCTGTTTTGATGCCAGTTTAATGTAATGTAATAATGGCTGTAAATACAAGCTTCAGACAGGAAAAAAAAATATTAATGTGATTATATGATAAGATTTATTTTTCCTTTTTACTGTAATCTAATCTAATGGCAGTAATGCATTAGGCTAAAGTCAAAATTTATTTGAGTTTGTTTAGGTTTTAAAGGTAAAGATCTCTAAAGTGACAGTTTCAGGTTGTTGCATTGTCCTCCCACTTTATCCGTCCAGTGAATGCAGCATGAAGCCGAGTGAATCTGAAGTATTTGAGAGGAAGAAGTGTAGCTTTTTCTCATCATGGAGAGTCTCTCTGCCTTTGACCCGGTCGTGGAGGTGAGAGGATGGAGAGAAACAGGGAGACGAAGCGAGGAGCCAGAAGTAGAAAGGTGTCGGTGAGATAGGAGGGGAGAGAGAAATGAATCTTGGGAAGTAGAATGGGTTTTTGTCACAAACACAGATTTGTTGCTATTCGGAGGTTACTGTTTTCATAGAGGCTTTATTTTCTGCAGTGGAAAGACAAGAGAGAGTGAGAGTGGACAAGGATAAAGAGTGGAACTTCAGGAAAAGAAAATGAGATTAAAATCTAAGGAAGGAAAGAAAAGGAGGAAAGGACAGAAGGAGAAGATCAGTGATGGCAGTGGAGGGGGGAGAGTTCCTGTGTGTTTTGTAGGGCCAACTGGGATGAACTGCCTACAGGCTACCTGACCTTGGTTGTGAGACGCTGGCACACACGTATTTAACCCATGGCTCACTCACATACGCACAGATATATAACACACACATTGTCTGGCATCGTCTCTTCTCCTCTCTCTAAGTGCTCTCCGGCTCCTGCTCCTCTTTTCTTTCGGCATTTCCCATCCATCTGTCTTTACGTCCTCCCTCTCGATCTCCGTATCAGTACCATCTCAGGCTCTTTCATCAGGCAGGGAAGGATGTAAGCGGGGCATCAGGATTCGATAACACTAACCTTTATCTCCTCCGTCCACAGTGTTCATAATGACAGCCTCTTCTTCCTCCTCACCTCCTCACCCCTCTCCCTTTCTCTCCTTCTCCTGCCCCAGGCTTCCCTCTGCCTAAGCCCAATTAGCCTGTTGCAGCTTACGAAAGGATGACTCTTTGTGTGTGTGTGTGTATGTGTGTGTGTGTGTGTGTGTGTGTGTGTGTGTGTGTGTGTGTGTGTGTGTGTAACAAGCATGAAATAAGATTTGGCCATCCAGCCGATCAGCTCCAGTTGAGTCTTTGCCTCCTTCAAACAGGAAGAAGGGGACAGGGATACACAAACCTTGGACACAGGGAGAGATGAATAGAAAGCTGAGATGATCATTAGTGTATCGTGACTTTAAGAGCCAGTATGACGATGATATTGAGAGTAAAAGCAAACAGTTCTATATTATCACTAATATCCTCTCATGAGGTGAATATAGCTTCACTGTTTGTAAAATTTTGAAATGCTCAGTAGTTTGTTTCTTATCATGGAGAAGAGTCTGCGAGCTGGTTCAGGCAAAACATAACATGTCTATATACACTATATCCAGTCAGGGTGTATTAAAGCACCCTGTTATATATGGTAAAGACTACTGACATATAGTCTTATTAGCCGTATGTTATTGCAGTGGATTTCTGAACTTCATTTATTCCCAAAACTGCTTATTCTTGTAATCTTTCCTATTAAATAAGACTAAATTATACGCTAAATTGACTACATTCCTGTATTTTTCCTGTTTTGAATAAGACTAAATTCCCTTTCATTTTTTTCATATTGAAAAGGCAAAATTCCTGTAAAATTTTCCATATTAAATAAGAGTAATCCCTATCATGTTTTTATAATGATAGACAAAATTTATTTTTGTAGATTAAAAAGATACAATTAATATTATTTTTCATAGTAATAAGACTATATTCCTGGTATTTTATTTTATATATTTAATGAGACTAATTTCTTTCTAATTTCTTTCCATGTTAAAAAAAATAAATCTGCTTTTATTCTTTCATATTAAAAAAACAAAGTTATGGTCAATTAAGTCAAGTAAGACTATCTTCCTGTTATTTTTCATATTCAGTAAGACTTATTCCATTTTTTTTCATGATAAATACACTAAATTCCTGCATTTTGTTTTCATGTTTAATAAAAATAAATTGCTATTATTTTTTATATTGAATAGACTAAATTCTTGTTATTTTCCATATTCAATAAGACTAAAGATATGTTATTTGTTCTTACCAATAAGACAAAATTCCTGTCATTTTTACCCTTGTGAAATAAGACTAAATTCCTCTTATATGTTCATATTAAATAAGACTACATTTCTGCTATTTCTTGCCTTAAGTAAGATGTCATTCCTGTCATTTGTCATTTTAAATGAGACTAAATTCCTGCTATTTTTCATATTAAATAAGACCAAAATTCTGTTGTTTTTATTACCAAATGAAATGGTAAAAGTCTGTTTGGAATATATAAATATAGATGAATTCTTTGCCACAAAATGTTTGGCTTGTGAGGAATCTCAAATAAGCCTGAACACATTTCACTCTATAGCCAACATGTACTATTACACAATTCCATAATCGTGCATATATCCTGGATTGACACTGCTGCTGCTGACTCCCAGATTTTTTTTTTTTTTTTTGTGTTAGAGCAAAGAAGGATGCAAATCGTGTGACAGTTAATAGATTGACTTATTTCTCAGTTGTACACCGTACAGTGCAGCAAGTGAGTAAGTAAGTTAGGCTTGAGTCGGACGTGTATCTTCTCCCATTACTGCTCTGCAGCGCTCACAACCTACATGTACTTTGCGTGGCAGTGCTACGAGCATGCTCTCTGTTGGCCAAGTGTCAGAGAGGGAGTTTGTTGCATAGCCATTACCCTTGACACACACACACTTACACACAGAGACACACACAAACAGAAACACACTGCTGCAGGGTCGTCAGCCTTCTCAGCTGCAGTGGCCAAGTGATGGAAAGAGAAATGGAGAGAAGGATGAAGAGAAAGAGAGTGGAGAGGAATGGAAGGAGGTGATGTGCTCCACTGCGTTCAATATGACGCCAGCACTAACCTGCTCCTCTCTGGCCTGGCTCTGTTCAAGTGGATGTAAAACTCCTTTACCCCCTGATAATTTTATCACACAGCAGCTCACATCCTTCCTTTGCTTCGTCAACACAACATCAGTATAAGATAACTATGGCATGCTCCTCTAGACTTTGATGACTGCAGGTGGATGTGCAGTTTGCCTGAGAACCAAAGACAATAAAGGTGATGGAAAGAGCACATGTGAGATATTGGACTTCAAAACTGATATCAAACTTTTGTGAACTGTGGGAGCAGAGCTTTAAACCACAGGCTTCCTATTATTGACTTTATGGTCAGAAAGGCTTCTTTTTCCACTAATTGCAACTGGCATTTGGGGTTGATCTTTTGCCTGTTGACAGAAACAGCACTCCTGCTGTCTCCTGCAGTTTCCTTTTTCACACCGCCCTGGCTGTCGGGTTTTCATCCCACAGCAGAAGCATCACTTTAAGTTGTGAAAACTGGAAAAAAGCCAGATATTCAACACAAATATTAATACCACAACAGCAGCATCTACTGTAGAAGGAAAATCTTATTGTAATTTTTTGTAGTAGAATAATATCAAATAGAGGACTTAACACAAACAATATTCATTAAAGATTTTAATAGTAAACGATTAAATATGGCAAAGAAGCTTAACAACTCTCACTACTTTAATTAAACAGATAGTCCCAGTATATCAGCAACAGGACAAACTCATCTTGCCTCATTAGCATATTTAGAAATGCATTTTACAACCCAAATCGCTAAAATAAACATTGATATAATACATTTTTGCAAATCACGGATATGTAACATTTGTATGCTATTATGTAGCACAAATGTTGAAACATTGTTGAAACACATATGTTTCAGCAGTGCTATAGTAATGTGTGTCCCTGGTGGAAATACAGCAGCAGATTTCTAAAAACTCCCACGTTGTTGGCAAAAAGCCGCTTGAAACACAGTGATGATTTGGTAAAAAACAACTGATGTATTAAGAGGAAAGACGTCACCCAGGCCCCGAAATGCCACTCACAACAGCAGGGTACAAGGGAGTAAAAGCAGAGGGCGGCACACCTGGGATGTCAGGTGTTGCCAATGAACCCTCTGGAGGTGGGTCAACAAAACAGCAATGAAAGAGGGTACCCACTTTGTTATGTCCTGCCCTTAGGCGGCCCTATGGGGCTAACAAAAACTCCATCACTGACCCAAAATAATCACATGAACACCTTTAAAACAATCAAATCCATGGAATTTATTAGATTGAAAACAGGTGAACAAGTCAACAAAAATCCCGCGGTGAGAGGCAGCAGGACCAGCAGTCCCCACACCAGAGCCTCTCCCCTCTGCTGCTGGCACAGGAGCTCTTAAGCACCTTCTCCATGCCACAGCCGTAACACACCTGATGACCCCAATGAAGCCTTTACCCTCCCTAGACCCCACCTCCCCCAGCATGGCTCAAACTCTAACCCACAAGTGCAAGTATGTGCAACAACAATTGACCAGTTAAAATCCACCTTGATTAAAGTTAGGTAAGATTTTCTACAGTTAGTTTCTTCTCTCTTCTCCCGTCTCTTCCCTCATCAATATGAGGGAGTCAGGGGAGGTAGAGAGTACGGCCCGATCCGGCGGGGGAGAGTTCACTCTGCACAGACGTCTCTCCTTCCCTATGCTCCTTCCTACCTTTCTGTCTACCTTTGCTCTTTCGTACTTTTCTATCCACCTAACCCTTTGGCTCCTACTTGGACCTCCATACGGGACTATTACACCCACTTATAGTCTCAAGTTTGCGCATCAGGGATTGTAACATCTAGTCCTAAACTGAACTGGTGTCAATAGCCGTTTCCATCAGCCTGTTTAGATGCGCATCTAGAAGTATCGCATCGGAAAATTACGATGGAAACGCCAAAATTCGAATTAAAATCCCCTGATTCGCACAAACTAAAATACGCTCGCTTTAGCCGGGTTTTGGTTGATTCGAAAAAATGTTGATTCGCAAAACGGGGGATGGAAAAAGTTATGTTCGAATTAAGTCTGACGTAGCGCACCTCTCTCCATGGTGATATCCACACTCCGGGTCGGGAAGGCGGTAATGGATTTACAAGCTGGTTGCCAACCGCCAGAAAACATAGAAGAAGAAGAATGCGAGACTTGTTTTGTTTCCGGTTCTGCGGAAAACTCGCATGAGTTCGTAGTTTTCACCAAAATCCGTACATTTAATGGAAACACACAGGATTCATATTTCTTTTAATGCGCATTTCCCAATGATTCGAATCACTTTTGGATGGAAACATAGCTATTGTTTGCTGGTCTCAAACAGTAGTATGCAACTTGGCAGCCGTCTTGCCTAGGTGTCACACCATCCACCATCTCCTCCATCTCTCAGTGACAAAGTTAGCACTTCAGAAATGTCGATATGACACATAAAAATGTAATATATCCAAGGTTTGTGGAAATGTACAATGCCAACATCCTCTTCTGGCAACTTCGCTTCATCTTCGCACAACCTAAGATCCCCATCAGTCCTTGAGTCATCAATATAATCAATTAAGCCAGCCTTGCTCATTACTAACACTTATCAGGCTTGCAAGCTTCAAGTGTGTGTGTTTAAAGTGTGTACATACATGTGTGTTTGTGTGTTGCTGTGTATTTGGCTAATAACTGGCTCATATGTTCAGTCAACATTGCTGGTGACTGGTCCGGTTATCTGACATACCGTACTTTCATTTTGCATCTGCTTCTGTCTGTATTCTAGTCGCTGTTATCGTTTGTCTTTTTATTTTTTGTGTTTATTTAATCATGGCAAGTCTTATGCCATCTCTGCTTTGTCTGTGTGCAATATGATGTAGTGTTTGACATCTCTCGAATCATTCACATGCGGACATGCATTGGTTTAGCTCTAAGTCTTTGTTCCTAGAAGTGTTTCAAAGGGTGTAGCAGACTTTTTTGTCGTATGAGACACATTGTAAGCCGGGGACCGTGACGTCAACCCATGAAGAAGTCCCACCTAATTAGTATCGGTTATGCCAGAGTGAGTCTTTCCTGCTTTCTGCTCCCCTCTCTGCTGACCTACCCTGGAAAGTCAAACATTCAGTCATGAGACGGCAAAAAGGAGCGACAAAATGAGCGTCTGTGACACAGACGGGATTATAACGTACACGTCTGCCGCAGTCAGCGAGCGCTCCCTTTCCCCCCTCCGTAATGTTTACATTGTCTTTACAGAGGAAGACAGAGCTGAAACAAAAGGCGAAGAGGGTGAGGGGAGGGGGAAGCAGAAAGGGAGGGGGGATGAAGAAGGGAAGGAGGAGGAGGAGGAGGAGGAGGAACTCATTAGTGAAAGAGTTTAAGTGGAATGATGAGAAGAAGCTTGAGGGAAGGACAGGATGAGATAAGACAGGATTTAGAGTGGGAGAGAGAGAGAAGGAGGGAAAGATTTTGGAGGGGAGAGAAGTGTCACTTTAAACATTCTTCACTGGGGAGAGATAGGAATATCATCCAAACCTTAATCCCAGTTTATATTTAGTATCTGAGATTCATGCAGATGAAAAGTGCCTGACGCAGCGCTGAAGTATGACACTTTTATCCACTGAAACAATTAGCTGCTTACGCTAACAGGTCTCCATGCTAGATATGTTGTATTCTTAGAGATATTTCTTCTTAAATGAAGATTTGTTGAGCCATTTTGGATGCACAATTAGAACAATTATCAGATAAACAGTCAAAAAAAATGTAAGTTGACTCATTTCATAGCAAGAAACCCTTCATATAAATACACAACATTTCAGCCCTCTGATTTATTAGTTAAAGTGAAGGTCTGAGAACTGAAATGGTGTGTATTTAAATAAAGTTTATTGCAAATAATGGGACAGTGTATGGGAATTCTTTTCTCTTTACCTATGGACATTTTCCACCCACGCACCTGTCTACAAGTTAATGAGGGTGTGCATTAGCCACAACATTCTCACAGTACAAAAAAACCCCTGTGATTTATGACTAGCAAAAAAAAAGCACACTTAAAGTGACCAAGTAAAGGCAAAAACAAGGGACTGAATTAAAATCCTTTACCCTATTTATCTTGTGTCTTCCTCAATATTTGAAGTGGCACCTGAAGTGCCCAGTGATTTTGATTTAACCCTTTGGGCCCTAGGCGTTTTTGGGATATTTTTCCTGTCTTTACTTTTAAGCTCATATCACAGTCATTATAAAGGCTACATACACATGCTATATCTTGTTTTTTTCAGTGTGGGCTATCCAGATTTGCCATCATTCCATGTCCTTCTATGTACCTGTATTTTATATTAATTTTTATATCAATGAACAAAACAAATCCATGTTACTAAATTCTTACATTTTTACATGTATCTCAGCATAGCAAGTTGGAAGTTGACATATTCTGCCATATATGAAGAGGGGAGACTCTGGAATCTGGCAATATAAGAACCATGATGCTGGGACATTCTGTCACTTCACAGTTGTCCAAAACATGTGGTTTGTGCCAGGCAGACATAATTGCCAGTATTTTTTCATTATTGCAAGAAATTCCATTGACTCATTCACAAGTCAGAAATGTGTTTTATCTGAAAGAAACATGCAATATTTACATCTAAGTTCATAGAAAAATAGTCAACCAAGTGCAATGATGTCCTCCAAGATAATATTTGTCACTTTGTTTGCAGTAAAAAAAACTGGGGCATTTGGGGGGGGGGGGGGGGGGGGGGGGGGGGCGTGTCCCCCTCAATGTATATGGTGAGTACTGCCCTGTCAGCATGCATAATTAGGCCTCAGTTGTCTGTGTGCACAAAGGTGAAGTGGCTGGTTTTGTCATACAAAGTTTGATGGAGTGTCAACTGGACAATATGGAGATATTTGCATCTTGAAAGCCGGACTACAAATGTGGATAGACAGGGAGAAACACACGCAAGCCTAAGACATGGTAAGATACGATATTCCTCACTATATGAAGTGACTGAGAACAAGATCTGTATAATGGATTGTAAAGAAATTCGTCAGGTTTTTATTTTGTAGACAGTTACTCTGGATTTATAGCATGATGGGATGACAGCACAATGATGTGTGTGGCATCACTGGAAAGCTCTGCTCCTGCACTTTCATGTGATATGTGTGGCATTTCTGTGCGAGCCATGAGCATTCATGAGTAATCCATCCAAGAGTAATGTGTGTGCAGAGCTGCATGAAAGCTCTGTTATACATAATTTTAGTGTAACTTTATCTTTTTTTTTCGCTGTGAAAACATTGGACTACCGACAAGTGGTCGGTCTTGTTGGAAGGCTACAATTCTGTTTGACGTGATATGCGTGGCTTCTCGCTATGACGCACGGTTGCGGAGAAAATCTACAGAGAAGAACAGGTGTGAATTTGGACGCACTATGTGTCGTTCGGGCCCATAGGGTTAATACACCAGTATCTTTAATATTATGCAGTAGGTGTAGATTTTGTGGGGAAAGCAGGGGACATGCCCCACCTCAAAACTCAGCAATTGTTCAATTGAATACAAAGCAGTATAGGACTTTTATTTTGATAAACTGCTAGAAAGCGACTTATGGATGTCATACTGCGTCCAGTGGTAGGTGGCAGAACGCAACCTCAAAAGCAATGGTTGCAAAGTGCCATAAAACAGAAAGAAAAATAATCAATTATGCATGGTTGAATCAGGAAGTAACATGACATTTCCATCATAAATTAATGCAGCAAAGACACAAAGTAGTCCATAAAAATTCACCAGAATGCAGAAAATTTAAAGTATTTGACACTCAAAATTTCTTAAGGGAGGACCCCCAGATTAGGGCTGCCTCAGACTAAGAATTTTCCCAGACAACCAATAGTCGTCATTTAGGGCCGACTAGTCGACTAGTCGCCCTCATGTTTAATGACCTTTCTGGTCGACTAAGGATTGGGCGACTATTAGGGGGCAGCCCTACCCCAGATGCCTGCTTAATATGTGTACCCCCAAATATTGAAAAGAAATCAAAGCCCTTTTATAAACAAGAGGAAACCTGTAGAGATGAAAAATGAAGCCAACCCCGAAATGTCAAAAACTGCAGTTCTTTCTTCCTGAGGCCAGTCAGTCCCCATAGACCTCCATATTAAAATGCCCAACTCTACAGCAAAAAAAAAAAAAGGTTTTGGTCTCTACAGATAATTTCAACATTCATGACAACTGTACGAGGGGTGAATTTTGTTATAACTCACCTGTTTAAATCATATTGAAGCTTAAAGTTACACATAGTTAAGCTTTGCTGTCTTCCCATAGTATCCTCGGCTTCTTAGTCAGATCCACCCCTCGCTCTTTCACAGTGCCAGCCTCATGCCCAAATATGGTCACTTCTGGCTCCAACGACGGCCAAAATGCCGAACTTGAGACTTCAAAATGAGAGTCCACAAACTAAAGGGTGAGTCTTTGTGCATAACGCAGAAACAATAACTTTCTTGAGAATCCAAATTGACTCATTATCTTTGTTTTAATGGTTTGGCATCAAGGAGAATACATTTCCACTATCCTCCATGTCCTCTTAATTTTCTCCCAGTTATTAGGTGACAAATTGGCTGTTATCGCCCCTTTTTACAGCATTTACTCCTTCCACTATAAGGTAGTTAAAACATGACGGTTATTACTTTGGATCATTATAATTTTTAAAGCAGCATTTTGGTTGTCAACCAACAACCCTAAATCTCTTAATAAGCTCCAATAGCAGCTTTGTACTGGTGTGCGGAAAGTTCACCCAAGCTTATTTGGCAGTGAATAGTCAGCCATTTTGTTATCTTCCCAGCCACTTGACTTTCCAGTAAACTTTTGAATGTCGTACTCTGGGTGCAAATAAAGCCGGGAGAGTGACTGAGTCCAAAGATGTCCTGAGCCTGTGTACCTGCTTTTCTGATAACTTTCTCTCTCTCACTCTCTCTCTTTCTCTGACACACACACACGCACACACGTGCGCGCCTGCACACACACCTGGGTCCCTGGTGAGTCTGCTTCTCAAAGACTTCCTGAGATACCCTGTGATTGTCGTCCCATGGGGCTTTGCAAGCACAGTGATGTGATTTTCTCAGCTTCCTCCTTGTGGCACTTTAACACACACGCGCACATTCTCCCACACACAAGCAAACACACGGATGGACAAATAGGATGAAAGCAGCTTCATCATCCTTCTTGCAGTCGAGCATGTGTGTGTGTGTGTGTGTGTGTGTGTGAGTGTGTCCTGAGACTCAGAGCTGCTGGCTGTGTCAGTACTGTGGGAATCAATCAGGAATCTTTCTATGTAATTATGTTTCTGGCGTATTAACTGTGTGCGTGTGTCCATGTGTGTGCGTACGTACATAAAGCTCAGTATCGACTTGCCCTCCTTGCTCACAGTTTCAGTCAGCTGCCTACCTAAAGAGTAATATACATGTAAATTCACAGACGGCACACTTTGCCAGCCTACCTTTATAAAGAGCCTTCTCACCCCTCAGCCATAAGCCAGCCGTTTGGCTTTAATGTTCCAGCTGAAACACTCCCACTTCCTCAGAAAACATCATCATGTCGGTGATGTACTGCAATCATATCACTGCCGCTCGGTGCCTGAGGGGCTTGTTTGTCAAATACAGATGTAACTGTCATCAAAATCCCACTTTCTTACACGCACGCTGCCCTGCTGTTGCTGCTGCAGCTGCTGCAGCTGCAGCTGCTGCTGTGTTTGTCGGATTTATGCAGGGCGGTGAGCTTTAATGCAGTGATTACTACTCTGTGGGTAAACTACCTTATTTTCTCTCTTTCAAGGTGATTGAAAGGTTTGCACCTATTGCCATTATTATGACAACTTAGAATTAATGTCTAGTCAGTTGATTTAAAGGATGATTCCAACTCAGAGACTTAAAGGGATAGTTTGTATATTTCAGAGTAGGGTTGCATAGTCAGTGTGTTACCTACAGTAGATGGTGGCTAGTGCACCCCCAGTTTGGAGAAGCAGGCAGGAGTGCTAACACATAACCTCAGCAATGTACTGCTGTGGGGGTTTTGCTGCTGATGGGGCAGCAGCAAAATGCCACCTTCCTTGTAAGAAATTCTTACATTCTCCAGTTGTAAAATGTATAGCCTATGCACTGAATGATTTTGTCAACTGAAATGTATGTCAAACATCTATGGCCTGGCACCTTTCCCTCTAATTTTTGTCAAACCTCAGCATCAGTGGCTCATCTTGAGTCTCCCTAGCTAGGCTAGCGACATATTCCAAATCCATAAAAGTAAAAGTCTCAGAGGAAAATACAGAATTAAAAAGTGCACTGACAGATTTGTTTGCTTTTACCGCCAATGCTAAAATACCAAAAAATCATAAATATCCCACAAGAGAGGAGCCATCTTGTGGTAAAATGTATTTTTGAATGCTCATTTAGACCTATTTTTAATGTCGATAGGCTAATTTAGACTTAATGTGCAGTGTTACCATGAGGCTCAAATATGTTTTGCAGTGCCAAGCAGTTTTTTTATCATTAGTTTTGGTCAAAAATGTCTCTTCATAGTTAAGGTTGCTGACCCTTGGTCTATGTGGACATTATATTTTGAATATTTTCACCGCTTTACCTTGCCATCAGACTGCTCTTTCCTTTGATGCTACATTTTCTCTGCCATAGAGCTTCTGTTTTCCTATGCATAAGTGCAACTGTGCCATGTGCTGTTTCACACTGCATGCCAGTTGTTTGGGTCAGTCTTTCAGTGGTTTATGGAAGAGACAACAAATACAAGAACACAAAAAAGATTGATTATGACAAAGAGGACCAAATGCATTTCTCTGAAACACTTTTGCAAAGGGAGACTGAACAGGCCTAAAGTGGGGGATGTATAGAAATACGAAGTTCTTAAATTGAGAAAATGTAGTGAGGTCATCAGACGGTATCGTAAAGCACTTGATATTTTTAGGTAGCCGTTTTTTTTTGTGGCTAAAATATGTTTTGCTGCTGGCCCCCATCCACACCAGTACGTTACTTTAACTTCATTAGTGGTACTCCTGTCTGCTTCTCTGACCTGGGACCATGCTGACTGACATCTACTGTATGTAATACACTATGGATAAGTTCCTCATATAACCCCACTTGAAAAAATCCAAACTATCCCTTTAAGCATTTTATGAGAACCAGCTTACAGCATACATCACCCATCACCAATGCTTCATTTGCCCTTTCTATTTTTATTTAATTCTCCTCCTGTTCTGCTGTGACAGCACATTTTAACATCTTTAAAAAAAGAAATAGAAAGACAAATAGAAAGACACTCGCATGGGCACACTAGTGATGTGTTGTATTAGAAACATAAGGGTTTCAGGTGCAGACAGGACACTGAGGGTACAGGCAGGACATCTACTTATTCATTGTAATTTATTATCTACCAACACTGCAATGGAGAGAGAGAGAGAGAGAAGTTTGGAGGGCTGGTGGCTGCAGGGGAAAGAGAGCCAGAGAGGGTGACCATTGGCAGGTAGCGCGCACACACACACACACACACACACACGCACACTGAGACATACACACACACACACACACACACACTGAGACACACACAGTGTCCAGCCAGGATGATTCTCAGTATCCCTCCATAATTATGTTGAGCCGTTGCCCAAATACCTATTGATTGCCATTGAGCCTCGAGTGAATCTGACAACACACTCACGCACATAGTCCTGTGCGCAGACTTCACTGCAGTGGAGAGGGTTGGAAAGAACTGGGGTATAGTAGGAGATGTGAATGAAGGGGACAAAAGTATAAGAATAGAGACAAAGGGAGGAAAGAGTGGAGGGAGGAATGAGAGGGAAAAGGGCAGCCCAGTCGCCAGAAGAAAATGTTGGTATTTTATGTTTGTGCAAACCAGGGATACGTTACATTTGTACATTTCATACAAATCATATCAACATTTCTAAAAAAATATGTCGATCTGGTAACACGTATATGAACTGACTTTGTAATCGGGAGGTGGAGGGATGGTGGTTGCGAGGCGGCTGCCAAGCTGCAGACCACTGTTCAAGATCAACAAACAACAAACTGGTTGTTTTTTAGCCAGACACTGGCAGCATTTCCAGCCATAATTGTGCCACCAAAAGCTGATATTCTAACCCAAAACCCGGTCTTTTCCTAACCAAAACCAAGTGTTTTTTTGTGTCTAGCATAGCAACACTTTAACCACAGCAATGCTGAAATGTGAAGTTCCAGCACATCTGCTACATAATAATGTACAAATGTTAGATTTCTTCATTTATTCTGGTGGTTGAGTGGAAATAAAAAGGATGCTGTGGTGAAAGAAAGAGGAAAAGGGGAGGCAAAAGGAGAGAAAGAAGAGAGGAGGGAGAAATTGATGAGGTTGTGAGGGAAAAGAACATTAAGAGATGTGGCAGAAAAATGGAGTAAACTGACAACGCTATACAGATGTTCATTTGACTTTTATTTGCTGATAATGATCTTATAATGATTTTTTCCTCAATCAGTGTTTAAACAAATGAGCCACAATATTCATATTTGTTCATATCTAGAAATATTTGAGTACCAATAAAACACCAACAATCTGTTACTCATTTTAGGATTGACAACTTTAAGAGAGCTGTAACGGGTTTGTTGTTATCTAACAAAACATAATAAAGCAGGAGAGATAATGCCGTAATCGTGTAATAAAAGCAGCTTTGCATGTGACTCCACACAATAAACCATGACTGAAATGGCCATTTTTCATTCTGCTGTGACCCAAACCCCCCCTGTAGTTGATAAATAGCATTTGGCAGTGCATTTAAAGTACAATGCTTTATTGTGCTATGGCCCAGAATGGGCTTCACAGTTCTGCTGTATTCACCTTATTGTTTTAATGTTATTAGAAGTTCAAGGCTGGGTCGCCTGAACAGATTACAGTGACAAAAAAGAGGGAGGGGTGATGAGGAGGTGAATGGAGGGGTAACATACTGCAGATATTGGAGAGAGATGAGGAAACATAACACACTGAAATGCACATTCCCACAGTTCCAGGCATAGCTGCACCGATGCAAAGCTGCTTAATAGCAGAGTGATGAGGGTGAATTGGCTTATGGAGTGGAGGGAGGGAGAGTAGACATAATGGTGTCAATCTGGCGGCTGCACACACACGCACACACACATAAACACTGATGGATGCAGACCAACATCTCCTCTTACTCTTCTTTTTTTACTTTCCCTGCTTTAAACACAGATACACAAAGTGGAATGAATGAATGAGACAGCTACAAGGCTCCTGGTAGCGTGATGCTTCATCAGTAAAACAGCACGGACATGTGAAAAAAATCACTCCTGTATGTGTTTGTTATACTTAATAGAAAACAAAGATCCATGGCTGCCTCAGCAGGCCTGGACTCCCTCATGGGTGGTTGGCTTTATGCGTGCGTGTATGTGTGTGTGGTTTGCAGCTGGTTGTACCAGCGGGGCTGTTCTACAGTCATCGGTCTATCCCTTATCGATTCTTGGCAGGCAGCTCTGGGCATCGGCAACTCTTCTGTCACGCTCTCCCCTCTCACTTTCTCTTTCGCTCTCGCTCTGCCACTGTGTTTTGGATATCAGTTGTTTGTTGGGGTCTGTGTGGTGCTTCAGAAATTGGACCCAGTGCTGCCTCAGCACTTCTCTAGCCAGCAGCAGTTGCTACTTTAGAAAAAAACAAAAAAAAAGAGAGGTGAGGGAGTGACAGAGAATGAGTGAGTGTAGTGTAGAGGGAGTGTGACAGAAGAGACCCTTTGTGGCCATGTGAATGATGTCAGGTTTCTCTCAGAGGCAAAGGCAGGAGTATAATAATGTTGTTATAACAATACAAAAGCTCTTGAGGGGGAAAGGTCAAGGTGGTATACAAAGTGTGTGACTTGGAGACTAGACTGACAGTTAGTATTGGAAACTTATGAGACTGTCCTCCCCCCCAAAATGACCCCATAGGTTGTTTGTTTGTGCAGCTTATTATGACCCATGTCTTCGGTTTTTGTATATTGTTAGGGGGCAACTTCAAGTGGCCGTAGTCATTATGATGGGAGCAAAGGAGAAAGTCAGGTTATGTCCAAATAAGGAGGAGGTCAGAATGAATGGATGGACCCAACAAATACAAGACTTAGACCCAGGAGACAGCTGTTTGTGTCCTTTTGCCAGATCGGACGTGCTCAGAAGAAGCACAAAGGAATTTTTAAAGAAGCACAGGAGCAGCACACGGATGATGTCGGAGGTCTGTGATTGGTTGATCACAATGTTGGTCCAGAAGTGCAGTGTGGGATGTTGATCCAGGAACATCATGTTGTGCCATCATGTATGTAACGTACTTAACTCACATGACGTACATAGCAAACATACATATTTCAACCCAAACTGTGACCTTTTTCTAAACCTCACCATGTACTTTTGTGGCCTCTATGTAACCGTGGCTGGTTTGCAACATTAAGCACATGTTTTAAATTGCAACCATTACCAGTCATATGTGTTGTGGTCGTTTTTGATGTCCTGCCACTGGTAGGGGCATCAATTTAAGAAATGGTCCTGTGGGTTATATTAGTGGGTAGGAGCAAATGACCTATGTGATTGTATGTGTTGGAGAACTTGTTTTTTTAAGTCATGACCGTGATCTTTCTCTAATTGTAACCAAGTATGCCCAAATTTTACATAATTTTTGAATGCTGCTTTGTAACGGTCACATGTAACGAGGCACTAGATCAGAAAGCGGTCATCAGGGTCCTTTTGGAAAGCAGTGACAAAGTTGATAGGGCATGTGCCAGAAAATGAGAGAAAAGAGTGAAACAGATGGAGGTGTCGAGGAGAGAGGGAGGGGGAGAGATGGGAGGGAGTGAGGGGGGAGGAGAGAGGCTGTTAGCAAAGGTAAAGAGAGGGCGTGAGGGAGAGTGCAGCTTAGTGAAAGCTGCTCTCATCCTTTGAATGGAGGTTGTGATGGAAGGTGATACTCTAATAGGATACAGGACGATAAAGAGATCAGCTCTCTCTCCCTGGGAGCATTCCAGTCGGCCATCAGGTCCCCATGCAGGGCTCGTCAAATAAAAACCTCTGCTTTATTCAGAGCCCTTCCCATCAGCAGGGATCGCTCTGGTTCCTTGCCAAGCTACATGGAGCATCTGACAGAGGGACAGAGAGAGTATGACCAGGTTGGAATATACTGAGGATGCAAACAGAGGTAGTGTATGTCAAACTGCAGCTCTCATGCTCCTGTCTGTTAAAACTATAAAAGACAGTATCGTCCGCAAAAAATAAATCAAATATCTACTCTTTGATTGTAGATATCAATGTTATTATTTCTGCTGATCAAACCACAGTTAGACCAATGCATTTTTCAAGCAGGTTGCTAATACTTTGAGAACTCCCATTTACCACCAAATCACACAAAAACTTCTTTATTGCCGTTTTGTATCCTTGAAAAAGCATATGTGGTACTTTAATGACTGAAACCTGTATAAATTAAATTTAAGTCTGGCATACTAGACATACCAATTTACAACTGGATGAGTAAAATACTAAAGGCTACAGAGACAGGTGAGAAACCTTCACCTTCATATCAGAGATGGATGGCATAAGAATAGTTTGTACCTATTAAGATCAAGTTAGAGTTGCAGGTGGTAACTTTCATGAAAGTAACTTTATGTCATATTTGCTGAAACTGTCTCCACATACACACAGATTAATGTGAGACATAAAAAAATTATGTCCCTCCTGCTAGTGCCTTTAATGGCAATTTCTAGGATCTACTGCGCCGCACCAAAAAAGCTGAGGAGTCTGTAATACAACTGTCAATCATGTCAATCACAGCTTGTGAACCACAATCGAACCGTCAAATTTGCAGCACAGATCACATATGAATCAAGATTCTGTCACTGCATTGCCTATTTCTCTTCTCAGATGTTTTCAGGAACATATTTTAATGCAGTGGTTCCCAACTGATGGGTCACAGCCAAAAAGTGGTTCGTGGGTCCACATATTATTTTTAAATACAGTGAATTTCTGTCACAGAACTTGTATTCTGAAGTGCTGTTTTCAGCTGTAGACTGAGTGAGTGACTAACCGAGAGCTACCTAGCAGAGACAGCAAACAAGCTCGACAACATGGCCAAATGCAAGTATGATGCTAAATGTATTCAGTTGTATGGACGTGGAACTAATGACCAAGGAGCAATCTGGACCCTGTGGCTGGACCACTTGGGAGCCACTGTTTTAGTGTACTGTTTAGTTGTAAAATGAGAATGTTTATGACATGGCAGCCCATCAGCTGGACCAGTTTTCTCATATTACAGCTATACAGTGCACTAAAATATGTTTCTGAGAACAGTTGGGGTGAGAAATATGCAATGCAAGAAGAGAATCTTCATTCAAGTTTGATTGGTGCTGCTTAGTATAATAGATTGACCGCAGTTCACAAGCAGTGATTGACATGATTGACAGCTGAGTTATAGACTCCTCAGCTCTGATTGGTTGTTTTCATTCACGTGTGGTAAAGCTATTAGAAGCAACTGACTGAAAAAAATATGGGTGTACACCGGTTTGACCTAATTCACAGATTTCTAAAGGAATCTTCTGAAGCGTAAAGTTTTGTCCTCCAGCTCACCACGATCTTTTGTCCTCTCAGTAATTAAAAAGGCCCCAAACATACTTCTGTTTAAGCCTGTATATCTTCCTAATGGAATATTTGTTCTTTAAATCACCAGAAAAACTAACTATAGCTATGGAGACCGTAAGTTCATTTGGAAAAATAACTAAATAAAGCACTTCAGTGCAGCCAGGGTTTTCTTGGAGTCTGCATCTAGCCGCCATCAGAGGAACTTCTGCATTGGCAAGTGGTTGCTGATTACTACCAGCAGAATGCATACAGCCTGTGACCCTGTTCAACTCACTCAAATGTTAAGAGGTGATGTCTGGCCACCTTTTTTTCATTCAGAAGGGATTCAGCATGCACATGTCCTTATCTCTGCATTCAAAGTACTCCAGCTTCAAAGAGCGACAAACATTTCAAACCTGGAAGCTCCTCAGCAAAACCGCAGTATTTGACTTTTCCTTGCCAAACTTGAATCCATTCTGCAAAAATAATAGTAAGCAAGTGTTCTCATAGATGTCTGAGGAACGCAGAATGAAAAGACACCATTTAGATTGTTCTTAACCATTAGCTTTGGCAACAACAACAACAACATAAAAGCAGTACAGGGTGGATGAGATCAGCAGACAGCCAGGTGAAGAGACAGATAAATAGTTAGGATTAATCAGTCACTGGCAGACAGGTGCATACTGCAGAACAAAAGAGAAGTGAAAACTAACCAAGTATGGAAAAATTGGAGCAAGACAAAGCGAGACAAACTCAAAGAAGGAGTGAAGAAAAAACAATAGTATGATGAAAAAATGTATTCAGTGTTGAAAGCAAGAGTGAAGAAAGTGAGGGAGGTAGGGAGGGCGAACCAGAGAGGGTGGGAGGAGTGTGGTGCTAAGTAATGTATCCTGCCAGTTTTCATTGTGTCTACAACTGAAACTGCTCCACAGAAGCAAGGAGGCTGTAATAGGATAAAGACTGTACTGCAGAGGGAGAGCGAGAAAGATGGGATGGGAGGGGAGGGGGGCGATGTAGGAATGGGGAAAAGAGAGGAAGGAAGAGAAAAGGAAAAGGGACAAATAGAGGGACAGACACACATGAACACAAACAGTCAGGAATCAATTATTGGTTGTGTAACCAGGTTTTAAAGCTCCATTGATCACTGATGTCGGGTTTGCCACTTCAGTAGCTTAACTTCAGAATGGTCAGGTGTTGCTCTCGCCGCTCCGTATTATGCCCTATTTTCTGGTGCGCCTTCCATTGGAGGGGGCTTTCCAGGGATTTTTTTAAGTGGAGAGGAACTGCTGTAAGATTTTACTGCATTGTTTAAGCAGGATAGACAGTCCAGTCTTTTCAAAGGAGAGTGGGCACCCCATTGTTTGAAATTGGAGATGGACTGCTGGTGCTGTAAATGGACCACTGTTTGGAAAATGGAGGAGAGGATCTAGTGTTTTGAAAAGGGGAACAGTGAGGTCACAGTTGGTGTACACCCCGCTGTCAGCTCCCAGGTCGGTGGCGTCCGCAAACACGGCGTGGTTTATACTCGCAATGACATATCTAATCAGACACATTGTAAACAACAAACCACTCAGCTGCAAACAGCGGCTTCCTCACAACAGAGAGCTGTGCACCAACCTCAGTGTAGGCCATGTGCTGCAACCTCAATTTTCAGCACAGGCTGAAACTGCACATCTCACTGCAGTTTTTCCTAATTCTGTTACCTGCCTTAACCCATGTGGGTATTAGTGTGTGAAGCTCCACCAGAATACATAACAGTATGTGTCCATCTGAGCAGCTAGATTAGGTATACAGTGAGGTTAACTGCTCTTCCTCTGGGGCACTTCAGAGGTTTCTAGAACTGTCAGTCTGTCACTGCAGGATGAAATACCAACCTTTCAACTGCTCAATACTGTCTGTCATCCTGCCAACCTAATGTCCCTTCAACATCTCTATTTTTAGGATAGCTGGCTGAGAGTAAGGAGACAATCATATTCAGGAACAGTTTTACACATATGGCCGAAAGTGTGCAGGTGTTGGTTTATGTGTGTGAAACAGAGAGGGAGACACCGTCTGCCACTTTCATCAGACATTTTTGGCCTTAAACTGTATAATTTCATGGACAGCAACATAGTCAAAGACAGGTGAGAGATCATTACATATCCTGCAGCCAGACCCTCTTAAAGTAATGAATGAACTCCTTGTAAAAACAGATGACAACGCTCAATCATAGTCACGTTACCTGTGCTGTTAACAGAGGTGATCATGCAGTTTTAATTGAACGCCTTAAGCGCTGTGTGGGTACCTCTGACTCTGAACTGAGCTGGCTCAGATTCTAGTTTATTTTTATAGGGAATCCATCTTCAGCAATCATCACTGTGGGGTTCCACAGGGCGCACGTCTGGGGCTCATCTTTTTCTGGCTCTTTTTGGGTTTTTTATCTGTGAGCAGACATGTAGTGATTGTTGCCATTTTAAAAAAAAAGGAATAAGAAAACTACTTGCTTCAAACTAAGAGAGATATCAGGAAAAAAACACAAAACAACAACAGAAAGAAACAATAACGCTCGTGTTTACTGTGGTAACCATGTCCTGTGAAAAACGCTTTATTATATTTAGCCCTCTCTAGCATGTGAGCCTCCTTCTTCATTGCATGCCAAGACATGATTGCATGTGCAGTGTGTTCAGCCTCCAGACATTTGGGGGGAGAAATAGATGCTGCACACACATCCACAGAAACAGAGAGAGCTGTGTGCAGTAATGCTAAAAATGAAGAATTAGCCTTTAGTTTTATAATTGGCTCGAATGGGCACAAAATAATGAATGTGTATGTCTGTGCATCAGTGTTTGTGCCCTATAATGGCAATGCCCCAGAAGGAAAATGCAAGAAGCCTGTTTTTTTTCCATTTCACCTGCCTTTTAGCTCTGTTTTTCTTACACACACACAAACACACAGTTTGAGGATTTCAGGTATAGACATCATGTTACTGCTGGTGATAATGATGACATTAATGAGACTTTCTGCACAGTGTTATGGCAATTATAATATTGGAAAAAATTACCACATACATGATGTGCAGCCCTGATGCAAGATGATGCAGGGTACAGTGTAAACCTCACATCTTCAGAAATTAAACATTGGAGAAATTTAGATTTTGCGTTCTTTTTGGTTTCAAATCTTAAATATTTCTCTAAAGTGTTAGATTTGTGTGATTGAACTGTCATTAGTGTGTGGAATACCTGACTTTTCAACTATGCTTCATTTTAAGAGCAACATTATACAAATGAGCAGCACAAGGCAGGCATGAAAGCGGGAAAATGAAAGTGAAGTAAAAAGGGGTGAAGGAATGAGAGAGAGATATTTTCCCCTTTGGCTGATTTAGCTGTAAATATATGACTCATAATGTCTTTGATTTGCAAATTAGGGCGACTGTTTTTCTCACCACTGTAGCCCGTGTATCTAGCTTTTTTCTGTCTGTCCTTCTTGCCTCCTGTTTTCCCAGCTGCAAAGTTTGTCTGTGTGCGTGTAGATGTATGCATGAGCATGCATGTTCATTAATATCGCTGCAGTCCGCAGGGGTGTGATGAGAAGAGAAAAGCTCCCAAACAAATCACAGTCTTATCTCTTATCTGGCCCAGCCAATCACATGCTGATCTTATCACCAACATCAACAAAATGCTCAGAGAGAGGGGATGCACAGAGTGAGAGATGAATAGAGAAAGAGATACACCAATAGAGGTAGAGGCGAGGGAGAGAACAGGCACAAAAAAAAGGCAGAGAAGATGAAGAAAAAGAAAAGCAAAAGATAAAAGAGAGAGACAATGGAAGGAGGATCAGAGAGAAGAGGAATGAGGAAGAGGGTTTTTGCAGGACTAAAATAGACCAAGTCAAATGAGAAAACTAACAAACCGTATCGAGCACTACCAGAAGTGTGTGCGCCTGTGTGTGCGAGTGTGTGTTAGTGTGGTTCAGTGCTGCCATTATTAGGTGATGTAAAGAGCTAATGCGGTGTTAAATAAAAGCAGCACTTGCTTCATTATTCATGGTGTCTGGGGTCACAGGCCCGCGGTTTTGTGCGTGCGTCACTACACGTGTGTGCATGTACTGTATGTATGATGTGTGTGTGTGTGTCTTGCCAAATTCTTGGCCACGACTGACTCTCTCTTTAAAGAGGATTTGAAACTTTGGGAGCTACAAAGTGGGTCAGCAACTTTGTCTCCTCTCCTCTCTCCTCTCCTAATTCACCCAAGCGCAATTTCCTTACTTTGACTTTCAGTAGGAATCTTACAAACACCTGTAATGGCCTGCTCAAAATGCTGCACTGTGTAAAGACTTTCCCACATAGTCAAGAATACATTTCTGGGGAAAAAGCAAATCTTTGTAACCGAGCTTCATACCAAAAATTATTCGTGTTTGCCTTTAAAAAGCCATGTTGCTCAAACTGTGCTGTACAAACCGTGTTTGTGACCCAGTTGAGTCTCTCCCCCTCCGTTGTGTGAGCGGTGATCCACAGATGCTCCTCTCCACTCACGACTCAAGTCAGATAGTATTACCGTCCTTCGCCCTCATACGAGAGACCTCAGCAAGGCTGCGCAAGGACGACCCTGATCCTCCAAGATGTTTGTCAGCCTCTAACCAGTGTCACGGATGACTCATTTTTGTTTTCCCTGGTCACACTGGGCTGTTAACTACATGGCCGTTTGCACTTTGAGTATGTTCCCTACAATTAAGTGACTGCTTGTTGTGGTCGATGTTTTCTTGTTATTCTTTTTTGTATTCAGAAAATGTTGCACTATGTGATTATTTTCAACACCTCTCATCTTCATATTCAGAGCAGAGTGTCACCTACTGAAAGCCACAGGGCAGTTTCACTAGACAAATTTGTGCTTGAACAAGGTTTGACAAACGACAAAGAAACGACATTTCATTTTCACACACACTGACAAATTAATATCATACACTTGTCTCTTGAAAGTATGGAAACATCAAGTACAACCAAGAGCAATCAAAAGCCTCTAATTGCCCATGCTTTGTCCTTGCGTTGGAAGAGGAGCTGCCAAATTTTTTCACAATTTATCAATTAAAAAATCCTCTAACCTCAAAAATGTTGTGTTTTCCCTCTGTTTATGTCCCCGAAAATGCCTGACCTTGACTATGCTAAATGTATCTGAGCAAACTTTGTCACCAGAGAGGTGTTTTCCGTTCCTCTACTACAGGGAAAGATGTCAGGTCATTTCCCTTAAATACGAGATTCAAATGTATGTTGGGCAAGCTAGATTATGTCACTAATACGTAAGCCGATCACTGTCCAATACAGGAGCTGACTTTGATAAAACACCAGCAAAGAAACCCGAAACCTCCAGTGCAGAGCAGACTTGTCAGCAAAGAGAGCAGTTAGTGTTAGTATAGGAAGTTTTGACAGCAGACATGGTAGAGTCTGCTGGATCGGATGCAAACAGTCATAGCAGATATTATTGTTTGAGAATTTTGTCTGTCAGATGTCAGAAATTAGGGATGAAAATCATCAGACAGACTCAAATTGCTTCTTTAACATATCAGACCTCCAGAATATTCACTTTGCTGTCATTTACTGTCAAGACAAAAAAAGGCAGAGAATCTTCAGATGCTCTTATTTCAGAAGCTTGAAATTAAAAATTACTGTTCATCTGAGTGGGCTTTCACACCTGCTCTGTTTGGTTCGGTTCAAGCGAACTGAAGTTTCCCCCACCCCTAAGTGTGGTTCATTTGGGCAGGTGTAAACATAGTAATCACACTCGAGTGCGCACCAAAACAACTGGGCTTTGGTCTCGGTCCAGTTTCAAGTGAACTCTGGTGCGGTTCGTTTGTGGTGAGAACGTGTTCCGACCTGGATCTGAACCAACTGCAGTCACATGACACATTGTTTGGGTTAAACATGAGCATGCTACAGTCCTGGAGGATTATTAATGTGCACCTCCTCCTGTACTGCCTTAATATGCACATTCAGCACATCCAATGCATCAAAACATTGTTTTCTAGTTGGAGCCGCGCCTCGTTTTCAAACTGTATGGTTTGACTAAAATGAACAATGACAGCAATATAGTCCACGATGAGCAGCGCTAAAATCAACCTGTGTAGTTGTCCCTCCATTGTGACATTAGAAAGTGTCACATTTATCTTGCAAGTGTACTCTTCTTCAACGTTTGCTTTACTTCCTGGATTTTTCCCACATGGAAATTCTGACCAGTCAAGAGCAGCTTTCTCACACAAGGCATTTGATCTGGACCAAAGCAAGACAACGCTAGGTCTGAAAGCACCCTGAGTCTCATCCTGCTGTTTTCTTGTAATTCAAATTGAGAACTACTGCGGCTGGTCAGCACTGTAGAGTTTTCTTTTTCTGCTTGTGGAAGAACAAAGAAAATACGGAGGTGAAAAATAAGGATTTACTAAATATGTGAAATTACTGATTCAGTAGGTTGATCACACAGGTCACTCTCACCCACTTCCTCTTATGCTGATTCAACATGCTGCATCAGCTTAAGATAAGGACGGACTGAAGCCACAAAAACAAGGGGTATCGTCTTGATAAGAGACACACGACCACGGCCCAACAGCGGCCAATGATGATGATGGAGACATGTATCAAAAATCTGACTGAAGATTCTAAGATAATGTGGCTGTGCTTCACACACACTTCCATTCCTTGCAGTCCAATGTGTGTTAATGGTGATGTTCACTGTATGATATTCAAAATGATTGTTACCCTATATTACCATACAGTTATACATATATGAGCTGAAATATAGTTAAACTGCCTTTCATCCACTGTTGTCGCTCGTCTCCTTCCTCTCCTCTCCTCTTACCTGATATCTCCTTTCCCTTGTTTTACTCTATCCTGCGCTCCTTTCCTGTCGTCCCCTCTCCTCCAATCTTTTCCACTCCACTTTTCTCCCTCCATCTCTTTCTCTCTTCATCGCTCTTTTGCCCAGAAATGTAAGTGACCCATCTGTGATAGCAAAAGGTACATTAGGCATTAGGGAGTTCCCCTCCGGCCCTGTGTGTGTGAGAGTGAGAGAGTGAGTGTGTGTGTGTGAGTGAAACTCTGTGCGTCTGTGTGTGTTGTTAACAGATATCGCCTGATGGACTCCTCCCAGGGGTGCTGTCCGTCTGCTTGGCCAATGAAATGCAGCCAATTACTCTGCAGGCCTCGCTGGCAGCCAATCAAATGGAAATGGGAAAGCTTAGAGATGACGATGGGGTTTTGGGGCACAGCACTTAAATTGCACTTTGTTAATGTACAGGAAAGTCGGCGTGTGCATGCGCATGTGTTCATACGCTGTATGAGAGTGAGAGCTGCTCCATTTCAATCCTTGCCTCTCCTCTCTCCTGCTTCCTTGTTGTTGTAATATTAATGATGAATGTGCGAGTGTGGATGTGAGCAGATTTGAATAGAGCAGAGTGCTGCAGTGAGTGCAGCAGGGAGAGAGATCCCCCATTTTCCTATCCCTCCTTGTCTTTCCATCCTGGGCGAGTTTAAAGGAATAGTTCAACATTTTGGGCAATATGCTTATTTGTTTTTTAAAGCGTTAAATTAGAAGATCAAAAGCAATGTCATGGAGCAGTAGGCAGAATATGGTTAGCTTAGCATAAAGATGCAGGGGGAAACAGCTAGCCTGGCTCAACAGTGTCCGTGCCAACCTGCAACCACAGCTTCAGACGCTGTATTGAAGTACTGGGTGTATGGGAAAACTGTTGTACATCAAGAAATAGGTCCAGCATGTAGCTGCTAAGCTAAGCTAAACGCCAACACTCTGTAAATCACACACAGACACGAGATTGATCCTCTCATCTCACTCAGAAAGAAAGCAAATTATTCCTTTCCACTCCATGTCTATAATGTATCTCTCCCTCTTCCGCTTCCTCTCTGTTTTCAGTCCACCCTCACCTCTTTATCCCCCCCCCCCACTCACTCCCTGACATCGCTCCTCGCCTTTTGCTCATCTATCTTCCTGCCACTCGTTTCATCCGTGGCTCCCGCCCACCCCGCTCTGTTTCGTCCTCGTCAAAGTAGGTCTCTCGGTGTCAGTGTCTGTCTGTCGGTGGCAGCGGTGATGAATCACTGACACTGCCAGTGTATTTAGTGATGACCATAACAGCTGACTGATGCATCTCTGTGGAGGAAACTATCTGCACATTATGCAGTATTGATTTGCCCCTACATAGATGTATGTCAGAGTAGAAGCAGGGGCTAATATGATGGGATATGGCATGTCCTTTGTAACAGAACATGTCTTACCGTCTGGCTACATATTTAAAGGAGCAGTGTGTAAAATTTAGGGGGATTTAGTGGCATCTGGCGGTGAGGATTGCAGATTGCAACAAGCTGAAACTGCCAGGTTAGAATTCCTTCAATGTTCAATGTTCAGGAAGTTTTTACCAGTAGCCAAATTATCCGCAGAGGGCTCCTCCTCTCCAAAACAAATGGACCAGGTGATTAAAGCCGGTTAAACACTGAATAAAGCAGTTTACAAATCAGTGTTTCTGCTCACCTATTTTCGCCTATAACCAAATGTTCAGGAGGCTTTTACCAGGATCCAAATTCTCTGCAAAGGTCTCTTCCTCTCCAAAACTTACAGACCGGGGGATTGATTGACCGGTGTTGATGACCTGGTATAAAATAAGAAATAAATGATTTGGCATGATTCTGGCCAAATTTGGTTATGTGAGGAGAAGCAATTGTTCCTGGAGCTGGTTGTCTGAACAACAGAAAAACAGTAGCTTAAGTGACAGGAAACCCCTTTTAATGTGTATTAGAAAGCTGTAGGTGTGTCAACTGACATGACATACTAATTCCTTGGCTTTCTTGTGAGTAAACCCTCAAATGTCCAATCCTGTGTTTTCAGTCACTTGTTTCCACAACATTTACACTGGTAAAAACAATGAAGCAGTTCCGCGTTAAGAAGTAGTGTTTTTCCGAAGGTGCTCGTCGTGGAGGGGCTGCATAGGTAGATAGTGTGAAAATGTGACAGCGCAAATGGCCCTATTTAGAGCGAGTGTTTGTTTTTTTGTGCTTAGCTACTGTAGAAACACAGCTTTGCAACATGGCAGACTCTGTGAACAAGGACACGCTCCTTATGTAGATATAAACAGCTCATTCAAAGGTAATAAAACACAACAATTGGTAGTTTTATGTGATTAGACACTAAAGAAAACACACACACTCAACCTTTAATGAATAAATTGGGGGAAAAGGTATTTACCTTGCCACAAAAATGTATCAAAATTCTATACTTTAAGTTACGAGATAAATGTTGTTGTTGTTGTTTTCCATAAGTTTAAAAATTAATGTTAAAAGTAATCAGTAAAGCATTTATAAATTCCTCAAAACTTCCTAAGAACAGTTTCTGAGCTGCAGTGGAGTCAGATTATTTTTTTTAAGACCTGGCAACTGAGGTGTTTATTACTTATAAAGTATAACTAAATGATTTATTAGACTAATGAAGACATTTAATTAAACATAATGCATTCAATAAAGAATACCTTAAAGGAATAGGTTTACATTTTGGGAAATATGCTTACAAGCTTTCTTGCTGGACTTTGTACTGATGACACAAATGAAAAATAATTAATTAGTTCAGACAGATAGTTAATTAGCGAGCTTTAGAGATACTAATTTTTGGACAAAGCTAGGCTTGTTTTCCTTCTCTTTCCAGTTTTTATGCTAAGCTAAGCTAATCGTCCCCTGGCTGAAGCTTGATATTGAATGGACAGATATGAGAATGTATCAACACTGAGTACATCAGAGTATTTTCCAAAATACCGAACTATTTCTTTAATAGAGGGTGGCTGTGATTTTTCAAAATTGCAGGTTGCAGTTGGAAACCAAAGTGCCTGGGGCCTTTCTGACTGGACAACCTTTTCAACCTGCTTTCCAAACAGCAAGTACTGCTGGATGATTTCAAATTATTAACCACTCAGTTAGCAATACCCTCTCACTATCTGAGGAGGAGGGCTGGTTGAGCAAAACTCAGCCAAGTGAGTCACCCTGTGCACAATTTGCTCAGTTTCTGCAAGCAACCGATGAATAAAGCGACACACCAAAGGCAGCCAGGCTCACCCAAATGAGGGCAAAACGTTCACAATATGCCACAAAGACACAGTAATAGCACACTTTAAAACAGATCTAAAATCCGCGTTGTTTAGTGTCATCAGAAAGATAATGAGATGCAGCCTCCAGTGAACTCTCAAAATTGCCTTCTCAAGTTGAATTTTGGAACATATGGTCCAGGCAAGCTGCTCAACATCAAAATATTTGCTGTGGTGTTGACCCAGGGAAGCTAATTTGCACTGAACTGAAGTCATATTTTCCCTCATTTACTTTCTTTTTAATTCTTTTTATTGGCATTGCTCCCTTCTCCTTTTTCCTCTCATGTACAGCAGCTGAAAGATCAGACTCAGTCCTTCACTGCTGTGCAGGTGCTCCAGCTAAGCCTCTCTGATGTCGTTCCTGGAAACATGACATTAAGATGAAAATTATTTCACACCACTACTCATGCTCCCTTACGTCACCTCAGCCTTTTTTTTTCTTTTTTTGTTAATCTGGGCTGGTTTACGACTCTGTAAATGTAGGTTTAGGTGTTTTGTTCCTGTTCAACTTTGCCCTTTGAGGCCTTTGATTTTCTTGTTTTTTTGTTTTTCCTGGGCAGTGGGTGTTCCTCCATTCTGTTTGAGCTGAGCTTTATATTATGTTGTTTGTGTCTTTGGAATGAACTCAGCATGATACACAGCCCTCTGGCACAGATACACACACACACACACACACACACACACACACTCAAAACACAGCACAACACGTATAAATCCCTTTCACTTTGAGTACGGGGTGCATGTGTGCGCATGTGGGGACGAGCATCACAGTGTGAGCACAAACACAAGCATTTAGTTGTGCGTGAGGGTTATTTATGACTCTATGTTTGAGTTAATGCACACGTTTGTGTGTGAGTTAAAGCATGTGCTTGAACTGTACGCTTCCACCTCGTGCATTATCTCTCCTAATAAACAGCTCCTCAGATTAGGTTCACGATTTCATCTCCTTGCGCTGAACTCTCATCTTAAACGCTTCAATTCTTTAAAACCCTTTAAGGCGGCTTCACACTGAGTGCCTCCATACAGGATTACTATATTCAATACTTTAAAAAGAAAACATGCTTCGACAAGTAATCCCGACAAAGGGGGCTCTTGTCGAAATATTACTTATGTATTCAATAAAGCACCGCGGCGTGGAGGATTGGGCTGTGCAGCGACTTGTAATTCAAAGTCTTATTTTATTGTGATTAGCACCTCTGCTCATCCATTTATTTTCTCTTCCTTTTGTGTTCATTCGAAAAGCCTGCCAAAGTGTGAGGTGGGACAGATAGCAGAGAGAGAGGCACTAAGGAAGTAGGAAAAGATAATTGAAGGAATGAGGGTAGGAAGGAAAGGGAAAAAAGTGGAGGAAGAGCTGCAGGAAGGAAGGGTGAAATTAGGAAATCATGATTGGTAGGACAGTGAAAATGCAGAAAATGATTATGATGGTTATGGCTGTTGATGAAGCCAGTATTGACAGTGATGATAATTTTCAGAATGATGACTCTATTATGACGGTGGAGGCTGTAATGATGATACCAACAAGTGGTGTGCATGTGACAGGTGTGAATTGCAACCTACAGTACAGGCCAAAAGTTTGGACACACCTTCTCATTCAATGCGTTTTCTTTATTTTCATGACTATTTACATTGTAGATTCTCACTGAAGGCATCAAAACTATGAATGAACACATGTGGAGTTATGTACTTAACAAAAAAAGGTGAAATAACTGAAAACATGTTTTATATTCTAGTTTCTTCAAAATAGCCACCCTTTGCTCTGATTACTGCTTTGCACACTCTTGGCATTCTCTCCATGAGCTTCAAGAGGTAGTCACCTGAAATGGTTTTCCAACAGTCTTGAAGGAGTTCCCAGAGGTGTTTAGCACTTGTTGGCCCCTTTGCCTTCACTCTGCGGTCCAGCTCACCCCAAACCATCTGGATTGGGTTCAGGTCCGGTGACTGTGGAGGCCAGGTCATCTGCCGCAGCACTCCATCACTCTCCTTCTTGGTCAAATAGCCCTTACACAGCCTGGAGGTGTGTTTGGGGTCATTGTCCTGTTGAAAAATAAATGATCGTCCAACTAAACGCAAACCGGATGGGATGGCATGTCGCTGCAGGATGCTGTGGTAGCCATGCTGGTTCAGTGTGCCTTCAATTTTGAATAAATCCCCAACAGTGTCACCAGCAAAACACCCCCACACCATCACACCTCCTCCTCCATGCTTCACAGTGGGAACCAGGCATGTGGAATCCATCCGTTCACCTTTTCTGCGTCTCACAAAGACACAGCGGTTGGAACCAAAGATCTCAAATTTGGACTCATCAGACCAAAGCACAGATTTCCACTGGTCTAATGTCCATTCCTTGTGTTTCTTGGCCCAAACAAATCTCTTCTGCTTGTTGCCTCTCCTTAGCAGTGGTTTCCTAGCAGCTATTTGACCATGAAGGCCTGATTGGCGCAGTCTCCTCTTAACAGTTGTTCTAGAGATGGGTCTGCTGCTAGAACTCTGTGTGGCATTCATCTGGTCTCTGATCTGAGCTGCTGTTAACTTGCGATTTCTGAGGCTGGTGACTCGGATGAACTTATCCTCAGAAGCAGAGGTGACTCTTGGTCTTCCTTTCCTGGGTCGGTCCTCATGTGTGCCAGTTTTGTTGTAGCGCTTGATGGTTTTTGCGACTCCACTTGGGGACACATTTAAAGTTTTTGCAATTTTCCGGACTGACTGACCTTCATTTCTTAAAGTAATGATGGCCACTCGTTTTTCTTTAGTTAGCTGATTGGTTCTTGCCATAATATGAATTTTAACAGTTGTCCAATAGGGCTGTCGGCTGTGTATTAACCTGACTTCTGCACAACACAACTGATGGTCCCAACCCCATTGATAAAGCAAGAAATTCCACTAATTAACCCTGATAAGGCACACCTGTGAAGTGGAAACCATTTCAGGTGACTACCTCTTGAAGCTCATGGAGAGAATGCCAAGAGTGTGCAAAGCAGTAATCAGAGCAAAGGGTGGCTATTTTGAAGAAACTAGAATATAAAACATGTTTTCAGTTATTTCACCTTTTTTTGTTAAGTACATAACTCCACATGTGTTCATTCATAGTTTTGATGCCTTCAGTGAGAATCTACAATGTAAATAGTCATGAAAATAAAGAAAACGCATTGAATGAGAAGGTGTGTCCAAACTTTTGGCCTGTACTGTATGTCAAAGTCTAGTGAAGTCAGACATAATAATGCACAGATAAATAACAAGCAGGGCTGTGGAGGGAGAGAGCAGAGTAATCTGATTACCTAGAATGGAGTGGTTTAAGGGGAAATTACAGCAGTACTCCTCACCTGTTTATGACCCCTGCGTGTAGACATGTGTCACCTGTTGCAAATGTGTATGTTGTGACTGCTTCATAAGAATTTTATTCTTGCTTTAATCAAATATTATTTTAGAGGTGTTTGAAATTTCACAAGATAATAAAAAAGCATGATCTTTCCTGTTAAGCAGTGGCAATCCAAAAATCTTGGGGGCCCCATTGAGGCCTTGTTTCACTGTGCTGACAGTTACACCTAACACTGTATGCATGACAGTTACAGGTATACTGACTGTCCTAATTAATGGTATCCAGCTGTCATTTGGTAGTTAGATGGGGCCCCACTTTTTGGGGAGCAGGAGCAGTGCCCATATGTTTAGGGTTAACCCCAAACATCTGCCTGGTTTGCCTCTCCTGAATGAGCGGCCTGCTTTTAAGGCCTTCACACACTCGGGGTGTTTTTTTCTGTGCGATAAATTTGCATGCAGATTTTTTTTTTCTCACTTTTTTATTGTTATGATGACCAAATATTACACAGTGAAAAGTATGCAGTCAAAAAAAGCTCCATATTTATTTATTTTTTTGGAACAAGGTCACTTTTTTAGCTTTTGCACTGCAAATAAAGGCATTAATTTATCAGTCCCTCCAGGATTTCGTGATGCTGCAGTCATAATAATCAAAGCAAAATCAGCCAATCCCTGTTAAGTCTGCGGGACCTTGCAGTTGCGTCCAATCACCACATCTTTACCAAAAATTTGACTATTTAAATGGGGTAAAATCATTTCATTGTGGAGCTGCACTCAGCGTATTGATTCACTCAACCCCTCCCTCATTATCTGTTTATCATGAGACTACTGCTGTGAAATATGTCGGGTAGGGATGAGATCACATTGTGTTGTGGTAGCTCATGCTATTCTGGCAGAGAGAGCAGGAGGAGAGCCTCTTATGGGGATGGTCCCCACCATCACATATAGATTCCAATTCCTTGGGGAAACACTGAATGCTTATAACACTTCCAGTCCAAGACAGCTTCAGAACTATTTTTGCACTTTTCACTTGCTCCCCCCACTGTCACTGCGTTCATTTTCATTGCCTGAAAGCAGCCATTTCAAGCCGCAACAATCACAAAAACAGCCTGCGAAACCCTGAGGGACTGACTTATGAGGATTATAAAACAACACAGAGGCTCCATCGTCCAAAACAAGTCGGTAAACTGTATTATTTTTTAAAACCAGCGTTTTGCAGATCCACTCCTTCTGTTCTTACCTTTCACAATAAAAGCCCTGGACATATACACTGTGTAACTGTTGACCAGAGGCAACTCTCTCAAATTAGCATCATTATGAATAGTTTTGATACGCAATATTCACAGGCGAGTGTTTTCAATTTTTATGTCATTTATTTGTCATGCCCCCAGTGTGTAAAAGCCTCTAATCACCACTCGACCCTCCAATTTATCTTGTGAACCCTAGTCGAGGTTTGAGCCCTGGGTCGGGAGCTGCTGTGTTACATCTAAATAAAATCTGACAGCCCACATCTCTAGATAATAATCAGTCATATTTGGTTGTTTATATGATTTCTGGGTAAACTGTGGAGTTCCATGTTCCCTCCCAGCACTGATAACAGCTATTCCGGCTTAGTTGTAAGGTTAGGTCCCAGATGAGTGTAGCAGAATATTGGCCTTATTAGAAGAGATAGGGAGTGGGTGGGAGAGGGCAAGATGGATAGAGGGAGGCGAGAAAAGACAGAGCCCCTGGACAGAGAGTTAACAGAAAGAAAAGAAGACACAGAGAGGAAGATATTGGACTTATTAGAGAAGAGAGTGAGTGGGAGAGGAGGGCAAACACAGAGAGACAAAGACAGAGACAGAGAGAGAGGGATGATGTTATTTTGTCAGTGTTTCCCCGTGGGGGCTCGGCTGCTTGTTAAAAAGTCCTGACAGAGGAACCACAGCAATAACACACATATATACACATATACACACTCACACACACACAAACAGACACTGCTGCTTTGTGATAAACTTTGAATAGGTCTCTTTCTCCCTGTGTGTGTGTGTGTTATCTACTAAAATGGACTGCATTCATGCCAAAAATATTCCTCTATGAGGTCAAATACAGCCTCGTTTGATAATCCAGTGTGTGTGTGTGTGTGTGTGTGTGTGTGTGTGTGTGTAGCTTCTATCACAGTTGAAGGCTACCGTTTCTCTGTAATTATTATCCAACACAAACAAAAGGATATCTACTCCCCTCTGTTCGCACCACGTAGTTTTTAAATGCCCCTCCACAACACACAAACACACGCTTACAGAGCACACACTCATATTCACTGTGCCATCACAAGATCTGCTTATTGTTTTAAAAAACACTGTAATCTAGTAAAGACTGAATAAACCTCCATGGTGTCATAAGAGTCTGTCAGAGCCATTTACTGAGAGATGCATTAAATCGCATAATGTGTAAGTAAAAGACGCCACCAAAGCAATGTTGTTAGCACAGTGATGTGTTTCCCTCTGGTTATTATGAGATAGAAAAAAACATTAGGAGCCTTGCTTTTTGCTTCTGTATTTTGTTTGTGCAGTTTACATATTTTGTGTTGTAAATACATGCCCAATTTTCTTGTTTCATTTTTTGCAGTGTATTTGTCTCCTTTGCAAATGCTGCTACAAATATGGGCAATATGTGTGTGTATGCCCATAATATAACTGTGGTTTAGATTATACTTGTGACTTCTGTTTGTCTCTATTAAAGTGATACTGTCTTTAAAGAGTGTGGGTAGTATATGTAAAGAAACTGTGGTAAAATTCCCTCCATCTAACTTTGCTGGCTCTTGGGCTGTTGCTCAAACTACAGGCTGTACTTCCGCATTTTCGTATTGCCCGCCACCCATGTCGCCACCGCGGACACAAAGAGTGTAGGAGCATATCAAGAGACAGACCCCGCCCCTCTCTTTCTCTCAAACTCGGACTGAAATTTATCAACATATTTGTAGTGCCATGTTAAGCTGTAATAGTGAGCCTGTGTGAACAGGAAGTGGGTGCCGTGCTGTTTCCTGCACAGTGAAAATGGAGGCCAAAATAAACTGAGATAATACAGTAAAAGATTATGTCACTGTATTGCCTATTTCTCACCTACACTGTTTTTAGAAACATAATTTAGTGCCCTTTTGGCTGTAATAGCAAGAGTTTGTGAACAGGAAGTAGGCGCCATACTGTTTCCTGCACAGTGAAAACAGAGGCCAAAAGAACTCTTTTAGTGTACTGTTTAATTGTAATACGAGATTGTTTCTTGTCAGTCGGCACCCATTGTTTCAAATGGATTTCAAGCATTATGTCACCCATGAACAGGAGTGTTTATTGGTGTGGTGTGGCGCAGTGCATTCTGGTAGTTGTAGGTTTTCTCCCTCTTGAGCAAAAGCATTCTTTTTGTCTGTTTTTGCCGGTTCTGTGGCACCAATTTCAAAAGTATTTGCAATTCCACTGCATAGACATCCTAGTTTTATTAAAAGGCTATCTTTCCAGCAGTGAAATACTTCTTTAAAGGTCCAGTGTGTAAGATTTAGGGGGATTTAGTGGCATCCAGGTGGTGAGGCTTGTAGATCGCAACCACTTCAGCTTCTCCTGGTTAGGTTTTTACCAGGAGTCGAATTATCTGCAAAACAAACGAACCAGGTGAAAACCAGAAAAAAAAATTGAAAAAACAAACACTAAATGAACCCATGTCATGTTATAAATAAGTGTTTCTCCAGTGCTGTTTAGCATGACGGAGATGGCCTGCTAGCCCAGCACCTACTAATTTAATTTAGAATTTTTAGGATGTTTTTACCGGGAGCTGTAATCTTAAGTGGTCTCTTCCTCTTTAAAACAAATAGACCTGTGGAATCAAACTGGTAATTACACTAAATAAAGCAGTTTCACGTAAAAAATGTTATTGAGACACTCACGGGGAATTCTAATTACAGTGGCTAACGCAAAAACACAAATGGCTCTATCTAGAGCCAGAGTTTGGTTTGTCTGTCTGTAGAAACATGGTGGCGCAACATAGGGATCTCCGTGGACGTGGACCCGCTCCCTATGTGGATATAAATGGCTCATTCTAAGGAAGCGTAAACACCAAAATTATTTCTGCAAGAATATCCCTCTAAATCCTACACACTGAACTTTTAATTAGCACATCTGAGGTAAAGTCTTCCATGTGATGTTTAGGCCCAGAGTATATGCTTTGGCTTCAGGCTTACACTGTGAAATTGGTTTCAAAGAGGGTCATAAACCAATAAGCTCAGAGGGTTTTCTCATCCCACAGAGAAGTGTGCATGCCAGTCTGTTTGGATTGCTTTTAAGGCCCTGCATTCTTCACTGTTTATATTTCTACAACCATAAATTAGCCAGTATGTCCAGTTTATGATTGTCTTACAATCATAATAACTTTTCTATACATATATTAGTACTGTATTCAGCTGTATCATTGCAGTGGTCTGTGCTTGTAGATGAATATCCCACAAGCAGGCTGCATCACAGCCCAGTCACCAGATTAAACTTTGGCATACATTTCTGCAAACCACGGATATGATACATTTGTGTGTTTCATACATATGACGCAGTTCAGATCACATACGAGCTGAGTTTTCCATCAGGACGAGGAGTGGGTGGTGGATGGCATGATGCCTAGGCGAGACAGCTGCCAAGCAGCAGACAGCGGCAGACCAGTGTTTGATACAAAGAAAAGCTGGTGTTTTTTAAACAACAGTCTGGGATGTGCCCAGCTGTGTTTGGAGCATCAAAAGCAGGTATTGTAAGCCAAAACATGATGTTTTCCTAACCCTAACCAAGTGGGTTCGGTGCCTTAAACTAACCACAGAGATGTCACACCATAAAATTGAATACTGAAACGTAAAGACATCCAAAGTTGTAACATTTGCAGAAACATATGCCAACATTTATTCTGGCAACTGGGTCGTGCCTTATCCAAATTAACCTGCACAAAAGAAGAGAATTACAGGCATTTGATATGAAACATCGCAGGTTACACTTTATTGTAGTGAAGGTCTTACTTTGTAAATTAGACATTGTTAAAAAAAAAGGCATGAATAACAAAATATCAAATGCAGAGTCAAACATCTGGCCACCTGCACTGACTTTGTGTTTGGAAAACAAAAGCACTTTGATACAAGATATTTAAATGTTCTGCTGTTGAAAACAGAGTTTAACTTCAAAGTAAATAGAACAGAACTGCATTTTACTGCAGTTTAGGGGGTGATTTGCATTGTCGCCTCACGGCAAGAGGATTCCTGGTTCAAACCCTGGGGTGGGGGAGCATCAATGTATTGTTTCTGTCCAAAAACGCTGTGTGTCTTAAAATTTGGTGATTTTTTTGGTACTACACTAAAAGATTAAATGCCCCTATATGGGTTGACAGAAATCCCCTATGTCTTAAACCAGTAACCCTCCTGTAAACATTTTAGATTATGCGAAAATGCAAAGTCAAACAAACGTTTGCTTGGAATAAACAGAGGAAAAGCTGCATCTATGAGCAGTGTTTAGCACACTGGTTAAACAGACACCACAAGAAAAACCTTTATTATTCAAATGCAAGGAACCTTTGAAGCCACATGTGAGCCCGCTGTTCTGTCGTGTCAGTGTGGGTTTCCTCCGGGTACTCCAGCTTCCTCCCACAGTCCAAAGACATGCAGGTTAACTGGTGACTCTAAATTGTCTGTAGGTGTGAATGTGAGCGTGAATGGTTGTCTGTCTCTATGTGTCAGCCCTGTGATAGTCTGGTGACCTGTCCAGGGTGTACCCTGCCTCTCGCCCAGTGTCAGCTGAGATAGGCTCCAGCCACCCTGTGATCCCCAACAGGATAAGCGGTTACAGAAAATGAATGAATGAATTTAAGTTTGAACTTCCCATCTCTCCTTAACAATGTTTTGAAATGTACTGCATACATGAAGTTATTGTCACCATGACTGTTAGAAGTCTGCACACCTTTCAGTGCCATAGACAGAGCCCTGCTGCTCCCCACATCAAATGTTTTGTCCAGTTGCATCTTTCCAACTATGAGTTGTACCCATGTAAGAAAAGTGTTTTTCATTAATCTGTCTCTTCTCTCTTTATCTACATCGCTTTTGTCTGTATTTAACAGAGGATATTAAAAAAAGGTGTTGCTGCAAATAACGTGGTCTTGGTGCCAATAGTGGTCTGTTTCCCGCTCTCCTAATATAGCCAATGATATCACTTCCTCCCGCTGAAAACTGTCAGCTTAATGACGGTTTGCTCATTTGGCCAACATACAGAATATACCTTGGAAAACGTATGAATATGGCTTGAATCCTCCTTTCTTTGACTTGGGATACGTCCAACCCACCGAGCAGCACTCGTTTCAGCAATGTTTCAACTTTTCTAATTGGCCTGCCTGTAATTTGTCTACCTTGTTTTCATTTAAAATATGCAGTGGGAGGCAGAAGTAAGCAGTGCCAGCCTATAAGTTGTCACTTTTTGTACATTATGAATGTCTGTGTACATTCTCTACGCTCTGTGGATCTGTTTGGCACCAGTTTATCTGATGCTGTAGTGGTGCCAATCCAGCCCCACAGACACAAAGACACTGTAGGCTTGTTTGTTTTTCCCTCTTTCTTTTCAGGCCAAATTGCAAAATATGAAGTCTTTATAATATATTGGATACTTTCAAGCACAGCAGCCTGGCCAAGCTGCAAAGCCAGATTCAATATATGTTTAATACTATACAAAGAATGCGTAGATGTTTGACATTTTCATATTAGATCACCGCCTGTCGTATTTATGGACCCAACAACCACAAGAGGCAGAAAATAGCTTTTGGAAGTTTATATGACCTTTTTGTCCACAGCCATAAAATGCAGTATCTGTAAACAAAATCCTGTTGTTGACCACTTCTGCTCCCTCTGGATGGAGCGCTGCTGCTGTTGCTATATTTTTATTTTTATTTTATTTCCTGTCAGGACGTAATACAGGCAAACCTCAGTCTGGTAAAAGCAGAGCGTTCACTGCGTACAGTAATCAGTTATTTCATCATTCAGTTAGTTTCTGGGAGAATTCTGTTATTTTTGTTGTGGTTTTGGCTCCAGTGACTCTTCCTGTCTGTGTGGTTTATATGGCGAGTGCTGTCTGCTTGGCATTTCGGTTTGTTTCCACAGACATTTTGGGCTCTTTTGTTTTGCTGCAGCTATTTTTATGCCTGTCTGTTTATATTTAGTAACGGGCCACCGAGGAATTTTTGTCATATCAGTGTGTTTCTCCTCCAGTGGACACTGCAGAGCTTTTAAACCGGGCAGATAGCAGGGTATCTGTGGCAGATGCGAGTGATACGTGCGTATATGTGGCACATATATGCAGGTTTATTATGCAGCCTTTGTCTTGGTGAGTGTGTGCTTCAACTCCAACTCACGATTCACTACACACTCATCTGCTTTTGTGTGTGTGTTTGATTTCTTTTTCTTTTTTCTTTTTTTTTGTACATGTGTGCGTGTCATCAGACCAGACAGTGCATGATGCTATCAGCAGCAGAGGATATGAGGACTACTATTTATAACTCCCCTCTATCTCAACTTAGACACACTGTCCTGCCCCGTGGGGCAGGTGCTTGTTTGTGTGTGTGTGTGCGTCATTGTGGTCGTGTGCGTGCGCCCGTTTGTGTGTGCATGCAACAGAGTGGGAAATTTGAGAGTGGGAGACTGTGAACGTGATAGACAGAGCATGAGGGGAAGAGCAGACTGCTCGTTTACGTACGTGCGCGCGTGTGTGTTTGTATGTGCGGGCGCCACTTGCTGAAGGTGTGAGTGGAAAGAAGAGACATGTCACACTTGACAAGGGTGAAATGAGAGGATATGATTGGCTGTTTTCTGATGTCATGGATTGCGAGCCGTCCCAATTAGAAACAATCATACGCCGCTTAGTCACCATCAGTCTCTTCTCTGCTCTGCTCATCTCTCGTTTCTCTTTTCCTCCCTCTTTGTCTCTAATTTCATGTCTTTATGCAACTTTCTCTGCCTGCCACTCTCAAATAAATTTGCTTTCTCTTTGTTTTTTTTGTTGTTAATTCTTTATCATGGCCTTCCTTTTTACTCAGCGTTTCTTTTAGGTTCTATCTCTTATTTTGTGAACAATATCTCTTCTTCCTTTCTGCGATACTGCCTCCCTCTGTCTCACTCATATTCATTATAAAAACCTTGAAGATAAAATTAATGTAATGAGCAATAATAAAACATACAAAATCAGGCTATGAAATACAACAAAGAAGCACACACTATGATGGGGACTGTGATTCCATTTTCTCTGTTTTTGTTTCTCCTGGAAAAAGATATTTAAGTAGAGAGACATCCAATGACAGAAACAGGATTGAAGCTGCGGTTGTTTTCTCTCTCTCAGCAGCAGAGTGAGAATAAAGACAGAGAGGTGAGGATTTATTCACTTCTTTGTTGTCAGTGTCCTTAAGAGTCTGCTTCACTCAAGTGTTCAATAGAGTTGCCTCTGGTCTCAGAATTATAGGTAAGGCCGACCTAAACTGCCCATTTTCCAGACAGAATATTGAAGCCTGGCTCGCCATTTTCTCGTGGCAAGCAGCGTTTTCTGATGGTGTAAAAATGAGAATATTCAGCCCAACCTAAAACAAATCTCCTCAGCCTCGTTGGGTTCTGTCGGATTCGTGACGCGATGAGATCCTGTTGAAAATAAAGAGGCACTATTTGGCCCGCGCAAATGAGCGCAGGCACGTGCCCAGTCTCATTTGAGACCAGAGCGGAGCAATTATTTTGGTAAAAGGATGATTTCCGTTGTGTGGTAGAATTTGGCTTCCTCTCCCGGGGTTCCTGGAGCGTGAATCATTTCAGACAGGCGCAGGCAGGCATTCAAACACACACACACACACGCACACACTCACACAGACGTGTGAAACGTTGCCAAAATAATATTGAAACAGAATTCTTTAGAGATTAAGCATACCAGTGTTAGCTTTTGCTAAATTAATTTTGCATAAATGCTGCCTTTGGCATCAATGTATTGTTTCTGTCCAAAAACGCTGTGTGTCTTAAAATTTGGTGATTTTTTTGGTACTACACTAAAAGATTAAATGCCCCTATATGGGTTGACAGAAATCCCCTATGTCTTAAACCAGTAACCCTCCTGTAAACATTTTAGATTATGCGAAAATGCAAAGTCAAACAAACGTTTGCTTGGAATAAACAGAGGAAAAGCTGCATCTATGAGCAGTGTTTAGCACACTGGTTAAACAGACACCACAAGAAAAACCTTTATTATTCAAATGCAAGGAACCTTTGAAGCCACATGTGAGCCCGCTGTTCTGTCGCCAGGTGCCAGGTGTAGGTGTCAGTGTTGAAATATTTGAGGGCAAAAAACCAACACTTTAAAAACAGTATTTCATACACAGTTTCGTACAAAGTCACACATATAAATCTGCCTCCTTATTCTGCTCCATGCATCCCATAACCGGCCCTGTGCTGCTCTCAGTCCTCTGCATATCACTGCAAAGTGTGGGAGTATCGGCCGCTGCTCTGATGAAGACAGGAAGTGACACGTCTTATAGCATGACCTCCCTCCTGTTCCACCATGCTCAAGCATTGCTTCAGTTTCTACCCCATTAGAACACACTCACGCATACACACACATGCACACACAGCGGGCTGCGCAGAGAGCCTCTGAAGAGCACTTGAGTCTGAGTATCGAGTGAGCCGGCCTCACATACAGATACAATACCATTAAAGAGCACTCAAGAGCCTTGATATAGGGGGGAGGAGACACACACAGCCACACTCACACAAATAATGCAAACAGTGAGCACCCACATCATTCAGAGGCTATCAACACAGTGGAAAATGAAATGCTAGGTCATGCATATAGCGATGGAATTACATACAGCGCACTGATATGGTAACAAATACAATCCACTACACGCAGTCCCTGCTTTCTACTTGTGTCCATTTTCATCCCCCCAGTGCCCTCTTCACTTAGTTTGGTTAGACCTACTCTTAGAAGTGAAACTCTCTGTGCAGGAAAATTGCACTATACACATGCCACCACCACTCCACCCCATCCAAATTATTTTTACTCAAATACATTTTGAAAGTGTTCACATTATTAAAATATTCATTAAGAACTGCACAAACAACTCAATCAAATACACCCAACGTCATAGGCCAATCACACATCCCATTAAACGGAAAAATGCTTGCGATGATTGGCTTTGATCAAATCCATACAAATAGCCTTTTTTTTCTAGATCTGGGTACATAAATGATTGAATGCAGACATTGTTTGACTGAAGGAGTTTCAGTTTACGTGACACTGGGTTATTTCGGTCGATACCTTAAAGCAACACTTACCTTTCTGGAAATGTTACGCTTGTCTTTGTTTAGGTTAAAATGCTATTAATGAGCTGATGGCACACTAAAATGTAAGTGAATTCCACCAGAGATAAAAACTCGTAATTGTACCATTCTCATATGGTTCTAAAAAAACTCCGACCAATGCAATAATTGGTCGAGTGTCTTGTCTGTCTTCCCCACATGGAGGCCCCCAACTGACATAACTGCTCACGTAACACCCCCCCCCCCCAATGTAACATAGGCTATAACGTTATGACAACACAGCATCCAGTTGCTAATGGCTAACGTTAGCCTACTGTAGCGTAGCCTCTGAAACATTAACGTTATCTTCACGTTTCCACTTACTAGTAACGTTAATGCTACTATCTAATGTTAGCACTGTAACCTTATTCTAAAACCCATCAGTCATCACTGACTCCGGCTGAGTTTTAAAACTCCAGGGTTGCCTTTGACTTTCTTGGTTGTAACGTTACACTCGCTCTCTTCTTCCGTGTATCTAATGTTACCTTGCCAACGCCTACGTCTATCATAGACGTAATGGAGGAGGGGGGAGTAGGCCTTTGGAGGGAGGCAGGAGTTGTGGATGTTCAGATTTGCTGTGTGAAATGCAAGACAGGTAAGAGTAGCTTTAACAGTTTAGTGTTGATACCCAGCCCTAGTATATAGTTTACCAGCAGACCAGTACACTACTGGTATGTAAAGAAAAAAAAGAAAAAGTATTGAAAGATTATAATCTAATAGGAATAATTAAGTTGGAAAGTTTCATATAAGCATACCTACAGTGGCCCTGAGAGCTCAACTTACTGCAATTTACAAACGTGCATATATACACAACACAAGCAATTGAAGACAAATCTTCACCGATTTGCATACCATTTAGAAACATTTTCACTAATTTGACAGTATATGTAAGCATCAGTTTAAAAGCATATGTGCAGCATAGGCTTGGGCGTTATCACTGTATTACATTATACCAGGGTATGTAAAATACAGATGCTCCTCTTTCTATTGTATGTAGTGCACATCATGCACCACCAGAGGTCAGTCTTTACTGGTGGAACAGGCAGCTGAGCTGATAGACTGCAGGTGGTGGGGATAACATTACAGGACTGTAAACAGCCGGCCAGCAGTGGCAGAGTGTCAATAGATAAAAGCAGCGTATTTTCTAACCTGAGGGTTTATTCTGACCAAACCAGAGTTAGTTATTGTTGGAAAAGCAGACGACGGTTTTGTTGAGTTTTATTTTGTTTTTGTTCATTTTTTTTTTTTTTTTTTAAAGAATGAAGCAAGTTTTATCATGAGCTAAAAAAGCAATTAAGCTAATGTAAGTCTTAGTTTGGTGAAAGAGATAAACTTGAATTCAGAATATCTGCATTGTATTTCTCTCTTTAATATGGAAAATATGTGTAGGAATATGTCCTTTGTTGGTATTTTGTGAGTTTATATTGCTCCCACAAAAATACACATTTGAAAAACCTTTAAAGTCAACTATCCATTAAGCGGCCTTCTCATGATAAGAACAATGCGTTTCGCTCACCACCAGGTGCGGTGCAGTGGCGTGGTCAAAGTTCAAATGATTTAAACTCTGAGCGCAGCGCGGTGCGCGACGCCAAGGGTAGCGGTGCCGCTTTGTCAGGCGTTGCCGCCCTCTCCATAGACAAACAATGGGACAGCCAGCACAAAGCGGTTTTACAGCTGATCATGTGTAGAGGCCTTTAGTGGTGTTGGAAGTCTGATCATTCGGTTCAGATACTATTGCAGATATCTGCACTTGCCTTTTTTGCTCATTATTATAATATTGTCTGAATCATGCAATAGCCAACTTTAATAACGTTGTACGCGACAAACCATGGCAACCAGAAACGTCTCCCAGCCGTGTGCATCGCTTTTTAGTGTTTCCTGGAAACAGTTTTCATCATGTTGTGAGCCTCATGCAAATAGGTGAAGATGTTTCTTTATATGCCTTTTGTTGTGTCTATTGGCTTGTGTTTTCTTAATATGCAGTGCATTGAGCTCTCAGGGCCGCCATACATTAGGTCTGTTCGGGGGGGGGATGCATTTGTTCATTTTAAGAGCAGGTGTGATCTTGCAAAGTGACACTGGGCAGAATGTCTTTTCCTTCATTTGTCTCACATCTTTCGCTCCAACCTTTTGTTCTGTGTCTCTTAGCCCTCGTCCTTTTTTTTAGCTGTCAGGTAGCAGCTTTACACACACACACACACACACACACACACACACACACACACACACAGAAGATGTGCACACACACAACCTGCAAGTCTATCATAATTAGAGTGCCAAAGACAAGTGGTGTCAAGATAAGCCATGTGTGAACTCTCTGACATTTCAAGGTAACAGAAATCCACACAGACACACACACACACACACACACACACACACAACAAATCATGCATCAAACAATCAAAGACAAGGTAATGCTTCGTCAGTCCACACATTTTGTTATGCCACATTCTTTTTTTCTTCCTCACTGTTCCATCACTATTTATTTTGACTCATTTCACCTCATTTAATAGCCTGCACCGTAATGACTCATTTAAACCTCCAACATAAATGAATAGAGTTAATTTGTCCACCTGTAATAGTGCTTGTCTGCTCTGTCCAAGCCCATGTCTCAGTTTGGCTGAATTAAGTGGCAAATGATTCTGAGTCAGGTTTAATGGAGTGGATACGAGTGACTCAGAGTGAATGTAACCCTTGTTCCCCCAGAACCAGGCCCACAGAGTTCTGCAGCCTGCCTGTACTGCACCAATCCAATTTGAGCTTAATTGAATTGTTCTGAGCCCCTCATCCATATATTTCCTCCACGAGACGCTTATTACTCTCGATCCGTGTGTGTGTGTGTGTGTGTGTGTGTGTGTGTGAGAGACTGTCTGTGTACTGCCAAATTTTAAATGCTCTGTTGATTGATATTTCTGAGATGCACTTTGAATAGCTGTTGTACTAATAAGGGAAGTATGACAAAAATCCAAATGAATCCCAAACTAAATTTCTTCTTCCCTTCCCTTCATCCTCCTTTCCTTATTCCCTTTATCCTCCCCCCCATTCTCCTCTCTCAGGATGTGAAGTCAACATTCTTCCAGTTCGGTGCCTCCATCCAGCAGGAGGCTCTGCTGATGCTGAACATCATGGAGGAGTACGACTGGCACATCTTCTCCATTGTCACGTCAAAGTTCCCCGGCTACCAGGAGTTCATCAACATCCTAAAAACTACCGTGGACAACAGGTAGGATCAACTAGACACCTGTGTTATACTCTTCTCCACTGTTTTACTTTATCTTAGACTGAATATCTGATTGCTTTTAAACTAGGGAGTGCATCTATGTTCCCAAGTTGCTATTTTTCCAGGTTCCTAATTTCCCAAAGTCCTATGTTCCCAGGATCCTAAGTTTCCAAGCTTCTATGTTCCCAAGGTCCTATGTTTCAAAGTTCCTATGTTCACAAGGTCCCATGCTGTCAGGAGCTTGGAAACTTAGGATTCTATGTTTCCAGGATGCTAAGTGGCCAAGGTCCTATGTTCCTAGGATCCTAAGTTCCCATGGTCCTATGTTCCCAAGGTCCTATGCTCGCAAGGTCCCATGTTTTCAGGATCATAAGTTCCCAAGATCCTATGTTTCCAGGATCCTATGTTTCCAAGGTCCGAAGTTACAAAGTTGCTCTTTTTCTAGGATGCTAAGTTGCCAAGGTCCTATGTTCCCAGGATCCTAAGTTACCAAGGCACTATGTTCCAAGGATCCTAAGTTTCCAAGCTTCCTTGTTGCCAAGGTCCTGTTTTCATAAGGTTCTATATTTTTCAGGATCATAAGTTTCCAAGGTTCTCTGTTCCCAGGATCCTAAGTTACCAAGGCCCTCTGTTCCCAGGATCCTAAGTGTCCAAGTTTCTGTGTTCCCAAGGTCCTATGTTCCCAGGATCCCAAGTTTCCAAGGTCCCATGTTCCTAAGTTCCTCTTTTTCTAGGATGCTAAGTTGCCAAGTTCCTATGTTCCTAGGATACTAAGTTCCCAAGTTCCTATGTTCCCAAGTTCCTATGTTCACAAGGTCCCATGCTTTCAGGATCATAAGTTGCCAAGATCCTATGTTTCCAGGATCCTATGTTTCCAAGGTCCGAAGTTACAAAGTTGCTCTTTTTCTAGGATGCTAAGTTGCCAAGGTCCTATGTTCCCAGGATTCAAAGTTACCAAGGCACTATGTTCCAAGGATCCTAAGTTTCCAAGCTTCCTTGTTGCCAAGGTCCTGTTTTGATAAGGTTCTATATTTTTCAGGATCCTAAGTTTCCAAGGTTCTCTGTTCCCAGGATCCTGTTACCAAGGCCCTCTGTTCCCAGGATCCTAACTGCCCAAGTTTCTGTGTTCCCAAGGTCCTATGTTCCCAGGATCCCAAGTTTCCAAGGTCCCATGTTCCTAAGTTCCTCTTTTTCTAGGATGCTAAGTTGCCAAGTTCCTATGTTCCTAGGATACTAAGTTCCCATGGTCCTATGTTCCCAAGTTCCTATGTTCACAAGGTCCCATGCTTTCAGGATCCTAAGTTTCCAAGTTTCTGTGTTCCCAAGGACTTATATTTCCAAGGTGCTATGCTCGCAAGGTCCCATGCTTTCAGGATCCTAAGTTTCCAAGTTCCTGTGTTCCCGAGGCCTTATGTTTCCAAGGTCCTATGCTCGCAAGGTCCCATGTTTTCAGGACCATAAGTTCCCAAGATCCTATGTTCCCCGGATCCTACGTTTCCAAGGTCCCATGTTCCAAAGTTCCTCTTTTTCTAGGATGCTAAGTTGCCAAGGTTCTATGTTCCCAGGATCCTAAGTTACCAAGGCACTATGTTCCAAGGATCCTAAGTTTCCAAGCTTCCTTGTTGCCAAGGTCCTATGTTTCCAAGGTCCTATTTTCATAAGGTTCTGTATTTTTCAGGATACTAAATTTCCAAGGTTCTCTGTTCCCAGGATCATAAGTTACCAAGGCCCTATGTTCCCAGGATCCTAAGTGTCCAAGTTTCTGTGTTCCCAAGGTCCTATGTTCCCAGGATCCCAAGTTTCCAAGGTCCCATGTTCCTAAGTTCCTCTTTTTCTAGGATACTAAGCTCCCCTGGTCCTATGTTCACAAGGTCCCATGCTTTCAGGATCCTAAGTTTCCAAGTTTCTGTGTTCCCAAGGACTTATGTTTCCAAGGTCCTATGCTCGCAAGGTCCCATGTTTTCAGGATCATAAGTTCCCAAGATCCTATGTTCCCAGGATCCTACGTTTCCAAGGTCCCATGTTCCAAAGTTCATCTTTTTCTAGGATGCTAAGTTGCCAAGGTCCTATGTTCCCAGGATCCTAAGTTTCCAAGGTCCCATGTTCCTAAGTTCCTCTTTTTCTAGGATACTAAGCTCCCATGGTTCTATGTTCACAAGGTCCCATGCTTTCAGGATCCTAAGTTTCCAAGTTTCTGTGTTCCCAAGGACTTTTGTTTTCAAGGTCCTATGCTCGCAAGGTCCCATGTTTTCAGGATCATAAGTTCCCAAGATCCTATGTTCCCAGGATCCTATGTTCCAAAGTTTGTCTTTTTCTAGGATGCTAAGTTGCCAAGGCCCTATGTTCCCAGGATCCTAAGTTTCCAAGCTTCCTTGTTTCCAAGGTCCTATTTTCGTAAGGTTCTATATTTTTCAGGATACTAAGTTTCCAAGGTTCTTTGTTCCCAGGATCATAAGTTACCAAGGCCCTATGTTCCCAGGATCCCAAGTTTCCAAGGTCCCATGTTCCCAGAATCCTAAATTCCCATTGCCCTGTGTTCCCAGGATCCTAAGTTTCTTTCTTTGTGTCCAAGGTCCTATTTTCATATTTTTCAGAATACTAAGTTCCCAAGGTTCTTTGTTCCGAGGATCCAACGTTCGACGTTTCTACATTCCCAGGTTCCTGCGTTGCCAGGATCCTGTGTTCCCAAGTTCAGTATTCTATTTACACATTAAACCTCCTATTTCAAGTTAAGATATTTTATAAATGACCTAACCTGGCCTTAAACTTCTTTCCTATTCTTTAAACTGTTTGGAAATAGCAATTGTCGACCACTTTTGATTGAAAATTGTTTATCTCCTTTTTCATTTTTTGTTTTCCTTCCTCTTTTTTATTTGAATAATCAATCAGTCCTAACCTTAGCCCATGTCATATTAAGTGAATACAGAGCTGGGGAACATCTTTTAAAGGTTCCCATTATGTATTACTTAGAACTGGGGAACATAGGACCCTGGGAACAAAGGAATTACCCCTCAAAGGGAACCAACAAGATGGCTCAGCAGCAAAATGATGTAACTCAAGAACTAATTAAATCTCATCAGTTCTGTACTTTACCAGTCATGGTGTGGGTGCATTTGCTGCTAGAGTTGCATTGCTAGCTGTGACAACCATGTGGCAGACTTTCCTTTTATTTGGAGAATCAACTTCATAGTGGCAGTTGAGAAAATCAGGAAATCGAAGTCACCTGGGAACCATGAATCTCTTTTGAAAGTTTCCTGCCTTTCCACCGAGTAGATGTTGAGATATTTTAGTGGATTAGTAAAAAACTTTACTCTGCCAGTGGCACAAGCATAGGCGCCTTATTATTACTTTAGGTGCGGGGCTGTGCTTGTTTTGGAGTACTTCCCTCCCTCAACAGTATGCCACAGCAACATTAATTCAGACACCCCGTCAATAGACAACGACAAATAGTAAATGAAGTGCCCTCCTAATTCGTAAACAGAATATGAAACTCATCAATATAAGACAACACATTAACAAAAAGTAAAGACTAAGCCAGGTTATCAGCCAGGTAGGCCTGTGTGCACAGCAGCAACATGGAGAAATCAGTCTTTTCAATGAAAAGCCTGCAGATGGCCAAGAAGTGCCACTTTGTCTCTTCCCTCTTCATCACCACACAGTCCTCCACCCTCCTCTAGTACAGCAGAGGGCTCTCTTACCGGCTCGTGGTCTCCTCCATCTGCCTGCCTTTACCTCGTCCTTAACATTTTTTTCGCCTCAGATTTAGTGAGGTACCCAGAAGCCCAGGGCCCAGGACTTGAGCCGTGGTAAGCCTGTGCATTAAGGCACCATTAGGCGTAACATCAAAAGTCAGGGGATCACCAAAGTCATTAGAATTCATCCTCTGGGCAACACAGATCTCTGTATCAAATTTTATGTCAATCCATGTAATTGTTCTTGAGATATTGTTAGTCCAGACCCAATTGCTGGACCGACCGACCAACCGACAGACATCGTCATCCCTGGAGTCATGCCGCCAGCTAAAATGGCTAACAATCATATGAGGAAAGGGCCGTTATACTCTTGGGTTTATGTTGCAGGGTTATTACACAAGACTGTAAAGACCTCGCTAAACTTGCTGAACCCTGCAAGAATAACACATTACCTTGCAATGTAGATAAACAACTTCCAAATGATATTATATTAAACAAATAAAGCCTTAATGGAGGAGCTGTGAAGTACATGAGCAATGGGCCCTTCGACTCCCCCTCACCTAACCCTTTGCGTCATCGCTCCTGAAATCACCTTTCATTGCCAACAGTTTGCACTAAGAAAAACTGAAGATAACAAGCACTGTAGTTATGCTTCCTAAAGAGTTGATGCGCCTCTGGCCCGGGCATTTCTCCAAGCCCATTTCCCCATTTCGGGTGTAATCTTCTCCATTATCACTGCAAATTTCCCCAGAGAATGGGAAAAGTTTACTTTCCAGAAGAGTTATTGCACACAGTGTTCTGGCCTTGTGTTTTTCATCTGCTCCACTCATACAGTATGTACTTCAGAGGCAGCCAGCACTAAAAGGATTTCATCAGCATTCTTAAAATTAATGTAGATGGCAGGTAGGTTTACTACACATGCAGTTTGGCTGTTTGACGCCCCTTTAGGTCATTTTGACTGATGCTGTAGCTCTCCGCAGAGAGAAAGAGAAAAAACTGCTGAAGAGAACAGCAAGCCATAATTTTTGGCAAAAAAATGTCAAATTAATGATCCATGTTCAGCAGTGTTGAGATGTTGGCAAAGGCCAGCGCTTGAACCTGTGATATATTAAAACCCAGCTGAGGAGGGTCTTTTTCATTAGCAGTTACTCTTTATGTCAAACCAAACAGTGATTCAAACACTCTCTGCCCGTGTCTGTATTTGGTAACACTGGTTACAATTGTTTAAATTACACGTAGAGTGGCAACAGATGGTTAACTGGCTGATTGAATGAGATTATGAATTTGTCCCTCAAACAGGTGTTGCATTCAGGAAACTGGGAAGCGTGAGCTACTGAAAATGTGTCACATTTTATCTAATCTGCCCAAATAGGAATCAGATCCTGTACACATTTTCCCATCAAACAAATCCAAGCCTGTTGTTTATGCTTCTATTTCCAATCAATATCCACTCCTCCTAAATGCATTGACAATACTTTAGTGAAAGATAGCTCCACGGTGCTACAGATTTGTAATAAAGAAAAGTAACTTAACATCCCAGATGTCAATATCCGCACCACCTCCAGAAGTGATGTTCAACTCAATGTTGAAATAATAGTCATCATTTATGAAACGAGAAATAATAAGCCCAATTACCTGCAATTACCCGTTGTCGATTTCCTGTGTCAGCACTCAGCTGGTTCGCAGTGACTTAGTCATGGGCAGACAGTTTTAATACCAATGGACTTCCATCATTCACAACAGAGAATTGGAGCGGTCATCTTGGAGAGTCAAGGCTGACCCGGCCATAGAAACTGTAGGCACTTGCAGTAGCCTCGATGAAATACAGGCCCAGATATATGACATGAGATGACGGAATATATTTTGTGGATGACAACGTACATTGGCTTTCTAGTGGAGATGAATGCCAGCAGGTAGGTGGTGTTGCCGTCAGTATAATCTGCAGATTTAAGAGACCAGTTTTTGGAGGGGAGTGGTTGTTCAGGCATTGGACGCATTTTCACCGACGTGTATGGTCCGGATCGTCTCGAACACACTAACCAAGGTGACTGATCTGCATGTGACACCCACATCGGTATGACTATTCAGTGGTTGATTTAATAAAGAGGATGGCTTGAAAACAAGAAATGCACTTCCTGAACACTGCAGTATCACATTCTCCCGTACTTGTTACTACCCCTTGAATGCATCTCTGTGTATCATTGTCTCTCTTTACTAGTTTTGTCATCTGGGACTTGTAGACCATTATCACTCTAAACAGCAAGAAGTGGTCAGCAAGTCCCAAATCACTCTCATGTTACACTACCTGTCTATTGTTGGATTCTTTCACAATGGTTAACCTCTTCCCTTTTTTCCCAGTTGTATGTCACATTCAGTCTCCAGTGCGTGTTTGTGTGTGCGCGTCTGTGTTTGTCCCACACTCTGCCAGCTCTGCCATTAAGGGCCTGTGCTCCTGCATTCTACCAGTTAATGATACATTATTTTCTTTAATTGCGAACACAACCACCATGTCCTCTGTTTCTGTTGCTCTTTAGCCTCGTGCACTGGGACCTGCTGGATATTAAAAGAACAACCAGTCCCACAGGATGGAGAAAAGATACTCTACAAATGCATTATCATTTTAAAAGCACTTGTTACTTTTAACTCTTTAACTCTTTTAACAAAACTAGATTAAAAAAATTGCTTTGAAATTCTAATGATATTTTTCCTTTTAACTCAATCGCCAGAATAAATGTTCGCATTATGTGTGTCTGCAAACCACAGATACATGACATTTGTATGTTATTATGTAGTGGATACATTGAAACTTTCTGTTTCTTTATGTTACAACGACCATTTGGTTAATGTGGTTAAAAAGCACTTGGTTGTGGTTAGAAAAAGATCATGGTTTGGCTTAAAATACCACTTTTGGCAGCACAATCCTGGCTTGATAAAGGGTGATGTGTAAGTAAAAACAACTGCTTGTGGTGCACTATCCCGGCAGAAAACGCAGCAATAACTCAGTAAAAAAAAACAACCGATTGTTGTCGAACTATTCTTGATGGAAACACAGCAATGGGTTGCCAAAGACACCCACCTTTGGTGATTATAAAACCACTGGAAATGTAGCGATAAATTGCTAAAGAACAACCGTTTTTGTCGTTTGTTAGACTCAAATAGGGGTCTGCAGCTTGGCAGGTATCTTGCCTAGATGTCATGCCATCCATCATACCTTCCGTCAACATCATTTTAGAAACTTGATAATGCAAATGTAACATATCCGTGGTTTGCAGAAATTCGCTTTCGTTTCTTTCACAGTTGCTTTGAGCATTACCCTCCATAGAGGATCTCTATTCAGCCACATGGTTGGGCAGAAGTAATGAAATATTAATGAGCCTATTTTTTGTCCAGGAGGTGTGACCGAAGCTGCGTTCCATGTTGATGACAGCACTTTTTTTCTGATAACTGTTGTCCCCAATTAGCACGTTGACCACGGGCCCTTTCACATTAAGAGGCCAGTGTTTGTTCCCCTTGTCCTTTGCTTGTGTGGGCTGGAACCTGCTGAGCATCATTATACAGAACCAGCTTTAGCATTTGCATTCTCCATTTAGCCCTAATGTGTTTCCCCTGACAATAAGCACTTTACACCTATTAGCATTCACATCGCACTTAACAATGATATTAATTATGATGGATAATTACAACCGCCCTTGCCAGCACCTGAGCAAAGTTAATAGTCTATTAGTTAAATATTAACATTTCACTCCTGTCCTCGTTATCCTTGCTTTAGTTTTGTGGGCTGGGACCTGCAGAATATCATCATTCTGGACGCAGTGGAGGAAGACAGCCGCTCTCAGATCATGCTCAAGAAGGTCCAGTCCCCAGTGGTCCTGCTCTACTGCTCCAAGGACGAGGCGGTGTACATCCTGGAGGAGGCGCGCTCCCTGGGCCTCACCGGATTCGGATACATCTGGATTGTGCCGTCGCTCACCACTGGGAACCCGGAAATAACGCCAGACGAGTTTCCACCGGGAATGATTTCGGTGTCATACGACGACTGGGACTACCCATTGGAGGCGCGAGTTCGGGATGGTCTGGGGATCATAACGTCAGCAGCGGCAGCCATGTTGGAGGAGTATGGCGACATCCCTGAGGCCAAGACGTCCTGTTACGGCCAGATGGAGAAGACAACCAAGCTGCCTCCCAGTGCGCTACATAAGTAAGTAAAGAAGGAGTGTGTGGATGTGTTTCTTTGGCATTCATGCCCATAATCATTAGAAACACAGTGAGCTATGTGTCTTTTAAGAGGGGAGAAAAATAGAGACGGCGGAATTCCAAAAGATTTCATGAGGTTTGTATATTTTTATAGCGTACTATAAAGCGAGTGGCTGTGTTGATGCACACAGAAATCTCAGTGTGGATGTTTGTTTGAATGCATGGCTTCCTGCCACAGCCTTGTTTGTTTTCACCCCTAGTAATTAGAGACTTCCTCCAAGTTTCCACCAAGTCTGCGTTTCGGATCGACATTGAAGAAAGATGCAATTACTGGATAGAAAACAAGGGACTCAGAGTTAGAGCTCAGAGGAAGTGTAGGAGTCAGAAAGAGAAGGGGGAATGAAAGAGGTGAATGGGAGTTGAGGATGGAGTTTGTGATTTAGACAGCGAAGAAAGAGGGAAAGGGGAGAAACTGAGACTGGGGTAACAGCGGGAAGCCGCTACAAATGAGTGCTCTCCAAAATTGAAGAGCTCCTTGATGAGTCCTTCTGTTCCTCTTCTCATTTAGTCCTCCATCGCCCGTTCACTCTCTTCTGCTCTCCTTCTCATCATGTGCTCGCTCCCCGGCAGCCAGTGGGAGATGTTGCAGGTCCTGCCAGCTCTGTCTGGCTTTCCATCTGGCAGAGGAGGGAGAGACACACACAACCTGTGTTTACATCCCAGTATTGTTGGTTTTTTTTTTTAAATAATGGAGTGTGAAATTAGGATTCTTAAATCCAAATGACAAAATGTAATTCCAAAATGTATTTCCAAAAACAAAAATCCCAAATGCCGTCTGTGTCTGCTGTGCAACAACGAGATGCTTAAATGAGAAAATGATTCTGAGGAGGAGCAAATTTAGCGACAGTCAAAAGCATAAGGATGTATTTGGTGTTTAACAGTCATCATTCTGGCACTGTAAATCAATATAATATTGGGAATTGATCCAGTGTGTGAGTCTCCATAGTAATCATGTCACCATTCATGAGTTTGCTTTTGTGTCAGATAAAGGCTTGAAATTGGGCTAAAATAATTAGAGTTAAAGATCAACAACTTGTCCTATATTAAACAGTTTTGAAAGACAAATTTCATGATTTGCTTATCTGATGGTTGAAATTTTATTGCTCATCTCAAAAGTTTAGAAAATATTAAAAGTTTAGGGTGCAGGATTTATGGGTATCTACTGGCAGAAATAGTGTATAATATTTATAACTATGTAGAGCTGAAACCATTCCTCAAGTAACTCGATTATTAAAATTATGAATTGATGCAAATTACTTGCATCAAAGCTTCATTTAATCCATATAACTATATACAGGCCACTATGTTACCCATGGATGAATATTACTGTGGCACACTGTGCTGGATACATGACATGGGGAAGACCCCTCATGTCGTCCATACACATCCATGCTCAAAATACAAAATGTAATTTGATGGCATGGACTGCAAAATGAAGAGAGAAAATGGCGAGAAGTGAAAAGGCCAGAAAAGTGACAGAAAGTGTCCAAATTTTATTTTATTTCTTTCAGCTACAAAGAAATGAAAACTTTGTACAGTGTGTCTATTATAAAACCAGACTAGCTTACCACAGGAGCACAACGTCAATACCTCAGCATCCCAACAGAAAGCCTCCAGTCCACAGCGCAGACCCAACAGAAGGTAACATTAACATTAGCATTAACTTCAGCCTCCCTCCGGGCTGCCGGCGCCTGCAACTCCCCGTTCATCTGCCGGCTAAAGTCTGCCTGATGACGCAGGACCCGATGAGCCCCGCTGGTGGATGAACGGGGAGCTCCGGATGGCACGGAGGGAAGCCAAACATCATTGTTCTCGACAAACTGCCCACACTGCGGTGACACAAAGCTGAACGTTTCCCTTTTAAGAAAGTAAATCAGTCTGGTTGATGGTAAGGCTCTCACAAACTTTTATTTTCTGTTTATTTTCTTGAGCAAAACTGAACAAACTTAGGGACATAACCACAGAAAATAAAATGCTGCAGTCAATTTGTGAAACACACCCACACACACACACACACACACACACACACACACACACACACACACCTCCAGTACTCTCCTCACAGTGATGCATAAAATACCCCCAAATAAAAAAATCAGGTGGTATAAGTAGCAATTGAGGCCTTATGTTGAGTTTTCTAAAAAGTACAGTACAGTACAGTTCGGTTCGGTATGCTTTTTTCCCGTTTTCGTGTTATATGACAAACACTTTAAGTAATGAGTGGATCTTCAAGCATTTATATATATTAATTTCGACTGGATTATGTGAATTGCATATATTCTAATCCTCATTCGAGGAAAAAAAATGCGTTGCGGAGTGTCGTTTCTGTGAGCTATGGCAACACTAATCCCCTGAGCTTGCCTCAGAAGGACTAAATTCACAAACCTGGATATGGGATATTTTGCACATGGGATATTTCGATGGGATGTTTTCAAATATCCATTCATTCATTATGTAGGATTTAGGGGGAGATGTTGGCAGATATGGAATATATAAATCATAAATCATAAAATCATAAATGTGCTTTTATTAGTTTATAATCACCCGTAATTAAAACTGTTTTGTTATAATGAGCTGTTTATTGCTACATACAGACCAGGTCCTCTTCCAAGGACTCTGCCATGTTTCTACAGTAGCCCAGAACAGACAAACCACACACTGGCCCTTTGCATTTTGTCACCACCTCCATAGTTTTCCTACATGCTTGCAACACGGAAAAGGTTTCTGCTGGTTACAATCTGCAGCCTCACCACTAGATACCACTAAATCCAACACACTAGACCTTTAACTTTTATTAGTTTAGTAAATCAAGTCCAACGTTTTCCTGCGAGTTCAGCTCACAGCAACTGTTTATACATTTTATCGGCCAGAAACGTTTTCAATTGGTCAATAAATCAACCAGAAACTCATTTGGTTGATGTGGCTGACGTTACAACACAGGCTGTTTATTTGTCCGACTAATATCCAGCCAAACTTGCATCAGTACACTTTGGATCATTTTTTATTTGGGTTCTGCAAAAATGAAACCAAGTGGATGGAGCACTGTGGGTAGTTAAGGGGGAGCTGGGAGATTACAGCGCTCACTGTAAAAACAGGGCTGGGCCAACACTGCCTGTTTAAAGGGCTTGAAATTTCACTAGTCACTGAGGTAACAGAGGAGTGACTGGCATCGATCGGCAACATTTATGAGCCCCCACTCATAAATTATGGTCATTTTGTGCAATGAGACAATAAAGTATGATTGATTACAGCTTTGATAACCCTCAATAGGACTTTAAATACCAATTCCGCACTAATATAGCTCCCTTTTTGTCACAGCTACGCTAAAGAGAATTACCGAATATCCAGAGCCAGCTGACTTTGTTCCCAGCATGCTCTGCTGCCTCAGGTTGTTACCCAGGTGATGAGTGGCCACAGATGGCTCTGTTGTGGGTGAGAGAGCTCAGCCAATAGGGCTTCAGGGCCAAGACACGAGAAACATGATTGGTCAAGGCTAGGTCGGGGCGACGGGCCAGTGTGGGTTGTTAGACCATCAACGGCTGTCAGGGGATATAGGAGGACATGGCCAGCACACACACACACACACACACACACACACACAGGCAGGCAGATGGGCTGTATGTACAAATGTAGAGCACCAGTGTGACATATTGCAGTGTTTACAGAGGGTCACAGTATTTTATTCTCTCTTTTAGTTCTTCAGTGGGCCTGCTGAAGGAAGACGTCAATAACAGCATTATCTTATAAGCATCCGGCTGGCATCAGTTTTATATTTATGTGTTTCTTTGCTCGAACGCCTTTCAGACTAAACTGTGATTTGCGACAGCGATTTGATTTACAGTGGATGCTGCCTTTGTCCTCAAGTGAGCCACAACATGTCGCAAAGAGAACAAAACTTGTTTTGAAGAGAATAAAATTAATAGATGGTGCTGAAATGACAGAAAAGTCCGCAGTTCTGGCGGCTGGTTCCGTGCAGTGTGGGCCTTTCAGTTAAGTTTTACCTCACTCACTTCGCCTCTGACAGCTGTAATGATAAATCCGCCGTGACACATCCAAGATGAATATGTTTTGCAGAGTAATCGAAAAATAAAATAAAATAAAAAAACAGGAGACAAATGACCAACTAAGAGCGCCGGCCAGTGCAGCAATCAAACCAAGTGACAACCTGTGCTCCATTTAAAATATGCCGTGTGCATGTGCGTGTGCGTGTCAGAAACAAGAGAAATATCCCCCCCTTAAGAGAATGTTCTGTCATAGCAGATTTACAGCTCTGCTCACCTTGCTGTGGTGAACACTGTGCCTTAAAAGACTTTAGCACTTATTTATCAGTGTGTGTCTGTCTGTGAGTGTGTGTCGGTGTGTGTTTGTGTTTGTGCGTATGTGTGCGTGAGAGGCGTGGTGGTGGTAGTTTGTTCTGACAGGTAATTTCTGTCTCTAGCTCTGATATATGAGGGTCAGAACTCAGGAAACACACATGTACACACATACGCATTAGACACACGTACCGAGTCTGGGGGCAGTTGTCATGTGAGCTGTGCCGCCACACACACACACGCACACACACACACATAATACACACTTCAATGGAGAGCTTAAAAGATGCAAGCCATATGCTAACGTTAGTTATGTGTATATACTGTACTAAACCCGTTTGTGTATTTGTCATTGTCACCGTATTGTATGTATTACATTACTGCATGATTGCTGGCTAACTATGTCTGTGTGGATATATATATGTTCCTGTTTTATATTAATATTAATGTATTTTTACATTGCCATATGTACAGTACATGTCTGTTTGCAGTTCCCCTGTGACTTGCAACATAACAGATCTTACAAAGATAAGAATAAGGAATGTATTTATACTCTGCCTCCTATGGAAGAGTGAACATGAAATAATCTGCTGTGTGTAAAGTAGTGTACATGCTACGGTGTCACCTAATGAACAAGCAAGCAATAAGCGTGATTATCAAATAAGACAGTTTTGGAGACACAACGTTATCGTCGCAAATAAAGACAGAAAGTGAGAGGAAGGAAAAGAAGGATCTAAAGGAAGGACGCATCATACAGAGTTGGATAGACAGTTGATAATATTTAACACTGTGTACAAGTGGGTGTGAGTAAGAATATCTAAAATCAATATAATCATTTTGTCCCTCCCGCCTATCTTGTCAGCTGCAGGTAACAGCCAACTATATGCGAGAGAGGGACTGAATCCTTGTTGTAATCTAAAAAGCAAAAGAGGTGTGTCTGTGTGAGTGTGTAAAAGCTCTCATTTTAATATTGTTGACATGCAAAGGTGATTGCAAAGCAAAGACGACTCCTGTTTCAATCTAAAACAATGAGCTAATTGCTGTTATGCTTAGCCTGAATGGTCCTTTAGGTAAGTGGTGGGTGTGCATTTTTATACAAGACTGCGGGAGCAGCATTGTCCAGTGGGTTGAGGGTGGAGCTCCCTCAACTAATGCTGATTACGGCCAAGGCTGCCTGGTTGATGGTAACATCTTTGGAGGATTGTAGAGAACTGTGTGGAGAGCACTGTGTTCAAAGGCAGACAGTGGTAAACACAGAAACAGTAAAAAAGAGGTTTGAGGTTTGACAGAAGGAAGAAAAACGAAATACATTTTTACACAACCTATAAGATGTGTTTGAAATCACATTCTAGCAGACTATTCATACTAAGTTGCCATAAAATTGAGTATGTAGTGTGTTCACACTGCATAGTATGTGGATTTTGTCGATGTGAGAAGTGCCCATACTACATTAGCAAGAAATTCTGAATATAAGATGTGAGCTGACTCAACAGCCCCACATTATTAGGTTTTAATATTTATTTGTCTTGCTTTGGTCTGAATCAGGGACTACTTTTGTTCCAAAGTTGTATAATTGCCTAGAGTTGGTTCGTGTTCTCACGGCAGCATTTACAAGCAGACCAGATCAAATGCCTTGTGTGAGAAAGCTGCTCTTGATTGGTCAGAATTTCCATGTGGGAAAAATCCAGGAAGTAAAGCAAACGTTGAAGAAGAGTACACTTGCAAGATAAATGTGACGCTTTCTAATGTCACAATGGAGGGACAACTACGCAGGTTGATTTTAGCGCTGCTCATCGTGGACTATATTGCTGTCATTGTTCATTTTAGTCAAACCATACAGTTTGAAAACGAGAAAACAGTGAAAACAACAACTAGAAAACAGTGTTTTGATGCATTGGATGTGCTGAATGTGCATATTAAGGCAGTACAGGAGGAGGTGCACATTAATAATCCTCTAGGACTGTAACATGCTCATGTTTAACCACAACAAAAACAATGTGTCATGAGACTGCAGTTGGTTCAGATTGAGGCTGGAACACGTTCTCACCACAAACGAACCACACCAGAGTTTGTTTGTAACCAGACTGAGACCACCTCTTCAAGAAGGTCTCAATCCGGTTGTTTTGGTGCACACCTGAGTGTGATTGCTGTGTTCACACCTGCTCAAAAGAACCGCACTTAGTGGGGAAATGAATTTGAGTTCTACTGAACCAAACCAAACAGGGCAGATGTGAAAGCACCCTTATATTTCTGATATGTGGTCAGTTTATCACACCTGTTTGGAAATTTGCTGCAATGTTTTCAGAGACGTTCGAGAGTCAGACCAGCCATCGGTCATGTGATCCAGTCATATTGCTTAAGTATAGTTCAGTGTAAATAGACTCTTGGCAATGGCATACTTAATCAATCATTTAGTCTGCAGTATGCAGATACAGATTAAGTATGAAGTAGGTATTGTGTTAGCATGTGATTCTGAACAGCTGTGTTTGGACATTTTAGCATTTTAGCTAATTAGCTTTTAGCAGGACTATTTTATCCAGCGTCGCTTTTTTCTTTGATTCAGGTCCTGTCTTTACGGTATAACAAACTTAATTAGAAAATGTTAAGTCATCAAAACTGACTCTCAATCAAAGGAAACAGGCCGGTATATTGGCTTTAGTAAGGCAAGCTGTGACTGCTCTGCATAGTCTTTACTAGATAAGGTGCAGTCAGTGTGGTTATCTTTTCATACCTGTTTTGCAGTTGCTAAAAATTTAACATATTGTGTTTTTTGAAAATTGCACGTTACTATGGCATATTCATTGTTATATCAGAATACTGATTCCATGTTGGCCAGTTATGCAGTTTCTGTGTTTTTTCCTTTGTTGGGCAGAGCAGTTGTTTGTATTGTGTCTAACAGCCAACTATAGCCAATGATTGACAGTTAGTGTTTTACATCTCGGAGATAAATGAACCATCAAGTTGCTTTTGCTTTGACTGCTCAGAGCAAAGAGACGGGGAGAGATGTGGGACTGCAGAGCGGCAGATATGAAGGGGGTTTAGTCAGTGTGAACTACTGCAAACCCCCATCGCACAAGAAGTTTATTAATTTTTCATCAGAGGTAAGGGTATCTAAGGAAAGGTGCTCCAGAGCTGTGCAGGGATTCCTGAACTAAAACTCCATTTGCATATTGGAGAAAACCCACAAAACTCAAACTCGGCAGCAGTGTAAAGAATCCCCAAGCCGGTACACACATAAATCCTATTTTGTGCAACAAAGGAAATCCTGCTGAAGCAGCTGAGTGGACATGTGTTGCATTTTATGGTGCAACTGCAGGCTTGGAAAAGAGGAAATGTAATTGTTAGCATTAATCTTGTGCTGCCCGAACTCACACAGAAAAAATAACCGCACAAACATAATGTACACACACACCAGGGACAACAGGAGGGGCAGAGACTCTGCTAAGCTAGCATCTACTTCACCTTGTACAGTCATCATTCATGCCACACTTAACACATGCCACCTGAGGCTGAGTGTGTTTTCAAGTGACTACCCACCCTTGGGTTATCTTAAAAGACCTAAATCAGCACTGATAGCAGCTCCCATCTTTTTTTTTTTTTTCTTGCAGACTTCCCTGTCTTTGTCTCTCACAAGCGCAGTGAGTGTGTGTGCATGTGTGTGCTGTTGCAGTTCATAAATCATGGGTGCTGACAGTGTACATCATTGCTTTGACTGGTCCTTGTCTTTACGAAGGATAAATGTCTCTATCTTTTACACACGCGCGGCATTATACGGTTCATCTTAACATCTTTGTGGAGACTCCTCTCCCTGCAGTAAAGCCTCCTCAGAGAGCAGAAAAGATGGCCGTCGTAGAGTCTCTTTCGAAAAAGTCATTGTTTGTCGTTGACATTTGTTAATCTCTATCGCTCGCTGAGTGCAGAGAAACAGCATAAATGGAGAGTGTTTGGATTTGGCCCTGGCTGCTGTAATGCAGTGAATATGTGCTCTTATTTGCCTGCTGCAGTGCACGTGTAGAGCTGGGTGCAGTGCCCCCCCTCCCTCCTCCCCCCTCCTCCCATCCCAACCCTTTTACTCCAAAATAAGAGGAAGGGAGGAAAAAATAACACCGAAGATATTTTTATCCTAACTCTGTCGAGGCTTAGTCCTCTTCCTCTCCCGTCACACTTCTCCTCTTTCCATCTCCCTCCCTCAATCTCCCATATCTTTACACTCGCACTTTTTTTTGGGTGCTCCTTCTCCGCTGTCTCCCCACCTCTGCACCCCCCCCCCAATAATGAATAGAGAGATTACTGATATAATGGAGGCTGGAAAGTGAGAGAAATTGGATCGCTTTACTATGATCTCAGTGCTACAGGGGAGAGGAAACATTAGGTGGAGAATTGTTGAGGTGGGCAAAGTAATTGTCTGTGTGTGTGTGTGTGTGCAGGGATGTTCATTCGGGGTTGTTTAGGGTCATCTTACAGCGTATACACTCCAGCCTGTGTCCGTATCCTAGCAACGCCCTATCAGGTCCACCTGTTTGATGGGCATCGGACCAAACCTACTCGCAGACACACACACACACACACACACACACACACATACACACACAATCTGCCCGTCCTCTCTGCACCCTGTTGTTTTAGTTGTACACTATCAGGATGCGCCACTTTGATTTTCACATGAACAGCCAGTGACACAGCAGTCATGATAATGATGATAATTATATGTGTATGAAATAGGATGTTTTCTCAGTGGTGCCTATTTTTCATTTAGCCCGTTTGGAAAAGCTGACGGTTCAGCTGAACTGAATCTCATGTCAATTTTTGAAGCTGCAAGGGACATAATTTTAATGAAAAACCTCACTGCTTTCATGAACTTAAATCACAACGAATGGTTTCAACTGAGACGTTGCTCCAAGCTGCAGATTCACACTGTTGAATATAATTTAATAAATATGTCTTCTGTAGAGTAGAAAATAAGAATTGTCATGTTTTTGTTACCTTAGACTGAGCTGTTTCTATCTCCATAGCGTGCAGGTCCTCATCTTCAGAGTCTGCCATGTTGCACCGCCATGTTTCTACGGTAGCCAAGGCCGGACAAAGCGAACACTGGCTCTGGAAATGGGTCATTCATGTTTTTGCATTTTCACGTTGGCCATTTAGCAGCCGCTCTGTGACAAATAGCGTCAGAAAAACCCTGAACTGTAACATTTAACTGCTTAATAAGTGTTTTTTACCAATTCAGATCATTGGGTCCATTTGTCTGGAAGGAAAGGAGATGTTTGCGGATAATTCAGCTCCGGATAACAAGATGCTTGACGACGCCGTTCTTAGTGCCTTTTTTGGGCGTGTTTTGCTTATATTCTTGAGGCAGCAGTATGACAACAAGCTTGTTCTACTAATGCTTCATCTGTTGAGGAGGAGAAGAGAGGTAGAAGACCGTGCTGTGGTGAATGGAAACCGGTGAGTGCAACGAGTCCGTCTGCTCTATCTCAGCCCGTTGCTATGCAGCCCGTTGCTATGCGTGCTATATACGTCATCACGCCAGAAGGGCAAGGAAACGAGCATGCGCAGAGACCGAAATTAACTTAAAGAGGAATGAGTGTATACATGCACACAAAATTCTTTCATTCGGAATGACAAACGGAATAAACCACCCCCTTTAATCGGATTTAATTTCAATCGGAATGACCGTTTACATGACCACTTTTAATTGGAATGGCCTTTCATTCCGATTAAAAGTGGAATTAAACTGTCCATGTAAACATTCTGACTGTTCCTTTAAAGTTTTGCCTGCAGAATGGTCATTGGCTGGGAATTTTTTCCACAGGAAATGATAATTCAGTTTGTCTGAACATCCTCACCCGCTCCCCGAGAGCCTTACCAGGAAATAATTTTGTTTTCTTTTTCACCTTACAGGATGTGCTTCTCACACAGTCATATATTTCTAACCTCCAGCACAAGTTTTGACATTGTTACATCTGAGTTGCATCAGATAATAAAGCTGTAAATAACTTTTTTCTGGTGGTTTGTGTCAAAAGAATGAGCATTACAGAGAGTGAAAATAATACAAATGAGAAACAAAGGGGAGCAAAATGTACGGTAAGCACATGGAAAGAAGAGTAAGAACTCCTGCTGTGCGTGTGTGTGTGTGTGTGTGTGTGTGTGTGTCTGCATGTCTTCCACATAGACGGTTGCAGAGCGCAGATTGGGCTCTTGTCTAAAAGAGCAGCCAGGGCGCTGGTATCGATTCCAGCACCTCTTCCTCGGCTATAGTCGCACATAATTGGGTTCGGCGCTGCATCCCGTGTCCAATCAAATGGCTTAATACCACTCACCTGGTCGCTTGCAGGCCAATCAGATTATTTTAATCACAAAACCCACTCAATCCCCTTATCTCTGGCCGATTTCATCTGAGCATTGAGTGGCCATGAGTGTGTGTGTGTGCATGTGTGTTACCAGCAGCAATTTAAGGGGACACGTAGGTATCCTGAAATGTCACCACACACACACACACACACACGTATACACACAAACACATAACACAGCCTTTTTCTCCATTATCTCTGTCACCATCCTCCTGACTTGGCATTGTAATTGGTCTAGACTGCTGGTGTGTGTAACATGCGAGTGTGGGAGTCTGCAACAGCTTAAATGATAAAATTAATTTAATTAGCTTACTGTGAATTGACAATTACAGTCTCATCTGGCAGATCATGTGTTGGTTAATATTATGCATGGTATTAAAGCCAGAAATCTAAATTAATAGCCAACTGTTTATCAATCAAAGATTTTAATTTTTGCAGTTTTGCAGGGACAGACATGCAGAGAATCAAAGACAGATATACAATATTTTTCTCTTTTTAAAGCTGAATTAAAGGACCGATGTTTGAGATTTAAGTGGATCTAGTGGTGAGGATTGCAGGCTGCAACCAGCTTAAACTTCTACCAGTTAGAATTCTTTCAGTGTTCATTATTCTTACCAGGAGCCAAATGTTCTTCTCTAGGTGATTATAACCTGTTACACACCAAGCAAAGCAGTTTCACATTACAAATCAGTGTTTCTCCACTGTTTGGCATGTTGCAGATGAGCTGCTAGCCCAGCATCTGCTAATGTGTGTTCACTTCTTTTCTGATCCAGATATTCAGGAGGTTTTTACTGTGAGCCAAATAATCTACAGTTCTCCTCTCCAAAACAAACTGACCCATTGATTTAAACCAGTAAAAGCACTGAATAAAGCCGTTTCACATGACAAATAAGTTCTTTTCCTACAGCGTTTGGCACGTTACAGACTGGCTGCTAGCCCAGCACCTGCTAGTGTGTGCTCACCTAGTGTTCCAGCCTATTGATCCAGACCTCCAGGAACATTTTACTGGGAGCCAAATAGTCTGCAGAGGTCTCTTCCTCTTCAAAATATGTGGACTCTGTGATTTAAACTGGTAAAAACACCAAATAAAGCAGTTTCATGTTACAAATCAGTGTTTTTCCAATGCTGTTTGGCATAGGGTGACCATATTTTGATTTCCAAAAAAGAGGACATTCGGCCAGCCACGACATAGCCTACTTAAATGATATTCGCAGTTTACTCAAAGATGCCTTGTCATTTTAATATATTTAAAGTTTATATGTATGGATAGAAAATTCAGTTATATTACAAAATAATATCTCTCAAAGACAGAAATTCAGATAGGCCCCAATAGGGGACACATACACACACTAGAGTGTGGCTACCCGATACGAGCTCGATGGATCCCGACGGTAGGCCTACCCAATGGGTCGGCCGGGTTCTGTCAAAAATGTATAAATTGTATTCGGGCTCGGGTCGGATTCGGTCAGCTTTCAGTGAAATTGTAGTGTAAAAATACATAAAATCCAATTGTCTGTCCTGTTTATTGCTTGGGCACTGTTATTTACGTGACAACACCTGAACATAACTCACACACATTGGCTGTTTGTTTCTACCTCTCCCCTCGCTGGAAGCCTCGGACCTCCAGCCGCCCGCCTCCGCCTTTATTAAACGCTGAAAATTAAATAAAAGAGGGAGACAGGTTTTTCCTGTTTTATCTTATTTTGTTATATTTCTCCCTCTCCCCTCGCTGGAAGCGTTGGACCTCCCGCCTCCTGCTCCCGTCTGAAACACGGAGGTCTCCCTCTCCACGGAGCACCCACGGTGCACGCCCGGCCTGTTAAATAGCCTGTAACCATAACAACTCTGTGACACAAAGTCAGTGCTTTAGTCATTAAATAATGTCGGGCTCGGTTTGGTTTCGGACATAACAAAACAGAATGACTGTCGGGTTCGGACAGAAATATGCTGCCTGTGCCGCACTCTAACACACACACACACACACAAGGAAAACCGGACATTATCATCAATTTATAAACACCCCCCGGATGCCCCGGACAGGACGTGAAAAGTGGACATGTCCGGGCAAAAGAGGACGTTTGGTCAGCCTAGTTTGGCATGTTGGAGACAGGCCACTAGCCTGGCACATGCTAATGTGTGCTCATCTAGTTTTTGATCCAGACGTCTAGGAAGTTTTTACCAGGAGCCGAATTGTCCACAGAGGTCTCTTCCTTTCCAAAACATACTGACCCAGTGATTTAAACTGTTAGAAATACTTAATAAAGCAGTTTCATGATACAAATCAGTGTTTTTCTGATGGTGTTTGGCATGTTGGAGACGGGCCACCAGCCTGGCACATGCTTATGTGGTCACCTTTATACTCTGATTACTTAGATCCAGATGTTCAGGAGGGTTTTTACCAGGAGCCGAATTATAATCAGAGATCTCTTCTTTTCCAAAACAGACTCTTAAAACAGTAAAAACACTAAATTAATCAGTTTTATGTTAATATATCAGTGTTTTTCCGACACTCTCGTCACAGAGGAGCTGCAGTGTAAACGTCCCTATCTAGAGCCAGTGGAGGGTTTGTCCATTCTGAGCTACATTAAAAATATTGCAGTGCAACATGGCAATGTCTATAGACGAGGACACACTCTCTTTGTAAATATAAACAGCTCATCCCAAAATAATGAAAACATGATCATAATTTTTAGGTGATTACACACTAAAGAAAACATACTTAATATATTATATTCCATTTCTGCCAATACATCCCCCTAAATCCTACACACTGAACCTTTAAGATGATCTTTTGGCAGTATTGTCACCAAAATAAATGTCCTTATTATACATTAGCATTCAATGTGTATATCTGTGCCCCATTGATTGCACTGCCTCCATACACCACAGCGTGTGCTGGCACAATGTCGCACGCAGCATGAAACGGCTCACCTGCAGTGCTCCGCTGTGGCTTTTCAAAGACACGTCACGTGGGTCCATGTTCCATTTAGAAGTCCTCCCCGTCGCCCCGGCCCCAGAATGGAGTAGAAAGGAAAGAAAAGGGGAGCTGTCTCTCCCTTGTTGTACATGACCGCTGACAGAAGGAGTGAGGGAGACAGAGTGGGGGAAGACAGCCATGATTAATGTGGAGGCTATGTGGACCCAAGAATATCTTCCCACTGCCCTCCATCTTAGCTAATGTGACCTGCCATATGGGTCACTCATTACAATGTGTGTGAGTGTGGGTGGTGAGTGTTAGTGTGGACTATTGCTTTAGGTACTATCCATTGTCACTTTCTTTTATCTCTTTGTCTGATTTTCTGTGGAGCATTGAGCAATATACACACACTGCACTACCATACGGACAATACAATACTTGTATTCTGTCGTAACACTCACATTTCAAGGAATTTTGTCTGCTTACAGGTTACACGAGACACACACATTTTTTGTAGGATTTGAATAGATCTTTTTTTATCCCTCAGCATTACGCCTGGACTATCAATACAAAAGAGCCTGTGTGAATATTTTAGGATAGTAATACTAGTAGATTGTAAATTGACTTTTTCTCATGCTAATGTAATTCAATTTCCCTTTTCCTCTGTTTCTCCTCGCCTTCATTCATTTCTTCCCTTTTCTCATTCTCGGATTGTTCTATCTCCCCCCAACCCTGTCTTTGTCCTCATCTCTCTTACTTCTTCACCCTGTGCTCCACTCCTCCTCCTCCCTCTCCTTCTCCGCTCCTCTCACTCTCAGGTACATGATGAATGTGACATGGGATGGCAGAGACTTGTCATTCACAGAAGACGGCTACCAGGAATTCCCAAAGCTGGTGGTCATTGTTCTCAACAAGGAGAGAGAGTGGGAGAAGGTAGGACCTACATGTGGGTGTGTCTGGGTTGGTTTGTGTGTGCATGTGCAAAACATGTGGGCGTGTCCCTGTGAGTTCTTCCGGGCAGTATATCTGCCGCTGAGGACACCGAGGTCACATCTGCTGTGATATATGTGGGAATTGTGTTCATTGCACGATTACACATGTATTGCATGTTGGGTTTTTGAAAGCTTATTCTGGTATTTGTAGATAAAATGTTTTAAAATTTGCCAGTTTTTGTGCAAAAAAAAAAATTATTCAAATTATAAGATAGTGTACCTGAAAGTTATGTACCCATTATGTTACTCTTCTCCATTCTGTCACTGACTACATTTACATGCACGCTAATATTCCACTATTATTCCAAACATGACAATATCCTAAATTTGATAAGAGTCATGTAAACAGCATATTCCATTTGGATATTTTGTATTAGCCTTTATTCCAAATGAAATATTTTCCGATGAAGACGTGGAATATGTAAGGGATAATGCCCTTTGAGGTATCCATTATCACTTTTTAATGGCCGACATGGAATCATCTAATACACAGTGGAGGACAGTTGCCACGGTGAAGGCCATTAAAAAGTAATAATGGACACCTCAAAGGACATTATCCTCCTTATGCTATGGACACTTAACAAGAAATTAAATGTAAGAATATTAATTCATATTTTTAGGCTTTTTGCAATCAAAATCAAGTTTTTCACAAGCCAGGACTCAGTTTCCACCCGAGGGTTTATCTAATACCTGGAACGATCATTACCATAAGGTTCTTATGCAATGTAAACATTATTTAGTACTCCAGTGAAAAGGACGTACCTGAGATATGAGTTAGCAGTGGAAAATACAGAACCTTTTGACTCAGCTATTGAGAACCATTAGTAGCCAGAAAGCTAACATAACACTAGCAAGATTCAAAGTCAGTTACGTTGTGTACGGTTGAAGGTAAATATAATTTGACAGTGTGTTTAACGACAAGACTTGCTAGCTATTCAGGTGTCCAGCAATGTCACTGTCCCCAAATCAATATCAAGATGTTCGCTAACAAACAATACGCCATGTGTAACGATACTGTTGGTGCAGCCTGAAGTAGCGAGTTGAACAGCGGGTGGGATGTGAAAGTTCAGAGGGGCAGTGTACTATCTGCAGTATGTGTTATAGTTTCCATCCTGTGGTGTTCAGAGGTTAAGGCACTGAAGGACTACTCTCAGTATTGGAAATTAATTGTAAACAGAGGCTACTACATAGTGGGTGTCCATCATCAGTTTTTACCAGACACCCTGCAGCCGATCAGAATCAAGTCTTCACCCAGATCATGGTATGAGCCTGTATATTAAGGTTTTTGGGGCGTTCTTTGAACATGTACGCAGCGCATTTGGAATATTTGTCTCAGCTGGTGTCTTGCTGCAGTTTGCAAAACATGGCCTCTTGCCTGTTTACAGTCAGCTCTGTGGGTTGTACATAAACCAACTCTCCAAGAGTTTGCAAGGCTGGGGTAGAGATGTAGGGCCAAAAGAAAAGCCTACATTTCTGATCGGAAGAAGAAATGCACCTACTTTGAAACATTATATCAGCAGGTTTTTGGATATGCGCAAATATCGCAACACCGACCTTTCATGAAGGTGGTTGAAGGAATGAAAGAGGCAGGCTGTGTTCGCACGGTTGAACAAGTCCGCCACCGGTGGAAAACTTTGAAATGAATCCCATTGTGATGGAAAGCATCACAATGCCATCATTAGATAGGAAAGTCTAGGGTGAACTGGGGAGAGACAGACGGGATGACATGCAGCAAGGGGCCAGAGTTGGGATCAAACCCGCAGTTGCTGTGTCAAAGACGTAGCCTTTGTATTCTCATGTCATAAACGACATGTTAGGGCACGTTAACTGGAGTATGCATCGCTGCGTGTAAGCAGAAATATTAGTGGAAAATCCATTCTCATTAAACATGTGAACACCTTAATAGGAGCAATTTGTTTTTTTGGAAAAAGGGCAAAAACTGCATGTAAACATAGTCAGTGTTTCTATGACACCAATATTCCTCATATAACATTAACGTAGACAGTATGTATTATTTATACAATGCTCACACTACACTATAATATTTTTTATTGTATATTATATTGCATTGTAGTATATTATGCTGATATACTGTTTAATCACATTATATACTATATTCTGTATCCATATTAATACAGACAAACACTAAATATCATTATTTAATCTCATTATACATTATTATATGTGATTCTGATGTGTGCTGTTACTGTATACTGTGCTTTGCTGATGTTGCTGCTACTAATCAAACTACTGTTTCACTCCTGCCTTTGATTGCTCTTGTATAGTTTCTATTTTTATTTTAATTCTTATTTCTAATTCATTTACTTTTAATCATTTAGGTTTTGCTGTCTGTACTTATTTCTGTCCTTGTGCTGCTGCAAGACCCGACTTTCCCCTCTGTTGATCTCTACAGGCTTATCTAACTTTTCTTATCTCAATTTCAAAGAAAAGAACATTATTTTTTAAAGAAAATACTTAAAGAATCGCATAGAGATTGGTTCTTAGGGAATTTGGACTGGCTGCATTGCTGGTGTTCCTGTTGTGCTTATGCTGCTTTTGTTTCCTGTATGTTTCTCTGTGTTGCCTTTTATGATCAATACTGTTACCATAATTCAACAATTTCTTTTTATATATTTGGCAACACACTGGTCAATACCAGTATATCTGTTATAACCACATACTGGCTGATGATATTGACCTACTCAATGTATTGGCTGAGCTCTAGTACAGATACCTTTCCTAATGTTTCCTGATTACTGACTGACACACTCTGTCCTTAACAATCAGCTAGTTTGTGCATTGCAAACCTACATAACAGACTATGACTTGAATAAAGATAATTGGGTAACACTTTACTTGAAGGGATCTACATAAGAGTGACATGACACTGTCATGAACTTGTCATGAACATTATGTACATGTCATAAACGTTTATGACTGCTGTCATTAAGTGTCATTCGGTTTTTGTAATGTCAAGTTGACATTGTTTGGGATGTCCTTATTATGACAACTTGGCATTAATTAAAGTGACATTACCAGAAGTTGTCTTTGTCATGACAAGTTGACATTAAATTTGTTTGGGATGTTCTTATTATGACAACTTGACATTAGCCAGAAAATGTCTTTGTCATAACGACTTGACATTAACAAGAAATTTGTGTTTATGACAAGCTGACATAATGATTATTATTGTTATGACAAATACATCTTCTGGTAATGTCACTTTAATTAATGTCAAGTTGTCATAATCAAGACAACTCAAACAATGTCAACTTGTCAATACAAAAACCGAATGACACCTAATGACAGCAGTCATAAACGTTTATGACAAGTTCATAACAGTGTCATGTCATAGTTATGACAGTGTCATGTCACCCTACAGATACCTTCAAGTAAATTGTTACTGATAATTGTAGTTAGCAGTAAACTGCAAGAACAAAACCAGCAATAAGCGCTGAACACCAGTACTGAAAACGCTACCTCTATCTCATCATATGGATGATCCATGAGCTCATTTACCAACAAGCCCATGGATTTCCTTAACCAGTTAATGTGAGGAAGCTTCCATAAAGAAAATGGCTAAGTATTCTCGCCATTGTAATAGACTTTAAATGGCAGCCATGTATCTTTATAGCCACATCTGGCTGCCCTACACTGGCTTAAATTCAGCGAGGCTGAGAGGAAAAGTTTGAGAGATGGGTGGAAAAAGGGAGAGGTGTGGCTAAACGAAGGATTTAGATAAGGAAGAAAGGGAGATAGATGGTTATGTATTTTTGTCTTGTCCCTCTCTTCTGCCATCGCCCCCACTTTTTTGTCGCCTTCTTCCCACTGCCTTGCTTCCTTCTCTTCCCCACCTTCAAACTCCTTTCCTTTTTCTCTTCTCCGCTCTGCTTCCATCTTTCCATCTTTTCCTTCATTTTTTCCCATTCATCCCTTCCCTTCTTCCCCAGTCCAGATAATCTGTGCACTCTGTCTGTCTTTAGCTGTGATTGCTGTTGTGCTCCCTGATAGCACCTCAAACCACAGTTAATCAAAACCTGAGACCTCTGTTATTGGGGTGGCAAGGGGTCACTGCTCTTGCGTGTGTGTGTGTGTGTGTGTGTGTGTGTGTGTGTGTGTGTTTACCCTTCCACACTGGTTATGGACAGAAACACTTTTGGAGAGACTTGAGCTTCGACCAGTCTGTTTTTTTATTCAGGTCACACACGGTGTTCGCAGCGCGTTACAGTATTCGGTTTAGTTTGCCGCAATCCGCACAGTCTCCACCCAATCTTTGAGACTGGCTTTTTCATATTTCATACTGACACACACCTACACACACACACACACACACACACACACACACACACACACACACACACACAAACCCTTTGTTGGTGTGCGGAGGGGAGGTAGAGTGTGTTGTTGTAAACAGAGAGCCTGTGAAATTGATCAGTACCACTTGACTGTGGTGCAGAGAAAGAGACTGAAAGCGAGAGAGACACGGAGACCCAAAGTGGAAACATAATTGGGAGCTGCTCTCTCTCTCTCTCTCTCTCTCTCTCTCTCTCTCTCTCTCTCTCTCTCTCTCTCTCTCTCTCCCTCTGGTGCAGCCGTCCCACCCATGCGCCAGAAATCAGCAGCACACACACACACACGGGGAGAGAGAGAGAGACTTCCATGATGATCAAGAGATAAAAATTCAGTAACTGCACTAAAATATGGATATGCACTAAAAATATAAAATGTGTCCCCTTGAGGCACAGGAGGAAGAGACAGGGAGAGGAGAGAAATATGGAGAGATACTGAGACGAGCGAGCGATGGAGACAGATGGGCTGTGATAGCGAGAGCAAATGAGCACGAGAAAAAGAGACACAAAGAGACAGAGAGAGGAAGAGCGAGGTGGAACTGAGCCACCAGCATGTGTATTTTTTTGCCCACTACAGGTGTGTAGCAGTCAGGTTATCAAAGCATCCACACCTGCTGTTCTCTGCATCACACACACACACACACACACATGCATGCAACACACAGTTTGTCAGATGATATATTTTTGAGTTTTGAGGACGAGCTTCCTTTAAAAGTGCACCTGTTTGGTCGGATGTGTATGGTGTATTTTTTCTTATTTTTTTGGGAGGATTATGTAATCGCCAGCGAATTACTGTTTTATTCAAAAGAAGCGCAGACTGCAGTATATTTGACTGGATCAGAAGGCTGGATCCAGTGTTGCGTTATGGGGGTTTATGCAAAATTAGGCTTTTATCTGGGGAAAAGAAATGTGGTGCAACAACGGAACAGATGTAGTAGCAAGAAGAAATGACAATTCAGATGGATGCGGCCTTGTCGGGAGTGGCGTATTTAAGTAATCGCCATGCATAAATGTGTAGAAACAAAGAAGGTACATGCTTTGCCTTTTTAGTGTATCTCCATATCATAAAACACTAATGTGCTGTAATGATGCTGCGTCCAGAGAAGGCAATAAATGAATTCAGTGGTGGTCCAGTATTGAACAGTTTTAAGGAGCTTGCTTTACTTTGAGGATAAATATTAATCACACACATATATGCAAACATAAAATTATTCTCACTTCCACCTTATTAGGATATATGGCGCCATCATCTTTGAAGCTCATTAAGCCACAGCGTTGTTAGCAAAGATGTTTTGGAATAGTTGTGCTTTGAGCTGAATGCTACCTTAAACCAAAATATTGGACATAAGAAAATGTACTGTTGGTGATGCTAGAAGAAAAGGCAAGGGGTCAGCAAAGTTATTAGATTTCCTCCTCAGCGGGACATGAATGTCTGTGCCAAATTTTGTTGTTGTGAAGACATTTTTTCAAAACCACAGATTTGAACTTCATGGTGGCGTTAAAGGAGCAGTCAGAAGATTCATCCTCTCAGGACTGTGAATACGTGTATGTACATGTATATTCAGCCATCCAGTAGTTGTTAAGATATTTAAGTCTAGTCCAAAATGGTGGATGGCCTGACTGAACAACTGATAGATGGATACTGCCATCCCTGGAGCCATGCTGCTAGCATGGTTTAAAATGGACTTAACATCATTTCAGTTAAGAGAGACAAACATGACATTAAAAGTATTTGAGGCACAAAGAGGTATTCCAGTTGCCACAAGAAAATGCTGGAGTCTATCCCAGCTGACATTGGGCGAGAGGCAGGGTACACCCTGGACAGGTCACCAGACTATCACAGGGCTGACACATAGAGACAGACAACCATTCACACTCACATTCACACCTACGGACAATTTAGCGTCACCAATTAACCTGCATGTCTTTGGACTGTGGGAGGAAGCTGGAGTACCCAGAGAAAACCCATGCTGACACAGGGAGAACATGGACGCCTGTGCAACTGTTCAAAACCAGCAAACACCAAATGAGGTTGTTTTGTTAGCTAATCACTAGCCTCACGTCACCAGGCCCTTTTCTATTCACTCTGAATTTTGTCTGGATTCTGGTTCCGGTCTAGAGAGCGGATCCGGAATTCACCAAATTCATCAAAGTAAAAGTGTTCACCAAAGTAAAACTTTAAATTCTGGCGCACCATCGATTTGGGGTGATGAGGGGTGTAAGAAAATCGATTAACTTAATGGCTTGGGGCTTTTCTTGTAAATTATATTCTTTAAATTAAAAAGTTTCACCGCATTTTATTAGCTTGGTGCTTTTATTTTGATGGAAAGGGGCATCCATCGAATTCCGGATCCTGTCGCACTCGCCCTGGTTCCGGTTCCTTACCAAAACGGCCACTAACGGCCCCAGACTAGCTAATCACTGCTAGGTTTCCAGCAGCTATATGGTCACCAAATATGGGTGTTTTTTAGTGACCCGTCGATATGTTTCCACTGGGGATAGTGTCATGAAAAGTGTTTGTTTTTTATGGTGACCTCACTGCATTTCCTGCTGGGATTGTGCCACCAAAGATGGATAAAATCTTATCCATGTGTGCCTAGACCTAACCAGACCACAGTGTTGTTGAAATGTTAATGTATTCACTTAATAATAATATACTGATAGTTAATAGCCAACATTTATTCTGAGCACTGAACTTGAAGAGGTTGAACAAGTCAAAGTCCTGAATGCTGATGATAGTTGAAATAAGCGTTCTTGAAAGTAACAAAATCCATCCGACAGTGTTGAATAAATATGTATTAATTGACTCCTGGGCTTTGAGGATTCAAAACTCACGGTATGAAATCAGAAACAAAGAGCAGTCAAGTAAAAAACAAAACAAAAAACACACCATGTCATGGTTGGTGCAGCTTAAAGGAACTACACAGCAACGAATCAATTACATGGCAGAAGTGATGATGAATTTGCTCATTGCATTCAGAATTACAGTGCAACCTCACCGACTGAATGAGAAAAGTGTATTTACCGATCAGAACCAGGATGTTATGTTTTATTCCTGCTGAGTAGATGGAGTGTGTAAATTGCTTCAGGAACTGCTGCAGTGTTAGCAGCCAGTTCACAAAATAATTATTACAGACAGCATGGGATTTGTGCTTGGAGAATCACAATATGGAGAGGAGACACACACACACACAAAAAAAACCCATGTGCATACACACACACACACGCTTTCGAATCAACACACATGCGCACAATTTGGTTCCAGGCCTCACTGTTCTCTGAGCACTTCACTTTAAGGAAAGATGTCTAAATCCATGGATGCGGTTTTCTCTCGCTCTTCTGCTCTGTCATCCACTTTCTCTCTGCCCTTGTTTTTCAGACACACACACACACACACACACTCACACAGGCATGCACGTGTATCCTCACACATGCACACAGGCACACACACATATAAACAGAGCAGGCGTAGGAGAGGGAGAGCAGAATCCATTTTCCCGACATAATTTTGTCTGACAGGAGTGACAGATACTGTTTTATGACTGAATGGGTTTCTCCACGCTATTAGGAACTCATTCTCCCATAATGCAACTTGCCACTGCGATAACTCTCCCGGTGAGACTGGCACAGAGAAGGTGCTCAGTTGTAAGAGCACTGACCCTTGTTTTTTCTTTATTCTTTTATCATTCACTCTCGCTTGTTCAGCCGCGTTCTGGTTGATTGTAGCCCCTCGAGTGTGTACGAGTGTATCCGTGAGTGTGTACGAGTGTGTGTGTGTATAGGTCACACACACAGAACGAGAGGAAAAGAGGAGACAGTGTGAAATAGATGAAATAGAGAGCAAGACACGCAGGTACAAAGAGCAAGGCCTTTGAAAGTAAAGATAAATAAACCGAAAAGAAAAGTAGAGGGAACATAAAAAAAGGAGGGCAGGTGTGAGGTGATAAAAGAAAGAATAGTAGATGAAACAAAACAAGGGATTTCCAGAGGAAAAAAAGAAAATATTACGAGAAGCAGTTCTTCTGGGGCAGAGTGTCATCTCATCTCCAAGTGGCTCTGAATTCGTCACAGGGTGATGGTTCGATAGGATTGCCGCCATGGGATGTTATAATGCGGTAATCCCACAGGCCCTATCACCATAACCTCCCACTGGCCTCGCTGTCACATTACACACACACGCACTCATCTCTATGTATTGTGTGTGTGTGTGTGTGTGTAATATCTGGTATTTCATACGAGGAGATTCAGCAATTTGCTGCCTGGCCGGTCGATAGAACGAATCCTTTCTCCTCTCTGGGCATTAATTTATAACCCCTCTTTCTTTAATTAGAGAGAAGGAGAGACAGAGAAGAAGAGGGAAGAGGAGAGCAGGAGGACAGGATATCAGGAGAGCTGCTGAAGTCAGCTCATTCTTCCCCTCCTCTTCCTCCTCCTTCTCTTTTTCTCCCTTTTTTCCAACCATCTTCTGAGTGGAACATTTATCTCTGCTTTGAGTTTATTGATTCATCAAACCAAATCAGGGCCAGTCCTCAGAAGCTTATATTAGTGATTGAATGGGTCAATCAGACTCGGGTTGGATGTCTGTTTCCAGGCTTGTCATGTATACTGTTTCTTAAAGGGACAGTCCACCCCAAAAATCAAAAATACATGTTTCCTCTTGCCTGTAGTGCTGTTTGTCAATCTAGATTGTTTTCATGTTGGAGACATCGACTGTAGAGATGGAGCCATAGATGGGACTGCTATTGTTGCACTCAAAGTGCCAAAGAAATACATTTGAAAAACTCAACAGCAGTGTCTCTTTCCAGAAACCATTACCCGGTTACTCAAAATAATGCCACAGACCTTGTGAGCAGTTTCATATAAGAACCACTTTCTTTATACCAAACTACACCCGCCAACTGCATCACCACGCAGAAGGAAGTATGCATCTAATATGGATGTATAAAGAGAATTGGATACAGCATTGGGAGTGGGGCCTTGATCATTCTTATAAACGTTGCTCAGTGGCGCATAAAGCCAAAATGGTCCAATTGCCACATATGAAAGTACTTGGCACTGCTGTATGTCCGATATAGCAGGTGCACTAGAGACTCCAGTCAGCTGAGGTGGTATCTTGCAGTTTAGTGTTCTCTAAAGTTGAATGGGGATAAAATTGTTCATCATTCAATTGTGTGGCTATACTAGACCTCCAGCTTGTTATTGAAAACAAGTGAAACAAGTCATTTTATGGGGTTTTTATGGGCTCAAAAATTGTATCCACTGATTTACAAATGTCTCTTTCACTATACTATGTAAGTCAATGGGAAAAAGACTTTTTGGGCTGCAGAACATCACGTGATGCAGGGGCAATTGCTCTGAGACAACAAGGGAGGCTGAACTTCCCCTAAAATTTCATAGCAGAAATGGTCAAATATGCACTATTGAATTTACATTACAATAAGAATTTACATTGCCTTAAACGTGCGCTAGGATGCATTTAACATTATGACTATGATGTTCAAACGTCAGCTGTTTATCACCAGTTTTCAAACGCGACCTCCCTGTCATACATTCTCGTGTCAGCACGGTGGATGCGGAGCCTCCAAGCATTCCTATGAGACAGCGCTGAGCAGGTTTTTTTCATGCAGCAGAGCGAGACGGTCATTGGATAAATGCGACAAAATCGTCACTTCCAGGGAGGCTCAGCTTCCCTGGGACCTAATGGAGCGGTAGGCGGGAGAGGACGCTCGGTGTATGCATGATGATTGGAGGAACTGTCTATAAGGCTGAACCCCTTTGTGACTGACAGTGCTTGGCATTTCCAGCTCAGTCCCATGCGGATATTTGCGAGTGGAGTCTTCTGACAGAGTGCTGTCTGGAGTTCCTTATTTCCATAAGCGATATAGCTCATTTTCACCACAGTTCAGGTGTTTAAACCCATCTGAAAGTCTTTGAGGTATGTTTTGCTTCAATTAAATGTTCCTTTTATAAGTTACTGCCTCGCTACAATATGACAAATTTTATGATGTAAACTTAAAGTGAGCTTCCCCTGTTTGAAAGACCAGCAGCCGCCACTGACGTGATGGTGTAATTACACTGTTTGGCCACTAGGAAAATTAGCTTCAAAGTCCAGTGCACTTCCTGGGGGCCTAGCATCTACTCATGGACGAGGGGTGTGTGCTTGTTACAGTGCGAGATGTAAACATTAATGGCAAATGCAGGAATTCTTCTTCGTGGGGATTCTGTTTCTAAGTGTAGCTTGGTCGGGAAAAAAAGCAGTTTCTACATAAAACTGTTTACAACAAGGTCTGAGGATTATCCTGAGCCAGTGCCTTCCAGTTCTATTATACTAGACATCTCTATGGCGGATACCTCCAATACTCGGCAACTCACACCAAAACAGTCTAGACTGATAAATAGCATTACACACAAGAGGAAAATATGTACTGTCCCTTTAAAGGTGCAACAAGCTGTAAAACCAAACATATTAGATCATTGTAGAATTAAAAGGCTGTACTGAATAGGCACTTTGCATTATAAGTGCTTGCACTGTAGTTATTTAATCATATAAGGAATTTAATTTAAAACAGAAAAAGAAAGAAAAAAAAGTTCTGGTCTTCCAGAAAAAAAGTATTTTTGTCCATATCTAGCAAGAAAAATTCAGCACAATGTTTTCTAGTTAAAGCACCCATGGAGTGTGTAAATCATCTCAGCACGTGCAGCTGGTAACTGCAGCTTTAGGGTCTTACTAAGACCACAAAATGATGCCAAACTGTTTGTACAATCGTTTTGAACCCACACTCTTTTCTATTTATTCCCTCTCTGACTCATCTTTGTTGTTGTTTAGTTTTTTCCTTCCAGAATCCTTTCATTTCTGTGAAACAAGTCTGATTATGCACAAATTCACCCCTCACTTTTACATTACCAATCCCATTTCCTACCTCCCAAACCCCTTTAATACACACACACACACACTCACACATGTGTGTGTGGAGCTAAAGGCACGTGCTCACTCGCTTGTGAAATGCAAAACAGCTGGGGTAAGACAGATAGACAAATGTGGCCGTTCCCTGGAGAGTGAAGGTGACACACAAGAAACTTCACACATGCCACCTCAGCATACCGTCCTGCCCCTACACACACACACACACACACACACACACATACACATACTCCTAGAGATGTAGCCGACAGCAGAGTGAGCTGTTGACGGTGGTGCCGACTAAGAGCGGCAAAAAGACTCTAATCCCTGTCAGAGGATAGAAAACCACTCAAAGCAAAACAATTAAAATGCTAATTTCACTTCCTCCTCTCTGCTCGCCTGTTAATGACTTAGCCAAGCATGCAGCCTGAGCAACAACATGTGTGTGTGCGTGCATATATGTGCGTGTGTGTGTGGGTAACAACAACTGTCTGATATCACTCCAGGGTCAAAGAGGTGACAGATTAGCATGCCTGAATAATGTATATTTACAATGTGTGTGCATTGCTTTTCTTTTCTTTTTTTTTTTTTTTAAAGATTTAGTACACACACCAAAAACAAACATTTTCAGTATCTTTGCTTGTTACTGCCTCAGACATCCACACATTTATGCCCTTATGAGTGTTAATAAGTGTGCGATACAGAAAAAAACCTTCGGCTGTAAAGCCAGATATTCCACTCCACACTGCAGCAGTGTTGCTGTATGAGCCAAGGAGGAAGAACGAGTGAGAGAAGGAGAAGAAGAAGAAGAGAGAAAGACTTTTGAAATGGAGGGAAAGAGTGAGAGCGAGGTTTTGCCATTTTCTGGCTCCTGTAACATTAATAATTGAGAGTGGAGCAAAGCCTCGCTGGCTGCTGCTGTCTCTTTCTCTCTGCCTCTCCTGTCCGACACAAACATACGTAAACACACACACACACACACACACACACACACACACACACACACAGGTGTAGGTGAGTAAAGAGCATCCATAGGGGAATCTGTGACATCACAGCTCTGAAAACTTTCTGAATTATTAACAGAGTCGCAGCGCTGTCATACTTCCACACCCCCCTCCTCATATATGTTTGCATTCATAGCCACTCTGTTTGTCCCCCTGTGTGCATTTTGTCATGCATCCCTACACACCATGTTTTAAATCTGTTATGTTGTTCCCACTGTCGTACCTGTAGTCACATTTATTATGGTCTGTGAACATGTGTACTGATTTGAATGTTTTTTGTGCCAAAAAGCAACATGTAACATTTAAAGGAAATGTTAACGTGTGTCTACATTTGTAATCCTCTCCACTTCCTGTCTGCTTTGAGTTATTGGGCAACAGATTACAGCAGTTAGGAAACTACCAGGTAAAGAAAGGTAACACATTGCATTTTTCCTGCCATGTTATGATCACTGAGGGGTGGACATGATTTTCCCACCACTTCCACTTCCTGTCTGCTTGTAACCATTAGCTCTGAGGGCATCAGACTTGCCGAGTAGCTAGAGGCACTGTGTTTTTTAAATGTGAGGTCATGGGTCTAAACCCAACAAAGTGATGCTGTTACAGAAAGTGGCTGATTCCCAACCTGCTCACTTATTATGAAGTATTGGATGAGATCCACACCCTCTGTAAATGCCTAAAAATGTAAGTCCAACTATTCCAGTTTTTAAGTGACGTAACAATCTCGTTGAGCGTAACTCATTTTATCATCTCGTCTTTGTTATCCTCCCCTCCTTCCTTCCAGATGGGGAAACTGGACAACCGCAGCCTGACACTAAAGTACCCAGTGTGGCCGCGCTTCAACTCCTTTGGTGATGCCGAGCTTGACGACAATCACCTGTCCATCGTGACGTTAGAGGAGAAACCTTTTGTTATTGTGGAGGATGTGGAAAGGCTCACCGGTACTTGCATGAGGAACTCAGTGCCCTGCAGGAAGCACATTAAAGAGTAAGTCTGCCGTCTAGCAAGCTAGCACTGTTGCTCTCATTGCAAATCACCTGATATTTCCAGGTCCAGTGGTCTGACCACTGCTTTGAATGTGACTCTTGAAAATGTGGATTAAAAGATATTTCATCGCCTCGAAAATTATATCATATTTATCATTATCCAGTGTATTATCAGTTACATAATTGACCACTGCTCTTAAGCATTTAAGGGTAACTTAGGTAGTTTTCAATCAGGGCCCTATATTCCCATGTACCACGAAATGCGACCACAGAACAGGCTGCAGTGTAACCACTTGGGGCATGTGCGCACTGTCAGTTTACATCTGATAAAAGTGCTTGTTTTTGCCACTGACAGGCTCAGACTATTAAGTGTGATGTCTAACAACATTATGGAGAGGATCCCTACAAAGATAGACATTTTTGTTAAAGAGTAAGACTTGTTTTTTTGTTTAACCTGAAACCCCCCCAAAATCACTGTCATCAAACCCACCAGGCTCCATTTAAATAAACGGTGATTTCATCATGGTAAAACACACTTAATTCAAAGTCAACAGAAACAAAACCAAACTCACAATATATGCTCTTGTTCATTTTCTACTGTTCCAACAATCACCAACTCTGGTATGGTTGAAATAAACCCTTAATTCACCCAGTTAGATGTGAAAGTATGCTGGCTCTATACTCGCTAAAATTACTGTTTTTTCAAATGGAGTTTGGTGGCTGTGGTGACAGCCATTTTGGAACTGTTTCAGGTTAAAGAAAACAGGATCTTACTGTTACACTGCTATGCAAAAGCTGGCTCGTGCATGAACTAAGGCTAGCAAGCCCATAACTTCATGCCTCTCCCTGCGTGTTGCATTAGACATGAGAAATGTGCCTGGACTTCCCTGGGTGAGTGTGACCTCTCCTATCTCAGAGGGGGTGTCGTTGACTCACGGCCAGGCCACCACTCTTGCTCCTCGCGACCAGTTTGCTTGGACCGGACTCTGCTGGGAACCCCTCGGGTGCCCTTCCGTCGGACCAGTCGACTGGCCGGCTCGATCTTCTTCGTGGTCATTCAGATTGAATGTGTATTTGCATGGACAATTCGTGATGGCGTGTCATCGGAATGTCTTGCATCTGGCATCTCCCTTGTGGTGTGCCTGCTCAGCTCAAAGGCCTCTCCAGCTAATGAGTCATTACCACCAACTCCCAAGTGTGACGTCAGTGCTGACCCTGCCGCATACCACCTGCCTAAACCACAACCATAAGACATTCATTAAACTACCAATAAGGCTATCGTAACACTTACTCTTTAACAAAAAGATCTTTCTCTGTAAGGATCCTGTCCATAATGGTATCAGAACCTGAGAGTACCAATCTGAGCCTGTCAGTGGCAAAAACAAGCACTATAAGTGAACATAAAAGTCGACACTGCGAGCATCTTGCTCAGTACTGGGCCGCTTTCAAAACTGTTGTTCGTATGAGTCACATAGACAGAAAAACATGGGATAAAAGGTCCTGGTTGAAAAATATTAAGGTTACCTTTTAGGCTTATTGCAAAGAAACTATGAGCTCCGAGACATTCAATGCAAAGTGGTGAAATAAGTAATTCACCATTTCTATTCTTTCGGCATAAAATATATTAATATATGGTGGTATTAATGGTTCAAGACTTAATTTACAACACAATGACACTGACAGAAATAGAATGTGATGCAGTCTACTAATTCACTGATTGACAGGCAATTTTGCATGTGTGAAAAATGGGACTAAGCATTACAGAAAATTAGGTTCCATTTTATATGAGTGCATTGGTAATGAGAAGGGGGTAAAAATTGCATAATTTCCCATTTCCTTCAGCACAGTCGTTTTGTTGCTCTGTGTTGCTCTCTCTCTCTCTCTCTGGCTTCTCTCATGAGCACGGGGGAAGAGGTGCAGTGTGCGATCTATGCAGCAGCTTCTTTCCTCCCCCTGAAAATGGAGGCAACTGCTGAACTCAGCAATTTACTTCCTTTCCTTACCAATTTTCTCTCTAACGCCCAAATACTGCTAGCCCCTTGCTATATTATGTTCCTGAAGTATACGCACACACACACACACACACACACACAGTGAGGAGGCTCAGGGCGTGTGTGTATGTGTGTGTGTCACTGAGTGGCTTGAGTGCTGCTGAATCAAAGCATGTAATTGGTTTGTAGATAATTTAATATTATTTCTCTCCACTGGAACACACACACACATACACACACTTACAGTGAGATTGGCATATATACTACACACTTTGCGTCAGTCTCACCACTGCATTCATACATGCATACAAAGTTACTGACTGTAACTACTACGTGAGCACACACACACCAACAGAGCTGATTAAGCGGTAATAGGGTCCCAGGGAAGAGGCCAACAGAGATTTTCATCCAGAATGACTGTGAAGTAGGGCGGAGGATAAAGCATCTCCAAGGAGGAACACACACACAAACACACACACAAGTTCATATACACCCTCTGTTGCCACATGTCCACTCACTCACAGGCCAATGCATCCAGGGCGCGTTCCTCCCTCCCACAGCGCAATTCCCTCTCAAGCATCCGTAGTGTCCATTTGGAGAAAGAGGGATAGATGGAGGGAAGGAAAGAGGCAGAGTGAGAGGAGTCATGGCCGGGCTTGATTGGGGGATGGAGGACTATCCATGCATGCAGAACCACAAATTCACTCATCCAGGCTAGGCCTAAGAACAAGCCATACTCACACACAGTCTCACACACACACACACATACCCCAAACCGCCCTCTCTGGAGACCCCTCAGGCCCTGTAGCGTTTCTATATCAAGTTGGCCCCGGCAACTTCACAAACAGCCTCCATAACATCACATGCTCTCACTGCCTGAACTGTACTATAGCCAGCCTAAATGGGTACACTGTGTTCATGGATGCAGCTATTACAGCTCTGGCCTATATGCTTGCTCTGTCACTGCCCCTACCAGCTGAACCTGCCAGATACTTGACTCAGTTGTCCTTGTTTCTGTTGTTGTTATTATCACAGATCCCACTGTATATATCCCCTTCCATCTCACTTATTATGTAGTTACATTGCAGTTACATACTAGAGTAGACATACTTACAGTACTTTCCTGCTTAACTGGGTCTGCCGAGTCTACTTGCCAAATGCATCTTACAAATTAGGGATGTTTCCTTTTTTTGTGTCGAAAACTTGTGATTTAATTAGGGTTTGTTGAAGCTATTGAATTCTTTTAAAAGCACACATACTCTCACAATATCTTTTTTACTCTCTCATTGTCCCTCTCTGCAAGTCTCTTTGTCCGTTTTCCTATTTTACCCGAGCTCATATTACACAGAGATCCTGCGATAGGGCTGCTTCAAAGTCCCTTCATTATGCCTTTGCTTTGTTTTACATAGAACCGAACAACAACAGCATCATGTTGCCCCTATGTGTGATTTTGGTTAGCATGCTGGCGTTCCAGAAGCAAAAGAGGCATGGGCATGATGTGTAACACAACAGCGCCGGCCTCTAACATGACATAACGTGACAAACAAACTAAACAATATGGCATTATATAAGGATCATTGACCATCCCTGTTATATCCTCCTGAGATCTGAACTTTTGTTTTAAATGCATTTTTAATTCCTCCTAGCTATCTGGGATCAGTCGGACCTGATAAGTATGAAAAACTAAACATTGTCAATGATAATTAAGCCCCAGTGTCTTCAAATGAAACGATAATAAAGTCCCAAAGTCCTCAAATGAGACAATCATTAACAGTGTCTTTGCTTGTTACTGTCGCTAAAATTTGTCTAATTTGTTGCCATACCAAACTACAAACATCATTAATCATAAATGAACAAGTTTCAACCATAAAATGTGATCAGGTTTTGGACCTTGTCCACTTTTGTGTCCGGATCAGCTGCAGACTGACTTGACAGAGATGGCTGCCATCTTGTTTTTACATGGATTTGTGTATTGTGATCTTACTACCACTAGATGGCACAAAAAAGTGTCCACGAACGAGTACAACAGGTCTAAGTTAAGTAGAATGAAGTATAAGGTCAAGGAAACTCAAAATGTGATGTCCTCATATTTTGTGTCCTGAATGTTTTCTGCCTTGTCAAATTTGATTGTATTGTATGTTTGGTTTTCTTATACGGTACTGATTAGCAGAACCCCAGTGGCTTGGCCTATTCCAGGGGGCAGGAATGGACTGACCCAACTGGGCAAACAGATTTATTTATATAGTATACCACTTCACATTACGCACTTTAAATAGGCAACCATGCACTTTATAAACTGATACTGTAAATTGGCACTTTGCACTTCATAGACCCATTAGCTGCTATGTTTGAATGTGAAATCCCCTGTTTTTTATTGTTGTTATTTCCTACTTAAATTGTGTATTTTTGTTACCTGCTAAGGGACTCTGAATGTGAATTAGCGTTGCGCTAACTTCGGCACATTTACACTGTTTTTACTGTTCATTAATGTGCATTGTCCCTTTTAAATAAATAAATTGAAAAAAAAAAAAAAAAAAAAGGACACAGGGTCTCAGGAGGATATGGCAGCTGATCTTGTCTCCTGCACCTCATTGAATCCCCAATTTGTGGACATTTTTGGCTGTGGTTCTTCGTCTTTGAGTTAGCTGCTAACTGCTGCTTGCTGCTTTTTAAATCGTCCGGTGTTGGGTCACACACAGAACACGTCTCCAAAACGTCATACCCATCCTGTTCTTGAATTTGCATTTCCTATCATTGCGAAGACAAAGACCACTTTAGTCTGTTTAAATCTGCCTCTGATTGGCTAACCTTGACATTTTTATCCTAATTCTGACTAATCTCACTCCTCTTGTCTACATCTAACCAATCCAACCAACAAAGGCAATGAGTGCTTGCCAATCATAGGGAGGATAGGGTGGGTTATGCCTTCGCTATCCAAGGAAGTGCACATTTGTGTCCCATTCGTGGTCCTGTCCTGCTGTCTGTCTATTTTATATAGATGTCAATTCGGGACTGTTACTACATCCACCGCTGGCTTAAAGTTGAGACAAATCTGTCCCCCATTCCGCAATTTTACCTTTGATAAAGAGCGGTGGGGTGGAATAACAGCGCCACATACCCGCCTTGAACAGGCTGTATAAAAAGGGCTTACTGTAAGTCATTCTGGATTAGTCCCATAACCATCATCATTGCTCCTGTGTGCTATACTGGAAGCCATAGGCCACCTTGTTGGGCTAGTAGTGTGAGACAAATAGATACTGCGTTACAGATGGAGTGTCAAAGTTCTTACAAAAGTCTTTATTTTAGATTGATGAGGAAACAAAAGCCATATTGCTTCTCTGGCAGTGAATTAGCCTGATTTTGTTGACACATGGTATGTTTGAGGGGGCATTTACATGTAAATTAGCTCCTTAATTTCATTCTAAATCAGCTCCAACAGCTGCTATAGATAATATCTAATTATATCTGTAGAAAATCACCCTGGGTGATTGCGCAACATTTCACAAAAAGTCATTCACAACTGCTGACAGATCAGCACCTGGCTTTTTTAAAATGAACATTTTATTCTCTTGTGCGAAACTATTAGACCATAAAAAGTGAATTCCTCTCCAGTTGGAAGACGGGAAAGGATTCCACTTGGGGTGACATTCGTTTGACAGATTGATGGCGACTAGTAAGGGTAACACAGGAGTCTGCACTTGGGGCAAGAATCGGCTAATGTTTTTCCGGCACTACAGAATTCCTCCAAAGTGACAGAGTTTGAGCTCTGAAGGTAACTGCAGAGTCGGATGTTTTCCTTTTTTTTCCTCCCTTTCCATCAAGTTCGCGTCCAGGTTGTTGTTAAACTAAAGGACGAGGTTATCTTCCCCTAATTAGCACACATCTAAAAGTTAAATGAGAGTCCCAGGTGGCTGAAAGTTAATGTGCACTCCTGTGCGTGTGTATGTGTGTGTGTGTGTGAACTCTCCTGCTCTCAAATTCATATACACAGATGGTACAAGGCTTGCAGATGCAGTGCCGTCATAAACCTCCCTCTCTGGAGAGACCGAGAGGTAGAAGGAGAGAGGGAGCATATTTTTCAAGTCTTCTGATGTCATTTCTGAACAGGACGACCTGAACTTAAAGGTGAAAAAGTCCCAGGGTGATTTTTGCTCAGTGGTGCATTCATATACATTTAACAAGTAGAATGAAAGGAGTTGAAAACTGTGTTTGTTTTTGCCTGAAAGAGAAGCTGCTGACACGTCCTCATGGTTTAAAAAGGTGGAAATAAAATATGAAGTCAGTTGAAAACACATACCTGGATTAATGTGGTTATTGTCAGTGCCGTGCCTCTCATTTTCTGTCACAGACAGGAAACCGCAGTTGATGATTAGTCGAAGCAGCTGCTGTTCAAAATCATCGGCTAATGATGTGTGCATTTTGTTTGTATTTTTCTGTAGCAACACAACAGAGGCTGGTGGGACATACATCAAGAAGTGCTGCAAAGGCTTCTGCATCGATATTCTGAAAAAGATCGCCAAGTATGTAAAGTTCACCTATGACCTGTACCTGGTAACCAATGGCAAGCATGGCAAGAAGATCAACAACGTCTGGAATGGGATGGTGGGAGAGGTAAGAGGAACGCGTGTGTGTGTGTGTGTGTGTGTGTGTGTGTGTGTGTGAGAGAGAAAAAGAGAGTGATCTATATGTGCATGTTTTATGGTGATGAATCTATTTGTATTCGTATCAAAATGCTTTAAACTACCTGCCTGTTAGTCTTGAAGGTGGCACTATAAGAAAGTGCAGGAGCACATCATGAATGATGTATAAGAGTATCGATTGCTCGTCACTTTTAGTTTGTAGCGCATCTAAAATGCAAGCCTGGGCTCCGGGGAAAATTAGTCTGTATGACAGGATATTCCTGTTCCTCACGTTCCCAAAAAAAAAAAAAAAAAAAAAAAGCTTTAGTTGTTGACTTTGCAAAACTTTCACGGGGTGGAGAAAAAAAAATCAGCTATGAGGCTTTGGCACCGACTGTAAATGCTCGGAAAGTAAACAAATCTCAGCTACTCCTGCAGAAAAGTCTTTTGCATATCTTTAATTACCAGCCTCAACTTGAAGGTAAAGTTGAGTTCATTTTAAGACTTTAAACTTTATTGCTGTCTATATTTTTTTTCATGGCAGACTTTTATTCACTTGAAGTTCACCTGGCACGTGTTTTATTTAGCAGTGACCCCCGCTTGTATATCGATTGTACTGGTTAAGATTCAGCCTGAAATTAAAAGTGTTACTGATGGGCAGTCAATAAAATTCATACTTTAGTAGATTTGGCAGGTGTTTCAATCAATTTCGGTTTATAGTTTTTAGAGTGGTATCATGGAAGTTTGAAGAGAATAAATGTAGTTAGCAGCAGTGGTGGATCTACTTATAGGCAACATAGGCAGCAACATAAACCCTGTTTCCACCAAACACTTTCAGTATGGAACCTTTGGAACCAAAAATAACCCTTCAGACATGGTACCTAGACCTTGGGTGTCCTTAGTGTTTCCACCGCAAACATTTCTCTAAAATGTGGGCATAGTTGTTGTCACTCAGTGCTCCATCAAGCACCTGCTATTTCATTATCATCGGTGACACAGAGGGAAGTCTGCACCTCCGTTATCGTCCACAGAACGGGGTTGCACTCAACATTTTCAGAACAAAATAAATCAGGCTGCAGTGAGAGTCTCCCTTGATGAGATACTTAAAAATAGCGGGTTGGTGCATTTAGTCCTTCTCAGGCAAGCTCAGGGGTTTAGTGTTGCTGTAGCCCAGAGGATCAATGCTACGCAACACTTTCTTTTGTTCTTCATTGGGATATATCCAGTCGAAATTAATATATATTTTTAATCACTTGAAGAGCCACTCGTTACTAAAAGTGTATGTAATATAAAAACTAAAATAATAGTCAAAGTTGTCACATTGAAATTTAAGGTGTGCTGATGGATTCAGGTTGTCAACACACACATAATATATGTAAAACTCTTCACAGTATGAACAGTGGTTACATGAGCCTCAAAACCAGCCACAACTCAGCCCTGAGCAGAGTGACCGTCCTCTACTGACCAATCAGACTGCAGTGTTCACAGCTCCACCTTTTAGTACCAGATCTGTACCATCCACAACTTTTTACTTCTCATAGTGTAGTTTCAGGAGTCGGTTGTATCTTTCAAAGTTGTGTTGATTATATTAATTCCTTGTTGCATTTGAATGCCACAAAGATTAAACATTCTTTCTCTTCTTTTCCTGTGCCCCTCTCTCGACCATTTTCCATTCCACCTGTGATTTATCCATAATCCTTCCCCTGCTTTCTCCTTGTTTTCATCTTTTCTCCTCCTCCTCTCCCCCTGTCCTCACTTGTCTCTCTTCCTTTATCCCTCATTGCTCACCCTCTTCATCCTTCCATCCATCCCTCCCTCCCTGTAACCCTCCGTCCCTCCCTCTCCTCCGCCCTCCAAAGGTGGTCTATAAGAAAGCCGTCATGGCCGTCGGATCTCTGACGATCAATGAGGAGCGTTCTGAGGTCATCGATTTCTCCGTCCCGTTCGTGGAAACCGGGATCAGCGTCATGGTCTCCCGTAGCAACGGAACAGTCTCCCCGTCAGCCTTTCTCGGTAACTGTCACCGAATAGCTGTTGCTTTGTTGTCGGACTCAGGAGACACGGAGAGGAAGATCTGTCTTGTTTGCTTTTTTTGGTTTGTGTGAGTGCAGGATGGTATTTGTTTTGTGTGTGTGTGTGTGTGTGTGTGTGTGTGTGTGTGTGTGTGTTCCCTGAGATACAGAGCTGACAACACAATTCAGCTCAGTTACACAGCTGTCAATACTTGCTCTTTCATCGGAGGGATTTAGCTCAACTCCTGCTTCCTGCCACAATGACTCTCACTTACCTGAGAGGGACTTAACCGCAGGATTTTAACTCGAGTGACCGTGGATATCCCTGTTTTGGCTGCTCGGTCACGTTCAATTGATGCGTAGTGCTTTGGCATTGACATCACATGCGCACACATACAGTACATGAAGCAAGAGCCAGCAGGATCACATAAAAGTGTAGAAAGAAACACACACACAGGTACACACACTGACATGTATGCAGCATGCAGTTACTGCTGTGAAAGTGGCAATTATAAGGGCTTAGCAGGAATACCCCATAATGGCTGCTTGCCAGCACACACACTTTCGCACACACACAGTGCGCGGCCTTGTGCCAGCAGTGCTCTCCCATACATTAGAGCAAGGTTTAATCTCTGCAGTAGTGTTGTGAGCTCAGAGGGAGGACAGGAGTGCTGACACCAGGGCTTCCTATAGTGTTCGCCTCCTCACACTGTCAAATAGGAGGTGTGCCTGTGTATATGCAAGTGGTTGTGTAGGGGCTCTGTGTGCGAACATGCAGGAGTCAGCTTGTTATCCATGCAGTTATTTTCTCAGTGTGTGTGTGTGTGTGTGTGTGTGTGTGTGATTGATTTATTCATTCAGTTCGTGGAAAGACAGAAAATGGGTGAGCATGAATCAGAAAAAGTGATGTGTTAGGTGTAAAAATTGAATCCAACATGTCTTAATACTTAATCTCTGTCCTCTTATTTCTTTCTTCCTTTGTCTCTCACAGAGCCATTCAGTGCATCAGTGTGGGTGATGATGTTTGTGATGCTCCTACTGGTGACTGCAATGGCTGTCTTCATGTTTGAGTACATCAGTCCTCTTGGCTTCAACAGAAACCTGGCGCAGGGAAGAGGTAAGCCTGTACGCAAACTCACCCATAACAGAGTACTTTACATGATGTATGTTCTCATTGTCTTCTAAACCACCTGCGTCTCTCTCTGTCCTCTGTGCTTCCCGTCAGACCCCCATGGCCCTTCCTTCACCATGGGCAAAGCCGTGTGGCTGCTGTGGGGTCTGGTCTTCAACAACTCTGTGCCAGTGCAGAACCCAAAAGGAACAACCAGTAAGTTCATAGTGTCCGTGTGGGCCTTCTTTGCTGTCATCTTCCTGGCCTCCTACACTGCCAACCTGGCTGCCTTCATGATCCAGGAGGAGTTTGTCGACCAAGTCACCGGGCTTTCCGACAACAAGGTAATGGACGACAGATGGGAGAGGGTTGTTAGCTTATGTGAGCGGCTAGATGGTTGGTTTTGACAGTTAAGAAGTTAATTGTGTAAGCAATAGTCCACCCAAACTTTTACACTGGGAAGGTTATCTGTTGGCATAACATTTTGTTGTGCTGCTGTTTTCAAAAGGCCCTAGAGGTACATGCTGGAGCAATTTGTCAACCTCTGTGTGTTCCTGAAAGGCTCAAACTTACAAGTTTTCCAGTTGAAAAAGTACTCTGACCTTCTACTTAAATAAAAATAGCAATACCGCAGTGTAAAAAATACAAAATCCCATTAGAGCAAAAGTATACGTAAGTATAAGTGTTAGCATCAAAATACATTGAGAACAGAGGAGTCTCTAATACAGCTGTCAGTCATGCCAGTAGACCCTATTAGAGGTGACGTCACAATGACGTCTATTTGTTAACTGGACGCAAAACAGGCTTGCCGCCACAGGGCTGTAGGCTACATAAAAGTCGTAAAATGTCGTCTTATTGTAATATTGGGTGCTACAATAGGAGTCATGGCTCAAAACTTAAAGTTGAACACATACCAGCTGCCTCTGCCCATCAACAAAAACAAAGACAACTATGGTTAAATGTGGTAAGATAAAAGGACTTAATGGAGGCGATCATTAAATGCTCACATGTACAGTGCACACTTCATATCAGGTTAGGCAAAAAGTATTTCCTGTTGTAGGGATGAATAACGTTATGTGTAGTAAGGGTTATCATGTCCACCTCATCAGAAACTGGGGAGGTGTTAAAGGAAATTGCCACTTTAGAATGAAAATACAGACAGTACTTACTGACCCTCATGCCGACAAGAAGTCCAGTGTAGTTTATTAATCCACAAAACTCGTTCCAGGTATCGGAGGGTAACAGCTAGCCAGGAATAACAGCTACAGCTTGAAGTGCATGGAACCCACATTTTGAAAATGTAATAAAACTCCGCTAATGCATTTCAAAAACGGCAGAACGGCTCGTCCGTCGTAATCCAAGTGCCCTGAAGCCGCGGCATGCAAAATTGACTTGAAAAGACGTAATTTAGCATAGCATAATTTCTCGCGAGAGACTAGCTGGTGGCTAGTGGTGGTGCTAGTTCTTGAGTCTCGCGTGAGTTGCCATGTAAACACAGCATGCCTGCAGGCTAACTGACCACGGTGAGAAATTATGCTATAAAAGTGAAGTAAATTACGTCTTTCCAAGTCAGTTTTGCATGCCGCGGCTTCAGGGCACTTGGATTACGACAGACGTAATAAGAGGAATATTGGATTTCTCTGAAATGCTAACTTTTTAGCACATTAGCTAGCGTTAGCTTTAATAGCACGACAAACTGGAGGAAACTTAAGTGTCGTCCTCCTTTGTAAGATTGGCATAGTAGTCAACCACAAAGCTTCCTGTGACATCATCCATCCACTGAGTGAGAGCATACGGGTCGGCCAGTCTGGTCCCGTTGGTCAGTGTTTACCTATTCAAGTAACACTCACAGTCCCGGAGAGTGAGTGTCTTGATATGGCGCGTTTGTAAATTCAGTCTGGTGCACGACACTAAAATGAGAGCCTCATTGGTTGAAGAAACTGAGCTTTATATTTCTGTATGAAATAATGAGCACTTAAATTCATCACACCTTCACTCCGCTTGGTGCTCTGTTGCTCTGTCTCCCCAGACAGAGTCCCGAGAGTGTGGTCTGCCACTCCGAGAGTGCATCATCTCCCTCCACTGTCTAGAATAAGCCAAGCGCTAGCTAATGTCTGTGGAGAATTGTTTTGCCTCCAGTTAAGCCCCACCCACCCACACTTAAAGGGTCTAAAGCTGCTTGTAAACTGCGGTCAATCTGTCAAACTAAGCAGCACTGATCAAATATGAGTCAAGACTTTGTTACTGCATTGTCTATTACTTGCCTCAGATGTTTTCAGAAACATATTTAGGTGTACTGTTTAGCTGTAAAATGAGAAAGTTGGTCGAGCTGGTGGGTGGTGCTTGGTACTCCTGTTTAACTGTATCCAACATGGCGGCTGGGTCACGAACTTTCTCATTTTACAGCAAAACAACAAAGTAGAAATTCTCAAGCAAAGAGTACATTGCACTTGAGTAAATGTACTGTATTTACACTCCACTACTGCGAGTTTTACATAAATGTAACTTATTGTGCATATAGACTTTTTAGTGTCCATTTTAGAATCAAAGTAGTACATAGATGCATTTGCTGCAACAGAAGTAGGGAGTATAAATGTGTTATGCATAATAAATGCTGTTGCTGCATGGCACCTGATGATATTAGACATTTAATTTAATAATTAAAGTGCAGAAAAGCCATTGAGGCTAAAGAATTCCTTTCACAGTTGGACCCACAACAAGTATTTGAAATTGTGTTTTTGGGTGTGTATTCTGTATATAACAAGAGATTTTTCATTTGAGTTGTATTATTGAATATTCCACACACATCCACACAGACATTTTCACATGTCTTAAATGCTTTGCAAAATGTGTTTTTTTATCTACAAAAAATAGCTTCATTTCATGTCTATAAATAGTGTCCTGCTGCATCAGCATGGAGTCTCCTCTGTGAACATGGGCATTGTTTGTCATACCGCTCTTGTGCCACTGTGTGTTTGTAAATGATTACATAAGAACAATTGTAATGAAATGTAAGAATATATACATTTGAAAAGGGACGATAATAAAAGTAGAAAAGGTGGCCGTGCAGGAGGAGGATGTCAGGCTGAGAGATGAAAGGAAAAGGTCAAACTAAATGTAGAGAATTAGGGAAGAAAAGAAAGACAAAAGGGTAGAGAGTTCCTGAGGAGAGCGAGACAGATGTATGGGGGAGTGTGCTTCCAAGGAGAGAGCATTTGAGACTGATGTAGAGGGTTTTGACAACATACAGAAGGAGAGAAGGGGGGAGGGATGAAAGAAGGGGTACAGCAACTGGCAGGAGGGTGACTGAGGAATAGCGAGAGGCCAATACACACAAGATGGTACGAGACAACAGGCGGACAGATATGGGCCAAGTTGACGGCTGAGGAAGGCAGAAAGGAATGGCGTGAGGGGGAGAGAGAGTAAAGAGATGAGGAAAGACAGAGGAGGGTCAGGGAAGAAAGGAACCAGACAAAAAGGGTAAATGGCCGTTCAAACAGATGTGCTGAGCGAGGCTCGACACTGGGGCATCTGTGACCAGTAAAATGATGAAAGAAATCCCCCATTGAGACGTCTGTCAGGGAATTATACTCAAAACTACCTGAACAGATTTTGGACCACTAGGGGGCAGTCAAACAGACTCACAGCAAAGATGGCTTGGAGTATATCAGCTTCAGAGTGTCTTATGGCTAACATGTAGAGAAATAGTGGCCTATACAGCAGACACAGAGCAACATGGCCGTCCCATTGGAGGTGTCTTTCTTATCACCTCGATGTGAGTCCAATACTTTCAGTGTGACTTAAAAGCCCAGACATACCAAACCAACTTCAAAGACCTTGCGACAAAAAAGGTCCCCTGCTGTGTCGCCTGACGTCACCATATCTCGGCCAAAAAGTCGCA